>NC_087150.1:4345833-4949166 GCF_030705265.1 Helicoverpa armigera | reverse complement strand
TCAGCTTACAATATTACAAAAAAAACAGGACAATTATGTATTTTTTACATAACAGCTGTATTGCTAGATAAAAATTCACACCCAAATACATCTTATTAATAATAGTTTTCAGCAATAAATCAATTAAAGAAAACATTAATTAAATGAATTAGGTCATCCCAATTTAAAAAAAAAATCATTTTTTATTAGTTACACTCAAATATAGGAATGTTCTTCCTTTTTAAAAGTTGGTTAAAAACATAGATTTTTTATTGCACACAAAACAACGCATTATGTAGACGAGTATACTTGCACCCCTGTATACAAGGGTGCGAAGGACAGCCCCCTTTATTTTTAATTGAGTGACAGAGTACAGGCACGGACTGCGAGAGATTATAATTATGAGTAATACTAGCTTGTGTCTGTGGTTTTACTCGAGTTCTGTGGAAACTGCTGCCGGTACCGGGATAAAACATAGCCTATGTTACTCGGGAAGAGTGTAGCGCCCCAACAGTGAAAGAATTTTTCAAATCAGTTAAATGGTTTTGGAGCCTATTCGATGATGAATTCACTGTTGCTTTTTAATTCGCGATAAATCAAAAATCGATGTACCTAATGATTTAAAAATTATGTTAATTGACTCTATTATAAGAGGTCATTTTACCCCCTTTCGGCATAACGGGTAACACATTGTAGATATAAGAAATAACACTTCCGTATTTTCGTTTCGTTTCGGATAAACTAGGACCCGGTCTATCAAAATAAAATAGTTCATACGAGTACTCTATAGTCCATATGTATGATGCCAAATCAATTGGTTGCTCGGCGGATAGAAAAAGGTGTAATATATTGAATACAAATCACATATGAATATTTAAGTCCCTTTTGAAGGCAGGTAGGTTAGGTATCTAGCTATATTTTGGCTATTGCAATTGGTTCAATGTAAGACTGTTTTCACCAAAACATATTAAACAAAAAACTACTGCTTGATGATTCAATTTATTAAGCTACTGTTTTTATTGTATTTACTCTGACATTCAGCTGCATTATTATTTTTAAACTCGGCTTTTAATTTAAAGTCATGTCAAGATTTACCTTTACCTTTAGTTAAGTCGCTACAAAATCTATTTTTGTTTCAATAATTATTTACGGTCAACAGCAGATAACCAAGACTCCGACTTATAAAGCCCACGTCCCGAGGCACGTCCCGAGTAGATAGTCTGACATGCTTTAGTTGGTAGTTACGTGGTGTTGAAGTATTTTTTTTTGCTTTTTATAGGGTTTAGCATTTTAACATTTTAGACACTAGGTACACCCACGAACATTTACCTAAATAAAACTGCTTTAACGGATTTTATCGCGTTTATATTAATAGGTACCTATTATTTATCCCGGCGTTTCGGATCTTTCATAGAAACTATTATGGACTTAGTCTAATTCGACATAGTACCTACTTAGAATTATTATTTCCTTAACTATAACTTAACTATACCTATAACACAGTACAAAACAACTACTAATCCTTACATACTACACAGTAAGTGGCCCTTACTGTGGTGGTTTATAGTTTTTAGTAATTAAGTTGCTATTTCATTTTATGTGCCAATCAAATAATTTTTCTTTCTTCCTTTTTAAGTTTTAAATACATCCCTGGCAGTTTTTTTTATTATAATTCCATGAAACGGGCTGGCTAAACCAATTAAGGGTACATGTAGGCCATTTTATCTCGACGAAACAAACTCATACAATGATTATTCAGAAATAATTAGCATTCTGCTCGGGTTAATATTTTCTATGTCGACATGAAATCAGTGTTTAAATTCATTTAAGGTTGACGTTTAACATTTATTTGTCTATTGAACATTAGGTATAGGCAGTCGTTACTGGTCGTCAGAAGCCAACAAGTCTGTCTGACAAACAGTCTTACTAGGGGCATCGGGTTGCCCTGGTAACTGGGTTGAGGAGGTCAGATAGGCAGACGCTCCTTGTGGCACACTGGTACTCAGCTGAATCAGGTTAGACTGGAAGCCGACCCCAACATAGTTGGGAAAAGCCTCGGAGGATGATGAGATATGAATTAAGATGGGATTTAGAACAATAGGGTAAGAGCTCGTGGCTAAGTAACAGCCGCGTGTCGATCATAAGGTTAAGCAACGCTTGGTGCCATCACTGCGTGGATGGGTGACCGTCTTTGTCATGATAAGTTCTTCCGTGTTACGGAAGCCATGTTAAATTAGTGGGTAACTGCTGTCCTTTGTATATAGTTACCGGCACGAATCTTGAGCTCTGACCTACATCTGCGCAGAAGTGATTTATTAGCAAAGAACCAATCCCGAGTGACGGCTATGACGCGATGCGCTGCGGGCCAATCACCGCTTTAGCCCCCGCGCCTCACAAATACCACAAAAGGGACCCAATAAATTACTTCTGCGCAGGTGAAGGTCAGAGCTCAAGATTCGTGCCGATAACTATAACTTTTGGCAGTCGTTATGGGTAGACATAATCCTATTTATTATAAAACTCGGTAAAAAATGCAGCAAAAATAAAAACCAACGTAAAAACAATAAGTAACAATTACTTAATTGAATCATTATTTTAAGCAGTAGTTTATTTGTTTAATATGTAGGTATTTGTGTTAGGTCTATCAAGATTGTACTTTCTAAGTAAGTATATCTTGGACACTAATGGTTGATAAAAAGGTGAAGGAAAACATCTCGAGGAAACCTGGACTATAAAGTCTGAAATCACCAACTCTCATTGAGCAAGCGTGGTGATTAATGCTCAATCCTTCTCCGTGTGAGAGGAGGCCGCAGCCCCGCAGTGGGACGATAAGAAAGCTGTAACAATAACAGTATCAAGAATGTTTAACTTTAGTAAATGCCTGCTTATAGCCTAATCATAGTTGTAAAAATAAAACACAATTTTAAATAAAAAAACTTTTATGAGGCGTGTAAATAATAAAAAGTTAATGAATTTAATTGGGACAAATTTAAAAGGTGGAATGAAGAAAGAAAAGAGAAGTGCGGGATGCGGGAGCGGTGATTTCAAATCTTGAAAATCGAATGCGGGAAAAACAATATGGCGGTGAAACTCAAATCGTAATTCAATTAAATCCCTGCTGATAATATTCCTTTAGACACCAATACCCACTGCAACTATTTGCAGCAATAAAGCCCAAGTACCTTGTGAATCCAGGGACCTCACTTAGAACCAGCGAGATGTGAAGATGCCTCGTTCCAGGGCGCGTGGTCGCGGTAAGGGCTGCCGGCCGGCGAGCTAAATCTAGGTTCATCCACCGGTGGACTGGTTAAAACTCGTGAAATCAGCACTGCACTATAAGTCCGCAATGTCTTCTAGCAGCAGGTTCAATTATTACACGAGAATCTTCAGGAAATCACATATAGGGAAATAATGACGCGGAGCGGTGTGTATTCGACACAATGCGAATGGCGGCGGGAGAAGTACTACGTCCGTCCTTGGCGGTGGCCAGACGCAACACTGCTAGCTTGTTGCGAGTATCTTCTAGAACACTCGACACGAACCAATGGGCGCTGCGGTAGCTAGTATTGTCGTTCGGATATCATCACCAGAGACTCAATTGGGTTATTATAAATATGAAAATGATCGAAATAAAGTTTTAAGTTGCGGGAAAAATAACTTATGTATTTAATTTATTATTGAATAAATATTTGCATTGAAAAAAAAGACATTGATGCTTCACCAAACTTATTTAATTACAATAAATACAGCTACTAATTAATCTTAACCTCCATGTAAAGTAGATATGAACATGATCGTATCATTGTTCTGCAGTTCATATTCTAGCTCTCCATATAACTCCCAATCTGCATCGTTGATTAAGACTAGAATGCCGGGCCGGACTGAGTCACCCTGGAACAGAATAATTATTATTTATGCTTATTTGTTACAGTAGTAAAGTAATCGATATTTATATACAAGAGGACACATGTTTTTGTTTGTTTTTTAGTACCGTATAGGTGATTTTAAAAACTCTTTCACTGTTGGAAAGGTACACTGAAGATGATGATATCCTGCCAGTTGATTATCGGCTACGGGGCTGTTCTCATATAAGTAGATTAGCCAACTGCACAGGACATATTTTAGTGCATGAGCAGTTGCACAGACACAGGTGCACTCACTTATATAATCTGTGCTATTACCAAGTAGCTAGTTCTGTATATTCATTAAAGTATTATGTAAGAACTTTTTATAATCATCGGCACGAATCTTGAGCTCTGACCTTCACCTGCGCAGAAGTAATTTATTGTGTCCCTTTTGTGGTATGAAGTGAGACGCGGGCGCGGCGGTAAAGCGGTGGCGCAGCGCATCGCTCGGGATTTTTTCTTTGCTAATAAATCATTTCACCGCTGATTCTATATTCAGTAATCACATGCTGACATCTATACTAATATTATTAAGCTGAAGAGATTGTTTGAATGCATCTAATTCAAGAACTACTGGAGCGATTTGAAAAAATATTTCAGTATTAGATAGCCCATTTAGAAAGGATGGGCATAGGCTAGCCTTTACACACCTGAATAATAAATGTGCTATCTAACACTGACATAATTTTTCAAACTGGACCAACAGTTTATAAGTTTAATATTCAAAAAACCTATTTACCTGTAAAAACAGCTCTTCCCTCTCTCTCAACAAATTATCTTTTATCCATAACAACAGTTCTCTTATAGTCCACTTATCATTACTACTATCCGGTAGATACTTCTTTAGTGCTGGCAACTCTATTTCTCTCTTCTTAATCTTGTCAAATAGTAGTTCAGCTCCACCGCCAAAGTGTAGGTGCAGGTTTAGTGGTCCTGCCATGGTTTTTTTTGTGCTGAAAACAGTAATAGCATAAAAATATTAAAAAAAAAGGTGTATTAAGATGATTATTAGTGTAGTTATCGGCATGGATAATGAGCTCTCGGCGGAAGAGTGGGGATCGCTGGGCGCACCGTACACTTATGGCAATAAACCAATAAATCACTTAGGTGAAGGTCAGGGCTCAATATCCTTGCTGATGATTAGAGTACCATTTATATTACTTATTGCAAAGTTGTTCCTGCAATGAAATTTTTCTAAGTTTGTATGTACTTTCTAAGTATATCTTAGACACCAATGACTGTGTTTCGGAGGGCACGTTAAACTGTAGGTCCCGTTAGGTAACTGTAGGCTGTCATTGAACATCCTTGGCAGTCGTTACAGGTAGTCATAAGCCAGTAAGTCTAACCAAGGAGTATTGGGTTGCCCGGGTAACTGGGTTGAGGAGGACAGATAGGCAGTCGCTCCTTGTAAAGCTGCATCCGGTTAGACTGGAGGCCGACCCCAACATAGTTGGGAAAAGGCTCTGGAGGTGAATGATGCAAAGTCTTTCCTGCGTCTGTCTGTATGTTTGTTTAGCGGTAAAATTATTGCATGGATATTTATGCAATTTACATCAGTATATAGAGTGATTCATTTGAAAGGTATCCTGAAGCAGTGAAGTCTATTGTCATTGGCAAAACTTGATTCACATCATGAGTCAGTGGCTCGTCTTGTTATTTTTTACAATTTAACTATTCTATCAGGGAGTATTTAAAAAAAATTACTTACTCAATACGGACTAAAATTCCTTTTGGAATGGATTGCCTTATATATCTATTAATAAGAACTTTGTGAAAGTATTCACTATCATCGGCTTACTTTATAAATAAACTGTGTATCCTTACTTACTTATTATTCGTAAAATGCTAGTTTATTTACAAATAGAAAATAAACAACCTGCTTCTTTTTATTTGAGGTTATAATTTGCTGTCATTGTCAATGTCACGATGGCATGATTTATTTCGTCTTAAATCGCAATGTGGAATAGATCACAAATTATTATGTTTTGACTTTCGTTTATAAGGGTAAGCAAAAATGTGTCTAGATAGGTAAAATATATAAGGAATAAGCCCCCTTTCTTAAAGTCGAGTGAAGAGTCCCGCATTGCATTATTTTTTATCTGTCATCTCGTTGAATGCATCTAGACGCGGAGAGTGCACACTATACTCTATGATCAGTTGGCGGGAAATTGAGAATGTGGCACGAAGAGACGTTATGCAGGCAAGCGAGCCGATATCCTAATAATCTTAATAATTAGGATTATCGGATGGTAATTACGGAGATACAGGTAAGATGAACACTACAGAGAGAAAACTATATTTTATTATGGCTCCGAAATTAACATAGGCTATATTTTATCCCAGCACGGGCAGTAGTTTTCTCAGAACGAGGTCGAAGCCGGTTTATCACGAAAAAAGGTATAAAAATAAGAGAACCAACATACAAAAGTGTAATATCTTTAATTAATAACTAAATTAGTCATAAAACAGCCGTCTTCGCGTGCACAGCACACTGCTCCCGTTATGAATTACAGTTCATATGTAATTTAGTTACCACCACAGTATCCTGTACTTCTATGTAAATTATTTACAAATTGTGTGTGTAAAAAGTATTTATTCTGGTATATTTTCGAACTGGGGCCCGATTCTCCTAAATTAATAATGTCGAAATCGAATAGAAATCGAATCGCAATATGATCGCAATAACAGTTTTAACCATATCGGGCATTCTGCTACTAATATAAGACCAATCGTATTCCAACGACATTCGATTGGTTTGCGATTGGTCTGCTATTTTAGTGATTTTGGTCTATACGGTAGTTTGCTCTACAATCATATTGCAATCGTAAATCATTTGCGGACAAAATGATTCATTATTGAATGACAGAAAAGGATAAAAACGTTTATTTCAAAGAAAAAATAGCGGAATGCCACATACGCTTCAATCGTAATCGAGTCGGGATTGGATCGCAGTCGAATGTGAATCGAATGGCGCTTAAGTAAAATTAAGAGAATCGGGCCCCTGTTACTGAGTAAATTCAGATATAAAAGAGAATACTCCATTTGAGTAGGCAATCGACTATAGATAACAATCTTGACATGTTTTTTTTACACAAATACATATTAAACAAATAAACTACTGCTGTAAATAGTGATTCAAGTGACAAATTCGTTTTATTTATTCTAGTTTATAGATCTTTAGTTGTAGATAATAATTTTAAGTAAGTAAATATAGTTTACATAGTTATAATTTTTATCCTACTAATATTATAAACGCGAAAGTTTGTAGCGATGTATGGATGTTTGTTACTCTTTCACGCAAAAACTACTGAATGGATTTTAATGAAACTTTACAATAATATAGCTTATACATCAGAATAACACATAGGCTACAATTTGTAAACATATTGTTCGAAATACTAAACCTGCGCAGACGAAGTCGCGGGCACCAGCTAGTTGTAAATATTTCAACTTAACTTATATCTTGCAATAAATCATTATTCTTTGTTATAAATATCAAGAAATTGATAAAGTAACTGTTATTATTGTAGCTACATTGATATTTTATCTATAATATAAAAATGAATCGCAAAATGTGTTGGTAAGCCCATAACTCAACAACGCCTGGACCAATTAGGCTAATTCTTTTTTTGTTGTGTTTGTTATTGTCAGGAGAAGGTTCTTATGAAGAAATAAAAAATAGGGTAAAGTAGAGAAGTCAGTTGACGGGAGCGAAGCCGCGGGCAAAAGCTAGTTTCAAATAAAAATATATCAAGATTGTAGGTAAGTTTAGTTTAGTACCTACTTAAATGGAGTCTAGTATTTAATCTATACTATTGAAAGTTAAAATGAGCCAAGATATGTTATAGACGAATCTATACTAATATTATAAAGCTGAAGAGTTTGTTTGAACGCGCAAATCTCAGGAACTACTGGTCCGATTTGAAAATTTCTTTCAGTGTTAGATAGCCCATTTATCGAGGAATCACTTTTTATAATACTTTTTATCCCGGTACGGGAAGTAGTTCCCACGGGATGCGGGTGAAACCGCTGGCAGAATCTAGTGTAATAATAAGTCGAAACAATCTCATTACTATTTTCTATAGTTCTGTTAAAAACAATAAATTATTATGATAACAAAATGCTTGTATTACAATTTGGTGGTCAACACGATATCTTATTAATATTTATTATAAGTTAAAAGGTACTTCTGTTTGCTTGAAGATCACTGTTGGAACCTGCAAAAGAAAAAATATAATAAAAATTATATTATAAAGCTGAAGAGTTTTTTGGTCAAGGTAATCTCAGCAATTACTGGACCGATTTTTAATTTCTTTTTGAGTGTTAGATAGCCAATTTATACTGCTTTTGTCCGAAAAACAATAAAACTGTCACACAGCAGCAATTTCTCTGACACCAGTCTAACCAAGGGGTATCGGGTTGCCCGGGTAACTGAGTTGAGGAGGTTAGATAGGGCAGTCGCTCCTTGTGGCACACTGGTACTCAGCTGCATGCGGTTACACTGGAAGCCGACCCCAACATAGTTGGGAAAAAGCATTGACATACAAAAAACCCAAGATGCACACTCAACGGCTAAAAAACATCCCCACTAAATGAGCGCAATATTCAAAATTGTGCGCTCATTTGCTTTGTCCTATAAAATCTTATTGCTTTAACTACAGTGCGTTGTAATAACGAATTTAAGCGATTCGCGTAAAATTGAACTTGCAATAACGTATGCTTGTACCTTATAGAAAGAGTCAGAATTAATGTTTGAGGACACTTTGGTTTTGACGTGACAACGTCTTATAAATCGATGGAGCCGGCTGCACGCACGAAAAAACATGACTCATGCGGCGTTACCTCGCTCTGAGGCGTTCCGTTTAAGGCTTGAAGTGCAAGCGAGAGCACGCAGCGAGCGACAAAGAGGCACAATCGGCAGCTACTCACGTTGTCACGTTCAACTATCGTCAGTAAAACGACTTTACAGACAATGGTTTTTTGTATATCAATGGGAAAGGTGGCCTAGTGGGCAAAGAATCAACCTCTCGAATATGAGGGCAATGCAACTTTTCTAAGTTTGTATGTACTTTCTAAGTATATTAAACTGTAGGTCCCGGCTGTCATTGAACATCCTTGACAGTCGTTACGGGTAGTGAGAAGCCAGTAAGTCTGACACCAGTCTAATCAAGGGGTATCGGGTTGCCCTGGTAACTGGGTTGAGGAGGTCAGATAGGGCAGTCGCTCCTTGTGGCACACTGGTACTCAGCTGCATCCGGTTAGACTGGAAGCCGACCCCAACATAGTTGTGTCTCACCTACTGACACAGCATGTCCGCGAGCGGTGCTGCGCCGCGCTTGGAGGTCGCGAAGAAGCGCAGCGTGTCTCGCAGAGCGGGCGGCACGGTCGGGCTCAGCAGCTGGCGCGAGACGAAGCGGTAGCATGGAGGGAGGGACCATTTGAGACGTTGAGGTTTCTCTTCTGACTGGAATAGAAAAAAAATCATAGTATTTCGTTCATTATAAATAATGAGCTCTCGGCGGAAGAGTGGGGATCGCTTTGCGCACTGTACACTTAAGGTCAGGGCTCAATATTACTGCTGATGATTATAACTAATATTATAAGGCCTCCCCCACATTTGGCGTGTGCGATCCTCGGACGTCGCGAGCGCACACGTCCTCCATGTGACTGAGCGAAACAGTAGCGGGCGAAGGGGATACCGGCCGAAGGGGTAAGAATGCAACTCGAGTGCCGCACACACGTCCGAGGATCGCGCACGCCAAATGTAAGGAAGGCCTTAGAGCCCTGTCTCATTAGGACGCCAATGGCGACGTCGCCGGCTACGTATCCAAGCAGTTAGTATTGAAATGTATGGAACCTAACTCACTTGGCGATGGTTTGGCAACGTCGCCAAATTGGAGGCGTGGCCACGAGCTACAGTTCCCTACGCGGCTTCTGGCTACCGTGGCAGCTTGGCGACGTGGCCACAGTAGCCACTATAATGTACACGGTAAAGCGCACCTCCCTCACACAGTCGCCAATGTGGTCGCCAATCAGCGTGCAATTTCTTCAGAGACGACGTAAACAATTGTCTGTCGAGACGCCATAGCCACTCGACTTGGCGACATTTGGATGCCAGAAGTAGCCAGACCTGTGCCGCTGGCGACGTCGCCATGGCGTCCTAGAGAAGCAGAGCTCTTAATGTGAAAGTAACTCTGTCTGTCTGTCTTTTCTTCACGCCTAAACTACTGAACCGATTTGTGTGAAATTCGGTACAGAGGTAGTTTGGAAAGGACATAGGATAGTTCTTATTACAAAAACAAAAAAAAAATATTCCAGACATATACCGCCATCTATTGGTCAAACCAAAAATATGCCAAGTCACTATTCCACGCGAACAAAGATTAGCCTGATAATGAAATGACTAGATCAATGATAATATAACTAGTTCAATGACAAAATGACTAGCCTAATAATGCAATAATTAGGCCCTGCCCCCTAATGGGAACAGGGCAGAAGAAAGAAGGCCCATAATGACACGCCTAGGCCACTGATGAAATGGCTAGGCCGATAACAAAATGACCAAGCCAATGATCAGATGACTAGTCCAATGATAAAACAACCAACTGAATAACAAAATGGCTAGGCGTTTCCTTACCTTAATAAGCGCCAGTGCTGTCAGGAACGAATTAGCTAGAAGCCACGCGCTGGCCGGGGCTCGAGTAGCCCGGGATATCAGTATAGGGTGAATGACGATACAGCTAGGCCAATAACCAAATGGCTAGGCGGATGATAAAATGACTACGCTGATGACGAAATGGCTCAAAAAAGTGTGAAATATCTAGGCTAATGATGAAATGACTCTATCGGACGAAATGGCCAGGCCGATGACTAAGCCAATTACTAAATTACTGGGCTTATAATAAAGCAACCAGGCCGATGATGAAATGGCTAGGCCAATGATAAAATGACTAGTCGGATGGCTAAATGGCTAGACCATTGGTAAAATTGCTAGGTCATTGATAAAATTACTGGGGCAGTGGTCAATAAAAATTAGGTGAATGACAATACGGCTAGGCGTTTCCTTACCTTAATAAGCGCCAGTGCTGTCAGAAATGAATTAGCTAGAAGCCACGCGATGGCCGGAGCTCTAGTAGCCCGGGATATCAGTATAGGGTGAATGACGATACGGCTAGGCCAATAATCAAATGGCTAAGCGGATGGTAAATTGACTATGCTGATGACGAAATGGCTCAACCAATGAAATAGCTAGGCTAATAATGAAATGTCTAAGCCAATAACGAAATGGCTAGACCGATAATGAAATGATTAGGCCGATAGTTAAATAGCTAGGCTGATGACGAAATGGCTCAACCAATGATGAAATAGCTAGGCTAGTGATGAAATTACTAGGCCAATAACAAACTGGCTAGGCGGATAATGAAATAGCTAGGCTCATAATGATACACCTAGGCCAAAGACAAAATGACTATGCCGATAATTAAATAGCTAAGCTTATGATGAGTATGCCAATGACGAAATGACTAGGCCATTTACTAAATTACTGGGCTTATAATAAAGCAACCAGAAGACCAATTCTCCTAATTTTACTTAAGCGACATACGATTCACGTTCGACTCGATTCGACTGAGATCCAATCTCGACTCGATTACGATTGAAGCGTATGTGGCATTCCGCTATTTTTCTTTGAAATAAACGTTTTTATCCTTTTCTGTCATTCAATAATGAATCATTTTGTCTGCAAATGATTTACGATTGCAAAGTGATTGTACAGCAAACTACCGTATAGACCAAAATCACCAAAATAGCAGACCGATCGCACACCGATTAAATGTCAATCGAATACAATTGGTCTTTTATTAGTAGCAGAATGCCCGATATGGTTAAAACTGCTATTGCGATCATATTGCGATTCGATTTCTATTCGATTTTGAAATTATTAACTTAGGAGAATCGGGGCCCAGGCCGACGATGAAATGGCTAGGCCATTGATAAAATGACAAAATTGCTAGACCATTGGTAAAATTGCTAGGCCAATGATCAGACTAGGCAATTGACAAAACAACCAACTGAATAACAAAACGGCTAGGCGTTTCCTTACCTTAATAAGCGCCAGTGCTGTCAGGAATGAATTAGCTAGAAGCCACGCGCTGGCCGGAGCTCTTGTAGCTCGGGATATCAATATAGGGAACAATTGCTCGGCTATTTGTGATGCGGTCGCGTTCTCAGATAGGCCGGCGACGCAGAATGTCGCGTCGACGTACGCTTGTATCATGGCTGCGGGTTCTTTTATTGACTGTGAAGAGAAAAAATATTTTAAACTAATATTAATAAAGGGAAAGTTTGTATGTGTGTTTGTAGATGTTTCAACAAAAACTATTGAATGGATTTTGATAAAAATTAGTAGTAAACTAATATTATAATAAGAAAGTAATTCTGTCTGTCACGCTTTCACGCTAAAAGTACTGAACCGAATTTAATATTTGGCACACAGTCTTAAATATCAGAATAACATACAGGTTTCATTTTATCCACGAGCGGGAAGTTGTACCCTCGGAAACTGCGTGCGTCTCTAAAAAATTTGAAAAACCATTCACCAAATTATATTAGTGAGTGTTAAATTTTATCCGAGTATAGAAACTAGTTCCCACAGAACACACGTGAAACCCCTTTTTTTTTGTTTCAGCTGAGGAAAATGCCTGACGCATACACACACCGCCCGGGGAGAAGGTAAGGTTATGTGGCTAAACTAAAACCCTCAGCTTTTGTGCCGTCTTCTGCCTTTTAGAGAGGGGCCACTAGGACCAAAACAGGTGAAACCCCTGACAAGAGCTCGTCTAAATAAAATATTGTAAAGGTTTTTTTTATACAGGCTCAGAAACTACTAAGCCCATTTAAAAGATCTTCCACTATTGGGAAGCTATGCTATCCCCAAGTTAACATAGGCTACATTTTGTCCGGATGCGGGAAACAGGTAGTAGATAGTACTAAAATATGTGTTAATTTACCTGTAAATGTACATCAATAACATCGGCCGCATTTGGTCCTAGTTTTTCTAAGTTTTCTAGTGTAGGCTGTGCTAAGAACCTTCCTACATCCGTCTCTATTTCTTGTACACCTGCAAATAAATACAAATTTTAGTATATCTATATACCAATATTATAAGGCTGAAGAATTTGTTGGCATCAAAAGAACTACTGGTCCGATTTGAAAAATAATTCAGTTTTAAGCTGGGTACTCACTTAGCAATGTAGCACGTAACGTATCAGATACGGTATCAACCTGCAAGTGGGTACGGCTCGTGCACGGTCCTCACGAGCACACGGAGAGCCGCCTTTGTGTTCGCAGCGAAACCGCCACTCGGCGGACCACTGCGAGCACAACATAGTTGGGAAAAGGCTCGGCTATGGTCTTACCTGAGGTGTCCAGTGCGATGGTATCAGCAAAGTTGGTGAGCGTGTCATGCTGAGCATCCTCTGTGGCGCTGTCTTCTGAATTCTGTGACTCCTCATCATCTTCTTCTTCTTCTTCTGAATTGGAGTTCTCTTCTTCTGAATCTGTTACGTCTAGAAGAAAGAGACAAAATTAGTATTTAAAAAAATACTACCTCTATATTATAAAAGAGTAGCAAGGTGTAGAAGTATAATGTATGTATATTTTGAAATCAACCCCTTTTGGAGTTAAAATGTCAACCCCTTTCGGATATGGTAACATTGTTTGTTTGCACACACTAATTTCAGTAACTATATGACCTATTTAAAATTCTTTGAACCAAATAAAAAGAAGCTTATTTCTATCTCAAATGTACCACCTATGTCTATGAAAAATTTCATTTCAGCGTGAAAGCGGCACAACAATCCGAACGCGCCTATCTCAGAAACTGCTGATGCGATTAGAAAAATTATTTCATTGTTGGGAAGCTACACTATCCCCGATGACATAGGTATATCTTATCCAGCTACAGGAAGTAGTTACCACATAACTATGGGTATATACAATATTGTATGTCTCTCTTTGTCGTTTAGATGTAGGTAACAAGTGAGCTTACCGTGGAGCTAACCAACCGTGTGTGAAAGGTATTATTTTTTCACAATTACATACATAGGTACTTTTTTATGTGTGCCTCTGTGTGTGTGCATGTCTGTGTTATATATTTCAATATGCACTTACATTCATCGTCACTGCCTTCTCCGTCGCTCAGTTCGGCCGAAGCGCCTAATTTGTCTCTCATTATCTTCTTGTTGTTCGCTCCGCCGAGACTGTTACCTGTGAAAAACATTTATTGCTATACAAAATTCGCTAAATTGAGACACTATGGGTAGTCTGATAAAATTTACATAATCCAAAAACCTTTAATTTGATACCCATATTGAAAACAAAGTCGCGGTGGCATTGTGGGTAAAGCACCAACCTCTCAAGTATGAGTGTGTTCGATTCCAGGTCAGGCAAGTACCAATGCAACTTATTTAAGTTTGTATGTATTTTCAACGATTCAATAAAACGACTGTTTCGGATAAAGCTAAGCTGTAGGTCATTTGAACATCTTTGAGAAGCCAGTAAGTCTGTCAACCAGTCTTACTGAGGAGTATTGTGAAATTAAAAAGTGTAAAATGGGACTCTATTACTAAGACTTCGATGTCGGTCTATATGTACCTATTTTTAAAATATGTACTACCAAAAAATATTCTTCTGCAACCTCAAACTATATTCCCTCAAAATATACTTAGTAACAAGTATTCTACTCACCAGCTAGAACAACTCTGCTGAGCCTATCCGCGCTGTCGGGTAAAGCTGTGACGGCGTCCACTATCTGCATGCAAGCCTCGCGTCCTATCTCATTGTGGCTTAGATCTAGAGACTGGAAATGAAGAAAAACAATATTGGTTGTATAACAAAAACTTTTGAACATTAGAATCTGTTGAACACTTGTCTAAAAAAAATACAGATTATGACGTTGAAATAAGGTCCCTTTTGCAGCCACCCTTTTTTTAGACACGTGTTCAACAGATGTTTAAGTTTATGTAGTAAGGCTGTGTTAATCCCGTGAGTATCGAATGGGGGGTGAGGTGGGGGGTCCTAAAAAAATCCAGAAATATGACAAGGTGGGATTGTTTTACATAAAAAATTGTATTATTAAGTGCTGTGTGCGCATAATGGGCATACTTAACTGTAAAGTTTTATATGAATAGATTATTATTTATATTTTGTAATATGATCAGAGTGCTTAGTGCGAGTTTTCGTGAATTTTTTTACGGACTCACATGAGAGCGCGTATACTAAGATTTGTATGCAGTGTTGCCAACTTAGTGGATTTTCCACTAATACTGGTGGTTTAAGTCCCCTATTTAGTGGCGAAATGTTGAAAGTACTGCGGGTCAAGTAGCGAAATGTAAGTTTTGTGGTACAACTTTAAGGAGTTACTATGGAGATTTGAAGTCTCACGGAATGTCAAAAAAGCATCTACAAAACAAAAAGGTGAACGACTACTATATAATTATATTAAGTACTCATTCATTGGTCAAATGCGTAACTAAACAATTTGTGAAACTACTACGCCGATTATAATTTGTGAAGGATTCGGATCGGGTCGGATGAATTGCTAAACAGATGTAATGCTTTGTCTGTTTTAATTTTCTATCGTTGCCGAGTTACATCTTTGGATGATTAAATTGTTTTAGGTTACAATAAAATATAAACAATATTTTTTTAGTGGTGAATTTGGTGATTTTAAGTGTGGGATAAATTTTTGTTAGTGGTTTTCTGGTGGTTTTAAAAGTTGACTCTGGTGGTAAGCTTCTACAACTGTTGGCAACACTGTTTGTATGGAACAAAAACAGGTTCCAATTTTTGACACGGTGGAGCTGTTTTTGTTCCATACAAATCTTAGTATACGCGCTCTCATGTGAGTCCGTAAAAAAATTCACGAAAACTCGCACTAAGCACTCAGAATAACACATAATGCTACTGCGGATTCAGAAAGTGAAACATGAAAATATTAACATCAACCTTGGGAAGGTTGTTAAAAAACAGATAGTATTAAGAATTTTATAAAAATATCTTACCTCTAAAAGTAACGAGTTTTCTTTGAATGCCTTCGCCAACGCCAATGCACCTTTACTCTTCAGTAGACAGTCACCAAAGTTGATACACTTCAGGTTTTTCAATCTGTAACAAACATTCTGTATTAATATTGGAAATCAATACTAATACTAGCGGCCTGGGACGTGGTTCGTTACGTATAAAGTCCAACATTGAGTTAAAAAAATGTGCTAAATGAAGAGCCGCTCGACCGCTTTTGTGCTATACTAATATTATAAAGAGGAAAACTTTGTCTGTTTGGTTGTAATGGATAAACTCAAAAACGACTGGACCGATTTTAAATTCTTTTTCACCATTAGAAAGCTATATTATCTGCGAGTAACATAGGCTACATTTTATCGCGGTGCGGGCAGAAGCTCCCACGGGAGGCGGGTGAAACCGCGGGAAAACGGCTAGTGAGTTATAAAATTGCAACGAAAAGAGACTCTCAGGGACTATTGGACCGATTAAAATAATTCTTACAGTGTAAGACAGCTTATGTTCAATCTAGACACACGGCAGTGTGTCCGCCAAGTTCGAGCAAAAAAAGCGACACACCGGCCGTGGGTTATATTACACGAACCATTTCGGGCCAAATTCGACCCCTCTATAACTCAAAATCTATTTTATTCACGCATATCAAATTTCTAGTATCTGTTGAGACCCCCTCACTTATCTAAAATACAAAATTTCACTAATATACCTATTGTAGGTCTTGAGATATTGACGTCAGAAAATCGCTATTTTTACTATACACTCACTGACTGACTGACTGACTGACTCACTCATCAAAAACCTAGACCACTTCCAATGGTCGTATTGACTTGAAATTTGGCATGGAGGTAGGTCTTTATGTCAAGGTAAAGGGAAAAATCTGAAAATGGCCAAGTGTGAGTCGGTTTCAAAATAATGAAGGTGTTTTATACCCGGTGTAAATTTATACCACTAAGGAACTAAAACGAACTAAATTTATCTATATTTATATAATATATCTTCGAATGGTACAAAGGTTTGTATTTAGTCAAAGTAAAGTAAAAATCTGAAAACGGCCAAGTGTGAATCTCTTTCGAAAATAACGAATGTGTAACTTTGATCTACGAACATAATATGTGATAACATGTCATGTCAGTCAGTTGGTAAATCTAGTCCATTTAGTTAATCTACTTCATTTCTTTGTAAGAAACATAGTGCATATTAAAAAATCTAAAAGATAGTATAAATGAGACATTTCTTTAACTAACTTCATCATAAGAAAAAAAAAAAACAACCTTACAAAAATAAATGAAATCCCACCCAAAACAAAAATGTGAAAGACTGCCAAGTTCGATAATATGGGAATGCTTCGCCTATAAAAGAAGTGAGATCTGAATAAGTACCAAGTTCCATACACATACCTCAGTTAAAAATAGTTACTTTTTAATGATGTTACTTGGCAAGTTTTAATAGAAAATTAAATACTTGATTCATTGCGTTTAGTAGGTTTATAACAAGATGTATGAAAACTTGCCATGTAACATCATTAAAAAGTAACTATTTTTAACTGAGGTATGTGTATGGAACTTGGTACTTATTCAGATCTCACTTCTTTTATAGGCGAAGCATTCCCATATTATCGAACTTGGCAGTCTTTCACATTTTTGTTTTGGGTGGGTATCATTACACTGCCATCTAGTGGCAAATAGCGGGAACCAACCTGCGGCGTGAACATCGTACAACCGCACCGCGAGCGGGCAGCACCCACTTCGCTTGACAAATTCATGTAATAACTGTGTGTCGTTTACGTTTAACAAAACTTTATTGTCATTTTAGTAGGTGGTGTGGACACGTCCTTCGGATGGACAACCAGCGTCTACCTAAAGCGGTCTTCTATTCCGAGATGGCTGAAGGTAAACGGAAGCGAGGAGGACAATACCTACGCTACAAGGACGTGTTCAAAAGACATCTGAAGGCCTGCGGTATAGACCCTAATGATTGGGAGAGGCTTGCCTTAAATAGGACATCTTGGCGCAAAACCATTTATGAAAACGTCAAGTTTTTCGAAGAAAAAAGACTCGAGGCTTTAGACAAAAAGCGCCAATTACTAAAAGAAAGACCTAAGCCTTAGTACACCTATACTCTCAATAATGCGGGTCAATTGTACTGCAGCGCTTGCGACCGGGTCTTCAAATCCAAACTCGGTTTCGCCAGCCACATCAGGGCTCACGCTAGGAGGTGAATTTGTCATAGGTCGCCGTTATCGAAATCGATAAGGAGGACTATATATATATTGTCATTTTAAGGAAATATAATAAGTTTAATTTCAACAAGGACATTAAAATACTTCATTGAAGACATCCCTTCCCTCCATCGCATCTTATATTTGACTTACTTGGGTAGAGCAGCAGCGATGGCCAGGGCACCCTTAGCGGCGACGGTATTATCGTTGAGGTTCAACCGCGCGAGGTTCGGGTTGTGTCGGAAGGCGTCGGACAGCGCCGCGACTCCCACGTGGTAGATACCGTTCTGAGGCATCGCTAGCTCTTCTAGTGTGCCCATGTTCTGGAAATAAGGAGAAAAAAGGGTTAGGTTAGAAGAGCGGAAGGTTAACATAACTGGTTAACTGCGAGTTTTTCGCACGCGAGGGACTCTATAAAACTGTAATTTTGATATATATGAGGTACAGCCTGATGGCAGTCTAGACAGTAATAGATTCCCACTTTCCCTATGGGTACAGAGCGGGAAAAACGTATATTGATTAGGTAGGAGGTAAATTAAGTTAAACTATGCTCAGCTTGGTAGCTCTATAGATGAGTTCCGTTGCAGAAGGCACGTTAAGATGGCCGGTCCCAGCTGTCATTTGGTATCTGGGCTAAGGATGTCAGACAGGCAGTCGCTCCATGTGGCACACATGTACTCAGCTGCATCCAGTTTGACTGGGAGCCGACCCTAACATAAGGAAAAGCTAGCCAAATAAAGACTTACCTGGAAAACCTTAGCCAATGCCGTGGCTCCATCATTCTCCAGTCTGTTCCGACCAGCTATGAATATCTTCAGTCTACGAGGACGTGAGGCGAGTGCTTTAGCTAGAAGACGGCCCCCGGTAATGCCGAGACCGTTGTTGTTTAGTCTGAGTTCCTGTAAATAATGATAAAGAATGAATGTGGATGGATGTAGTGGAAGGGGACCACCAAAGAAACGATATGGCTGGAAAGAATGTGAATGTACATGCACATAGTGTTTGTATAAGTGCGGGACTCGGTCACCCACGCTTTCTTGAAATAAAATATTTATTTAATAAATTAAGATGCATTGCACACATACACATTTACAACTTCCATGGCTATGGGATTTTAGGAACACTACAGAAAATACGTGTCAATTTTAATGGCGGGTCGGTATATAACGCGAATTGCTGTTGCTGTACAGAAACCATTTTTCACTACAGTTGTTATGGGTGGTCAGAAGCCAGAAAATATGGCAACCAGGGGTTTGAGAAGGTCAGCTACGCAATTTCCTTTAGTAAAACTCAACTGCATGTTGGACTGGAATACAACTGCATCCAACATAGGTATGAAAGGGCTAACCAGATGAAGATCCTGCGATAATTAAGTTGACCAGATGATCTTTAATTTTGTGAAGAACTACAAATAACTATATTCTGAAGCTAAGGTAGTCAGTACTCATCTATAAGCATACCTCAAAGCACTTGTGAAAGGTTAGCCAACTAGACTCACCTCCAACTCACTGCAGACATCACTCTGCAGCAACTTTGCAAGTCCCTCCACTCCTATGGGACCAAAAGCATTGTCACTGAGGTCTAACACGCTTAGCCTGGCCCCCGCTGTTATCATACCATCTCCTAGTGCTGCCTGTAATCAAAAAATACATACTCTAAGAAACTAAAATACTACTAAAATTGTTAAATATTTTTTTAATGTAAAATGGGCCTATGTAGCTCCTTGAAACATTTAGCGCTAGTTGCATAACCTTCTAATATTGTATGTACAAATATGCGATTTTTTTCTTAATTTACATTATTTACTCTTTCACGCAATAACTACTGAATGAATTCTCTCTCTTGGCAGTAATATTTGCAGAAAGTAGATGACATGATTAAACAATAAATCAAATATTGATAAAATATATCCCTTTTATTTGCAAATTCAACATGGCAGGCGTAAATCCTAACCAATAATAAAAATGTGATACTGCGCTTTCACGAATAAACAGCCGAACTGATCGACTGACAGCTGAACTGGTCTAGCTGTCGCAAGTGCGGCTGCTGAGCACGAGGTCTCGGGTTCGATTCCCGAGTCGGGCCGAAATCGCTTTGTGGGTTTTAGAAGACTTTCACAAAGCAGCCCGGAGCCTGGAAATTGGTGATTGATACACCCGTGCATCGGAGAGCACGTAAATGTCGGTCCTGCGCCTGATCTCTCTCCGGTCGTGTCGGATTGCCGTCCCATCGGGTTATGAGAGTGAAGGAATAGGGAGTGCACCTGTGTCTGCGCAAATGCTTGTGCACTATAATATGTCCTGCGCAATTGGCTGATCTCCTTAAATGAGAATAGCCGCCGTAGCCGATAATCGGCTAGGAGGACATCATCATCATCATAAAGCCCGAAAAAGGAAATTAGTTACTTTTGACCCAGTTACAGAAGGAAACAAAAAGTATCTGACTTCAAGATCCCATGGGATAGAAATGGAACCATGGAAAACACCTCATCTATACTAATATTATAAAGCTGAAGAGTTTGTTTGTTTGCTTGAACGCACTAATCTCAGGAAACACTGGTCTGATTTGAACAATTCTTTCAGTATTAGATAGCCCATTTATCGAGGAAGGCTATAGGCTACTTTTTATCCGGGTTTGTGCAGAGGTTCCCACGGGATGAGGGTGAAACCGCTGGCAGAAGCTAGCCTGAAGTAAGTCTTACCAAAGCCGGTGGTATTTCAGTCTTCATCCTGCCGGTGAACATGTCAGAAAGCCTGGCTATCTTCAGCTCAGGGTGATGTTCCAACGCTTTGGATATAGCCTCGGCTGCCGGCACTCCCAGGGTATTCCCCGTGAGGGTAAGGTATTGAAGGTCTGGGCAGGCATTGATGGCGTCCACGATTGGTTGTGCTGGAAGGAGAAGGTTTTATTGGTAAATGAATTGGTCAAGTGTGTGTTGGTGTTGGGCTTGAAGAGTTCTGCACTGTTATCTTTAAAATAAATAAAATGCTACGGTTGTGGTGTACATGTACCTTATTAAAATAATTACTCTGCCCCTAAGACAACCCACTGACCAAGACAGACAGCAAAGCAAATAATTGGGCCCCATTTTGTATGATTTTGATATTGGACCCTATGAATTGATTGATTATGATGATTGCTTGTTTGTATTGTACTGTTTATAGCAATTCTTTCATAAGTAAAATTGAGACCAAACTCTCAACTCTGACCAAAACTTCTTTCCTTTTATTTGATTTTAATGAGTGCATGCTGCCAGTACTGAATATGAAGTTTCTCTCACGTTTTCGTTTTTAATAATGTACTACATCGACTTAGTTCATAAATTAATTGATAAGTAGAACGCCAAGTAAATTATCTTTGTAATCTATTTTATTATTTGTTTTCTGTCTATTTTGTTTGCATAGAAACGGGTGACGCCGCGTTTAGAAGCCGTATATTTACAATTCAATGTTAAACCATCTTTCTAGTAGCAACAAGTGCTTTATAACGAAGTAATAAGGATATAAATACTATCAATTAGGTGTATTAGTAGTTGCCATGACGATTTATAAGGAAAAATAGATTTTACAACGACGTAAATAACACGAAGAAACATATAGGTTATGTTTGAAAAACTTTGTAAAATGTTAACCTAAAGCTTCAGTAATGTGTTTTATTAGCTACTGATGCTAATTTAGGTAATTATATGCCGATAATTACGAGGAAATTCAAAATAAAACACAAAACATACCATCATTTGCAGTGTCCAATTTTAAGGATTTTCCAGAAAAATCCACGCCACTAATCGGCCTGCCGGAATCAGACAGCGCTGAATTGATCGAGTTTAAATCGAAATTCGACATGTTTATGTGCACTTTACACGAATTAATAAATATAAACGCAATAAACTATGAAAACAATGAGTCAACGAACTTTTTTCAATTTTTTCGCCATAGAAACCATGTTTGATGTTTGACAGTTTATCGCTGGGGAAACATGTTTTGTCTCTCTTTGTTCTATTAGAGAAAAGTGTGATAGAGATAAAACAATGCTTTTGATTACAGCTTGTTATAACTAAGGAACGCGAACAATGTTTGGCTTGGAATGAAATAGGCTGCGTTCGAAATAAAAGTAAATATTATAATAGCAAAATGAAGATTTTAATAGATTCGTTCAATACGATTATCCAAAAATATGAATTCATATTTTTATTTCTTTTATAACGCACACGAGGTGCCCTTCTTCGGATAAAATGTTAATTTTAAAAAGGACCATTAATTCTACCAGATTAGTAGTAATTGGGAACCATATTTACGTCATCATACATAACAAATCCCACTTCACAAGATATTGCCGGTTATTGCCCACGAAACAGTCACCTTTCAAAGGTTAACTTTCAAGCCTTTTTTCTTGAACTTTAAGTTGTAATCTAGGCATGTAAATAAGTCTGAAAGTTGCTGACTGATACACCCGTGCATCAGAGAGCACGCAAATGTCGGTCCTGTTTGTGATGATGATGATGTCCGCCTAGCCGATTATTGACTACGGCGCGGTGGCTGTTCTTAAGTAAGGAGATTAGACAACTGCGCAGGACATATTATAGTGCACAAGCATTTGCGCAGACACAGGTGCACTTACTATTCCTTCACTCTTCACTTGTAACTGCCTCGTTGGTCTAGCTGTCGCAAGTGCGGCTGCTGAGCACGAGGTCTCGGGTTCGATTCCCGAGTCGGGCCGAAATCGCTTTGTGGGTTTTAGAAGACTTTCACAAAGCAGCCCGGAGCCTGGAAGCTGGTGATTGATACACCCGTGCATCGGAGAGCACGTAAATGTCGGTCCTGCGCCTGATCTCTCACCGGTCGTGTCGGATTGCCGTCCCATCGGGTTATGAGAGTGAAGGAATAGGGAATGCACCTGTGTCTGCGCAAATTCTCGTGCACTATAATATGTCCTGCGTAGTTGGCTAATCTCCTTACATGAGAACAGCCGCCGTAGCCGATAATCGGCTAGGAGGACATCATCATCATCATCATTTCTTCACTCTCATAGCCCAATGGGACAGCAATCCGACACAACCCGAGAGAGATCAGGCGCAGGACCAACATTTACGTGCTCTCCGAGGCACGGGAATTCTGTTTGTGAAGTCTCTCCGGTGGTCCAGTGTCGGATTGTCGTCTCATTAGAATAAAAGAGTGAAGATAAAGAGAGCGTGAGCTTTGCCTGCATAAATGCTTGTACACTATAGTATGTG
Organism: Helicoverpa armigera; assembly: GCF_030705265.1. NCBI lineage: Eukaryota > Metazoa > Arthropoda > Insecta > Lepidoptera > Noctuidae > Helicoverpa > Helicoverpa armigera. Next base: position 4,925,759 of record NC_087150.1, on the reverse strand, counting down.
AAAAATTGGCTAAGATGCTATTAATTTACATGTAAGGCAGAAATAAGTTTGATAACCGCAGTTGGGTGGGTGGCTATTCTGTAGAACACTTGTTTCATGCTTGTCTAACGAGGAAGTTACTCATTTAGCCGTTTTGTAGATATGCGGTAATAAAGAATATTGCGTACATATGTACATACAAGGTATGCATGAAAAATCATAACCCTTGGGAGTCGGGTAAAAAAAAAATAGTAGTTTTTACAGTTCAAGTACAAGGTATCACAGAAAATGACATTACGCAACCCGGCGACCGACGTTTATCTATCATTGTCAAAAATTGGTTTCTCAGGAAATCTAACGTGTAGTCAGCTTTGATTATATTTTGTGACGTAGTTTTGAATAATTATTTGGACACATTTTCCCTTTCTCCAATCACGATTCGGGAGTGCGCCTGTGCCTTCGATAAGTGCGTAAAAAACAACTGCAATGGCCGGTAAGTTAGAAAAAATTGTTGACGAAAAGTAAACTTTGAATTCTCATTAAAGTTTAATTACCGTACTCAGTGTGAAATGTGAACTTGATAAGAATATTATCTTGAGTTTGTTTATTTAAAAATGTCTTTAAATATTTACAGTTTGCTATCGTATTTTGATATCGAAAGAAAGTTTATTTCTATCCGTTTCTCACGTAACTTGTGTTAACTTTGGCAATTAGCACTTAAACAAACCCTGTTCTGTTGAAATAAATGATGCATAACTGTACTTCATACCTGTGAAAGTACAAATTCTTGTTTACACTCATACATTTTGAGGTTAAACTTGAAAAAGATATTACGAAAAAATTTCGTCAATGTCGCTAGGAAAATCTTATCGGAATGAATAAACATATATGTATATCTGTCTAATTTATTATTCTTTTACATACTTATAGAGTTACAACGCTTGGTCATATATAATTTTTAAATTTTTAACATGTTTCACATTTTCCTTGAAAAAAAAAAAAATCGCAAAGAGTTTATTCTATAGAGGTTATAACAGTAGTCAATGTGATTTCTTATCTACTATTTTTCCACGGTTTTACATGGAAATTACTTCCAATATAAGGATAAAATGTAGTTTATGACACTCTATGTGAATTTCTTTTGCTATATATTTGCACATTCATTTTTGAAATAAGTTCACTAGATAAAGAGATTACCCCATACAAAGTCATAATATCATATACTTTTCTTCTCGTCCTGTGGGAACTACACCTGAACATGGATAAAATATTGCCTATATGTATTTTCTGTGTTACTGCCACGTTTCATCAAAATCCATTATGTAGTTTTAACAGAGAAGAACAAACAACCACACATACTTTTTACATTCATAAGGACAGATTGTGTCCCACGGGAAATTCTCCCCATAACTGGATAAAATATAGCCCTAGATATAAATATAAAAATAAAATATTACACTGTTTGCAAGAAATAAAGAGGTGAAAGAATGTTTCAGATTGGTTCATGTTTAAAAAACATATTTCCTCATGATTATATTAATATAGAATTAATATAATAATATAAAATATTATATTACTCTGACACCAGTCTAACCTAGGGGTATTGGGTTGCCCGGGTAACTGGGTTGAGGAGGTCAGATAGGCAGTCGCTTCTTGTAAAGCACTGGTACTCAGCTGAATCCAGTTAGACTGGAGGCTGACCCCAACATAGTTGGGAAAAAGGCTCGGAGAATGATGATTATATTAATATAGAAGGTTAGACAAACAGGAAAAATATACCTTAAAAACTAGTTAATATTCCTTTTTGTTAATTCTATTTTTTAACACTACTCTAACTATAAGCGTGGCTAAGTAAATAGTATGTATTCAGTTGGACTCTTGATCTCCCTCAAGTTGTTGACATAACTTCTTAGTAGTATGTTTACAATTTACAGTTCTTAGTAGTTTTGGTGTGAACAGTAGATATTTTTTGTACTGTTTACTTATAAGTGTCTTGAAATGACGATTTTTGTTGTCTATATACTTAAAATAGTATATTAAAAAGGAATGGTAATGTTGCCAGCCTCTTGGGCGATGGGGACGAATTTTTTGACGCGTTTTAGTTATAGTGCTTTTTTTTTGTTTTACTAGGATAGTTTTTTATATGTATTGTAAATATCTATGTTAATAAATAAATAATCTATATAAAGAGGAATCCCTAGGGCTCCGAATCTATTGGAACGATTTGAAAACTTAATTCACTGTTGGGAAGGTAGATTATCCTCGAGTAACATAGGCTGTATTTTATCCGGGTACGGTTCCCACGGGACATCGGTGTAACCCCAGGAAAAGGCTCAGAATCGATTGGAACTACTTATTTAAAAATTCTTTCACTGTTGGGAAGCTAGACTATCTCCGAATAGGCTATATTTTATCCGTTTACGGTTCCCACGGGACTCGGGTGAAACCGCAGAATAAGAGCTATTGGGTAATAATTTAACATATGGAAATGAACCAAACAAAGTCCAATGAATGAAATTCAAATATTTTTCAATTATGGACAGTGTATGTATTTTTAAAGCAACATTTACAAGTTACGTACATAGTTTTACACATTCGAATACTCATTGACATTTAAATATTTATTTTCTGATGTATAAAAACTACTTATTTTCCATTCTAATGAGTTGGGGGTGTGTCTGTGAACAACTATTGTGTTTTTTCCTTATTTTAAATCTAGATAACAATTTATACCTATTTCTAGATCCTATACTCCATTTGCGTAGGCTCTTATCGGAAGATACGCAATCTCGGTATGACATTTTATTTCAAAATTCATTTAAAAAATAAAAATGAGCGTAAAAATCATAATTTTCCAAGCCTTTTCCCAACTATGTTGAGGTTAGCTTCCAGTCTAACAGCATGCAGCTGAGTACCAGTGTGCCACAAGGAGCGACTGCCTAATCTGACCTCCTCAACCCAGTTACCCGGACAACCTAATACTTCTAGGTTAGACTGAAAGTTGGACAGTCAGACTTATATAAACTAATAATATTATATACTAGCTTCCGCCAGCGGCTTCGCCCGCGTGGTGTTTTGATAAAAAGTAGCCTATGTGTTAATCCAGGGTATCACCTGTCTCCATACCAAATTTCAATCAAATCGGTCCAGCCGTTTTGCGTGATTGAATAACAAACATACATCCATACATTCTCACATTTATAATATAGGTAGGACTAGCAGATTTGAAAAATTCTTTCGCTATTGTAAAGCTACGGACAGTAGTTCCCTCGGGACGCGGGTGAAACCGCGGAAAACAGCTAGTTCTTTATAATATTAGTGTGTGTGGGTGATCTATTAACACCTTTAGATACAAGCTATCTCTTTTAGATAATGATGTTTTTCACTGAATATTAATATTATGCAATGAAGATGATTTTTGTTATTTAATGCTATATCATATTAATATACCGATTTAATCTTATTCAATCCTTATCATATAAAAGTAATCCACTATACTAATAGTGTAGTAAGGTACTAATATACCTACTAAAGAAGAAACATTTTTGTTTGCACCTTAAAAGCTCCGGAAGTACTGTATCGATTTGAAAAACTCTTTCACTGTAGGAAAGCTACATTATCCACGAGTAAAATAGGCTATATTTTATCCCCAGCAGGCGGGCAGTAGTTCCGACGGGTCGCGGGTGAAACTGCGGTAGTGCACCTGCACCTGTGTAAAAGCAAATGCTTGTGCACTGTAATATGTCCTGCGCTCGGTGATCTCCTTATATGAGAACCTCGACCTCGTCGGACTTATATGACTGCCTCGTTGGTCTAGTGGTCGCAAGTGCGGCTGCTGAGCACGTGGTCTCGGGTTCGATTCCCGGGTCGGGCCGAAATCGCTTTGTGGGTTTTAGAAGACTTTCACAAAGCAGCCCGGAGCCTGGAAGCTGGTGATTGATTCACCCGTGCATCGGAGAGCACGTAAATGTCGGTCCTGCGCCTGATCTCTCTCCGGTCGTGTCGGATTACCGTCCCATCGGACTATGAGAGTGAAGGAATAGGGAGTGCACTTGTGTCTGCGCAAATGCTCGTGCACTATAATATGTCCTGCGTAGTTGGCTAATCTCCTTACATGAGAACAGCCGCCGTAGCCGATAATCGGCTAGGAGGACATCATCATCATCATCATCATCATATGAGAACAGCTGCCGTGACCTATAATCAACATATTATTTACATTTTAAATATTAAATTATAAAAATTACCACCGATATCGGGCACAGGGTCCAAGGTACCGGTGGTTAGGGTCCCAGAGATATAAACTTCCTCACAATACGCGCCGTATCAAGGAGTACTGCCTTCTGAATCAGTCCCTTCATCCAGCCGCCCAACGAGAGCCTCATGAGGTGTTGATCGATTCTCTTGACTATTAGACCATTGACCATTTTTGCTAAGGCAAGATACCAACTTTGTTTCTAGAAAGACAATATTATTAATAATGTTTTTGTTTGTTTCAGCCACAAATAACCCGTATAGTCAGCTTCTGAAGACCATTGAAATTGATGGAAAGCAGTTCAAGTATTACGATGTTACGGGGCTCGGAGAGAAATACGGTAAGTTTCTTTATTTTCTTAAGCTGGAAGCTGACCCCGACTATGTTTTCTCACTGGAATCAGTTGTGTTCCTAACAGTGTGCCACATGGAGCAACTGCGTGTCTAACATCTAGATAGTAACACAGGCAACCCGCCATGTAAGACCGGCTGACCATTGTCAGACTTTCTGGCTTCTGACTACTACTATTCTTACAAAAGCAACCATTCGTTTTTCATAGGAACCGGTGATAGATTGGTGAAGATGAGTACCAGTGTTTTAAAGAGCGATTGCCTATCTGACTTCCTCAACTCCAGTTACTTCGAAAATCCTTGGTACTCATCCTCCGAGCCTTTTCCCAACTATGTTGGAGTCGGCTTCCAGTCTAACCGGATTCAGCTGAGTACCAGTGCTTTACAAGAAGCGAATGCCAATCTGACCTCCTCAACCCAGTTACCCGGGCATCCAATGCCCCTTGGTTAGACTGGTGTCAGACTTACTGGCTTCTGACTACCCGTAACGACTGCCAAAAATGTTCAAATGACAGCCGGGACCAATTTAACGTGCCTTACGAAACACGGAGGAACTCGTCATGACAAGATGGTTACCCCACGCGAAGCATTGCTTAATAACCTTATGATCGTTGGACCCGTGCAGCTTATCAGTTACCTAGCAATAATCTCTTCTAGATAAGTTAACCTTTTTTATTTTTCTTTTAACGACGTCAAAAGTCATCAAATGACCCCTCCCGCTGTGGGTTAGCAGCGATGAGGGAGTGTCAGACTCTTACTGACTAAAAACCGTCGTGTTCCGTCGTAGGCCTTTTATGTACCAGGGCCGCGGTCTCTCGAACAATCCCACAGCCCCGGCAGAAGTTACCGACCTACAGTAATCTTTCAAAATTATAATTGTTTAATTAAGTACCTACTTAGCATTAAAGAGAGTTTAAGTCTTGCCTACATCTCGCTATCTTTCAAAAGATAAATAATGTCATTCAAGCTTATCAGGACTGTTTAAATACTAGATTTAGGCCGCGGATTTACCTGCATATAATAGGTACTTGTCGTTGGGTAACTGATTTGAGGAGGTCAGATAGAGCAGTCGCTCCTTGTAAACCACTGGTACTCAGCTACACCCGGTTAGACTGGAAGCCGACCCCAACATAGTTGGGATAAGGCTCGGGAAATGATGATGATGAATATGTACTTGTCGGTTCGTAAATAGGAGATTCCCCCTTGGTGCGGCACACCGCATGTATCTCGTGGTGTACTCGCTGTAGCAAACAGTAACACATTGCGCGCGAACATTACTAACATGTCCGCGACACTGCAACCGCCGCGCGAACACATGCTAGCTGTGGACTCGCGACATACAGACAGATAGAGTAACTTTCTGACTTATATTATTAGTGAGAATAGTAAAGATATTGATAAGCTATCTATACAAATATTTAATTTTATCTGGACGTAGCCTTGATCTGTCTTTTGCAAATAATAAACAGATGAATATTTGTGTTGTGAACTAACAAAGAGATATTTTTAACCGACTTCCCAAAAAGGAGGAGGTTTTCATTCTGATGTTCGTAATCTATCCGGGGCTCGTGGCTACGTAAAAGCTGCAAGGGTCGATCGATCATAAGGTTAAGCAACGCTTGGCGTGACCATCTTGTCATGACGAGTTCCTCCTTGTTTCGGAAGACACGAGAGGTCCTGAACGACATTTGAACATCTTTGGCAGTCGTTACGGGTAGTCAGAGGCCAGTAAGTCTGACAACCAGTGTTAACGAGCTGTATCGGGTTGTCCGGGTAACTGCATTGAGGAGGTTAGATATGCAGTCGCTCCTTGTGGCACACTGGTGCTTAGCTACATCCGGTTAGACTGGAAGCCGACCCCAACATAGTTGGGAAAACGCTAGACAGATGACTGAGTTTCTTCTTCAAATTGAAGACTTTATATTAGCCTGATCAACTAACTATAGATATTTGGTGCTACAATAACAAAATTACTATACTAGACTCAATAACAATGAGGAATTTAAATTACTTACTATTGACCTTTTGACCCCTATAACGTGGACCCGAAAGTAGACTATTAAATATACATGTATGTATGTATCAAGGTCATTTTACAAATAGTTCGGGAATGGTTTGTATGTTGATTGAAAAATAGGCTCGGGTATCCTATAGTAATATTGTAAAGCTGAAGAGTTTGTTTGAGTATGCTTATCTTAGGATATAATGATGATGGTGGCCAATGATGAATCTTAGAATATAGTGGTCTGAATTGAAATATACTTTCACTGTTGGGATGCTAGATTATTTTCGCGTCCCGAGTAATATCTACCTGTACTAATATTGTAAAGCTGAAGAGTATGTATAAACGCGCTTATCTTAAGAAATAGTGGGCAGATTTGAAAAAATCTTACAGTGTCAGATAGCCTATTTATAGAGGAAAGATTAATTCTACTTTTTATCCGGTTATAAGTAGGTAGTTATCTCGGAAAGCGAGTGAAACAACATTAAAAGTTAGTGCAAAGCTAAACAGTATGGTCGAACGAGGAGAACTTAGGAATTAGTGGTTCTATTTGAAAAATTCTTTCACTGTTAAGCTAGACTATCCCCGAGTAACAAAGGCTATATTTTGCCCGGGTACGGTGAGGAATTCCCATGGAACGTGGAGGTTATACAGTTAGTTAGGGCAGGCGAGGAAGGTAGTGAAAAAATCTTAGCAGAGGTATTTGACATTCGTTACGGGTAGTTTAAACTGCGTAATACTCAAAGGTTATCATTTTATTATGGTAAAATTTTTATGGCGGTCACAGAGGTCACTCCATGCGAAACAATGATATCAATTGTTTAAAAAATATATCAATTAAAAAATATATATATTAGGTAGGCATGAATTTACAGTAGCTTAGCTTAATTCAAACAATTCTCACATTATTTTTATTTTTTTTTAATGTAAAATAATTATCTATGGACCACAGATAACTAATAAGACGTACGTGCTTGAGTTACTTTGCCTTTTCTGTATTTTTTTCTGTTTTCGCGAAAATAACAGATTTCTCTATACTTTATCTTTTAAACCTACCTACTCCATTAGAGTACTCCTCGAGTCATGCATCAGGAATTGCGACAACTTCCAAGTGCTGAGCCTTCTCCCATTTCTTCTCTCGGAGTCCCACTTCTGATCTTAAAAGTCAGATCAACCTAAGTCCTACTTCTAATCTTAAAAATCAGATTGAAAGTGGTACATAAATACTAAAAACACACAATTCATAGACATACAACCGTGCAAGTTTTGTTGCTTACAAACATTACTTTTATAAGTGATTTAACGATATCAAAACTAAATCATTGGAAATACAATATTGAAGATAATTTGGTAATCATGATAATTCTAAAGATCTGTCATCCCTCTGCACGTCGGGACTTCTTCTTGTCAGCCCGCTCGGTGCAGGTTGGGCGCAAGGAGGATTGACATCTAAAACGTCATAACCTCATCTTCGCCACCAGATCGCCTGCCCTACTCCATTCGCGTACTCCTGGAGTCATGCGTGAGGAATTGCGACAACTTCCAAGTGCTGGAGAAGGATGTGAACAACGTTCTGGAGTGGGAGACTAAGCAGGCGTCTGAGGATGCTGTCGAAATCGCCTTTAAGCCGGCCAGGGTTATTCTGCAGGTGAGTTGGGAATAATAATGTCATGTTAAACGATACTTATCACATTTTTGTGTCTAGGAATGTTTAGTGCACAAAACATTGATGATGATGATGTCCTCCTAGCCGATTATCAGCCACGGCAGCTGTTCTCATATAAGGAGATCAGCCAGCTGCGCAGGACATATAATAGTGCACGCACATTTGCTTGGACACAGGTGCACTCACTATTCCTTCATTCTCATAGCGCGATGCGACGACAATCCGACACCACCGGAGACAGATCAGTCGCAGGACCGACATTTGCGTGCTCTCCGATGCACAGGTGAATCAATCATCAACTTCCAGGCTCCAGGCTACTTGGCGAAAATTTCGAAAACCCACAAACGTAGCTGGCTAATCTCCTTACATAAGAACAGCCGCCGCAGCCGATAATCGGCTAAGAGGACATCATCATCATATCTATATATCTACCTTCTCCCCAGGATCTGACAGGAGTACCAGCGGTCGTAGACTTCGCGGCCATGCGTGATGCTGTAAAGGAACTGGGAGGAGACCCTCAGAAGATCAACCCTATATGCCCAGCTGATTTAGTCATTGATCACTCGGTGCAAGTGGATTTTGCTAGGAGGTAAGTTTTTATGAAGCTCAAGAAATGTATTGTCATCGGAACTCAAAGCGTGTGCAAAATTTCATCCTAATCGAAGATCGGGAAGTGGGTCAAATTAAGATTCCAAGATTTTCTTACATACATAGTTACAAGTGAAGCTAATATAAGCGTGTTAAGAAACTTCTAGAAGTCGGTGTCTAGTGGATGCAGTTATGTTTATTTTGCCACCGACTTCTAGCCCTCATCATCTTCCGAGCCTTTTCTCAACTATGTTGGGGTTGGCTTCCAGTCTAACGGGATGCAGCTGAATACCAGTGTGCCACGAGGAGCGACTGCCTGTCTGACCTATTCAATCCAGTTACCCAATCCCCCTTGCTAAGATAGGTTGTTAGACTTACTGGCTTCTAACTACCCGTAACAACTGCCGAGGGTGTTTAATGACAGCCGGGGCCTACAGTTTAATGTGCCCTCCGAAGTACATACAGACAAAGTTGTTTTTTTCCCCACCCATACACCACTACGTTTTTCACCATAAAAACGTGTTTTTTCACGCTACTGAATGGATTTTAATAAAACTACAATAATGTATGAAGCTTATACACGTCAGAATAACATGTAGATCCTTTTCATTCGAGTACAGAAGCTACCCTCTGGAAGCAATTTAGACCGCTGTCAACTAAAAAATATATTTTTTCCATTCACAGCCCAGATGCCCTCAACAAGAACCAAGAGCTGGAGTTCGAGAGGAACAAGGAGCGGTTCCAGTTCCTCAAGTGGGGGGCGCAGGCGTTCGACAACATGCTCATTGTGCCGCCCGGCTCTGGTATTGTGCACCAGGTCGGTACAAGCATCTGCGTAGCCTGTTCATCATGTCAGGAGTTGAGAGGAACAAGGAGCGGTTCCAGTTTCTTTCCCTACTACAAGTGTCTTGAAACATCATCTGCCTAGCCTTTACATCATCTTCCTAGCCTTTTCCCAACTATATAGGTGTCGGCTTTCAGTTTTATCAAATGCAGCTGAATACCAATGTGTTAGAGTCATTGTCGATCTGACAACCTCATCACATCTTGGCAACACAATACCCCTTGGTAAGACTGGTTTTCAGACTAACTGGTTTCTGACAACCCTTAACAGCCAGGCCCCTCCAATTTGCCGGAGGGTGGGCAGGCGTCGGACGCGTTACGCCGGCCAGATGCCGCCCTAGCAGCAGCCAGTGGGTAGCAGACCGGGGAACTCCTGCTACCTGCATTGCACGAGCTGCTGCTGAGATGGATCGCCAGTAGACGGAGGCGACCAGCCACTGCCGAAAGGTCACGAAAGTCGTCTTGTCGTCTTTGGTCCTCGTGGCCCCTCTCTAAAAGGCAGAAGACGGCACAAACGCTGAGGTTTTTAGTGGGTGCAAGCCCCTCATAACCTCACTGTCTCCCCGCGGCGGTGTATGCGTCAGGCATTTTCCTCAGCTGAAACAAAAAAAAAGGCCCCTCCAATTTAACTTGCCATCCGAAACTCCGAGAAAATTGTCTTAACAAGTTGATTCTTATGATCTATCGACCTGTACGGCTATTACTTGACCACAAACTAGTCTTTTTCTTTTAGTTTTGATGCAGCAAAGAAACCAAGCATGATTGGTACTTGTATACATTATTGTTTGAACTCGCATGCCTGGAATATTTATTCTTTTGATTTTGATGCAGCAAAAACGCCAAGTATGATTGGTACTTATATACATTGAATAAGTATATTCTAATGTAAATATATTTCTCCCCAGGTAAACTTGGAATACCTAGCTCGCGTAGTCTTCAGCTCGGGTCTGCTACACCCTGATTCAGTTGTCGGAACAGACAGTCATACTACCATGATAAACGGGCTTGGCGTCGTCGGTTGGGGGGTTGGAGGTTGGTTTAGACATTATTATACTTAATACTACATGATTAATGGGCTCGGTAGTCGGAAGGGGGAATGGAGGTCAGTTTATACATTACTAGCGACCCGCCCCGGCTTCGCGCGGGATAACAGTAACTCTCCACTATTTAATGTATGTTAGTATACATATAAACTTTCCGCTTCAATCACTCTCTATTAAAAAAATCCTCATGAAAATCGGTTGCGTAGTTTTGAAGACTTAAGCGTACAAAGGGACATAGGGACAGAAGATGTGACTTTGTTTTACTCTATTTTTATGATTATACATTGTTATATAATCCTTTTTTACATAATTGAAATTGTATAATGACGACTTTTTGAAAGCTTTTTTATCATGATATGAATAGTCTCATTTAATATTTGAAATCTTATACAGATATAAAATGAATTGCTGTCCGTAACTCTTACTTAAACTCGAGAATGGACCGATTTAGCTTATTTTGGTTTTAAAATGTTTGTTGAGGTCTAAGGAAGATTCAAACGGTACGAAATTTGTTGAGTTAGGTTAGGTTAGGTTTTGAATATAAGCGAATTCGATTTTGAGTGGTAGATACCCCATTTACATCTCTTATATGTTTTTTCCCCAGGAATCGAAGCGGAAGCCGTGATGTTAGGTCAAGCGATCAGCATGTTACTACCGAAAGTCGTTGGCTACAAGTTAGTGGGAGAGCTGAACCCGCTAGCGACTTCCACTGATACCGTCCTCACTATAACTAAGGTTAGTTTGCTATTTGAAGTCGCTGACTTTGCTACCGAAAGTCGTTGACTTTGCTACCGAAAGTCGTCGGCTACAAGCTGGTGGGAGAGCTGAACCCGCTAGCGACTTCCACTGACACTGTCCTCACTATAACTAAGGTTAGTGTTTTGAAGTCGTTGACTTTACTACTGAAAGTCGTTGACTTTGCTACTGAAAGTCGTCGACTACAAACTGGTGAAAGAGCTCAACCCGCTCGCGACTTCTACTGACACTGTTGGTTTGCTTTTTTGAAGTCGGTAGCTTAAGGTTACAGGTACAGATTTGAGCGCCAACGACTTCTATAGCCAGTGTTGTGAAAAAAAAATTATTGTTATTTTGTCGTAAGTCGTTGTCGCAGCGTTGTGTAAATATTTTGACAGCGACCTTGACTGCATAAAAGAGGAAACTTATTTTATTTCAAATCAGTAAAAAGACTAAATTAATATATTTTCCCTAAATTTAGGGCCTATGCTATGATATTCTTTCTTTTGAAGTCAGCAGTTTGCGCTGACTAGCCCACAAAGAATAACAAACATTTACCGCGGTTCATTTCTACATCAAATTTCCTTCAAAACTCTTAAAACCCGTCAAAAATCACGCTAATCTCATACTAAAACTATTCTAAAATTTCTCCACAGCATCTCCGCTCCCTAGGCGTGGTGGGTAAATTCGTAGAATTCTTCGGTCCCGGCGTCTCAGCGCTGAGCATCGCCGACCGAGCGACCATCGCCAACATGTGTCCCGAGTTCGGTGCCACGGTCGCGCACTTCCCCGTCGACGAGCGGTCCCTGCAGTATCTGAGGCAGACTAGTGAGTGATGATCATCACCAACTATCATACTTTACCATCACACTTCATCATACCCACCATCACACTTCATCACACCCCACTATCAGATTTCATCACACCCGCTATGACACTTCATCACACCCAGCATCACACTATATCACACCCTATATGATACTATATCACATCCTTTATCACACCTAGTATCACACCCAATATCACACTTCATCATCACACCCACTATCATACTTCATCACACCCATCATCACACTTCATCAGTACCATGATACATCATCACACTACATGACAGTGAAGACTAGTGCATTGCCGACCGAGCCACCATAGCCAACATGTGTCCCGAGTTCGGTGCCACGGTCGCGCACTTCCCCGTCGACGAGCGCTCGCTGCAGTACCTCAGGCAGACTAGTGAGTGATGATCATCATACTTCATCATCAACTATCACACTTTTTCAGCATCATCATTTTTTTTTCGACGCACCCATTATCACACTTCATCACACCCACCAAAACACTTCATCAGACCCACTATCACACCCACCACCACCCCTCATGACACCCGCCATCACACTTAATTACACGCGCTATCACACTTCATCATCGTACCCACTGTCATACTCCATCACTCCCACCATCACACTTCATCACTATCGCCATTTATGTAAAACAGACCAGGGAGTTGTGATTACACTTCATCACTTTCCGGCGTTAATCTTCATCACATCCACTATCACGCTACATCATACAGTATTACGATTCATAAATATCAGACAACATCGTCATACCCTGCATCACAATTAAACACTATTGGCCTTACTACTATAATTATAAAAAAATAAAGCTCCAAATTACTAACTACTTACCTAATAATAATATTACATTAAATAAAACATATTAAACAACAGTCAGTGCGCTTCCTCCTCTCTCCTACATTTGTATGTGCTGTGCCCGACAGGGTCCATAATGAGGGTTTTCTAAAATGGCGTCCACGAGGTGGCAGCACCGAGTCGTCAGGTCCAGGTAACTGTCAAAGTGCTTATCTTTACTATGAATAGTGAACGATTTTAGTGTTTTTTTTTTATTTTATAATTAAAGCACTGCATTATTGTTTTACTATTGAGGTTGAGTAAATAAAAAAAACTAAATCATATTGTGTTAACAAATTTTTCAACAAGTTTTTCCTTAGTACCAGTGACTTTTGCACCCTCTCTCTTAGCTCAATTTTTAGTTCGGAAACCTTATTCTGACCGTAGTCCATAATAAAATCAATAACACTTCCAATATAACAGAATTTCAATAAACAATAAGTTCGGACCCTACAATTCCATACTATTTGACAGCTGTTTGGACCTGACGCATACGAAGCGCCGCCTGGCGGCAGAAAAAGTATCGAAAACCCTCATTGTAACATAAATTACCTATAGAACAACAACTGTAAACATTATGGTATGCATTAAAGTATTGAGTATTGAGTACTACAAAAACTTAAACATCTGTTTTACACTTGTCTAAAAACATTGTGGCTGCAAAATGAACCATATGTCAAAGTCATATCATAATCTGTCATTTTTTTAGACAAGTCATGACGTTTAAAAGTTTTTATTGGTAAGACGGTAAGAGACTTTATCATCACGGTTCTCTATCACTATTATCACACTTACGTCACCATGCAAGAGGTGATAATAATTCATTTACCTCTATTCTCAAACAACACCATTCTTCCCACAGACCGTTCAGATGACAAGATTGCCATCATTGAAGCCTACCTTCGTGCCACCAAGCAGTTCCGTGATTACACGAACCCTGAACAGGATCCTGTGTTCTCTGAGGTAAATATGATATTAAAACTTGCTTTTACCATGAAGAAAGGTGAAGGAAAACATCTTGTGGAAACCTGGAATTTAAAGTGTGACAAAGCAACAAAGCAAAAAATTCAGATAAGGAAAAATTCATGTAAATACAATAATAACAATTTCTTAATTAATTGAAACATTATTTTAAGCAGTTCATTCGTTAAGTATTTGTGTGAAAAGTCATTTATTTGGGTGCAGAAATTATTTTCCACGGGACGCAATTGAAACCGCGAGAAAGAGTCAGTATATGTACTGCTGTTATATTAGTTGCTTAAACTATAAGGGCTGATTTTTCAATCGCCAGATAACTTTTATCTGTGGAATATATTTCACGTTTTGACAGCTTTTGTATGGAAAATATGTCAAACCGCCATATTTATTCCTCAGATAGAAGTTAACTGATGATTGAAAAATCAGCCCTAAGTAAAATAAAAGTATTACTCAAATAAAATAAAAAAAAAATCATTTATTCAAAATAGACTCAAAAACATCACCTTTCCAACGTCAGGATTACATGAGACAGCCCCAAAAACGCTCACCCTTCACTATTTCCTATGTGTTATTGCTAGGAAAAAGTACTACTATACTGCAAGTGAAATAACATCCCAACTTTAAATTCCAGGTGGTAGAACTAGACCTGTCGACCGTAGTGACATCTGTGAGCGGTCCGAAACGGCCGCAGGACCGAGTGTCCGTCTCCGTCATGAAGAAGGACTTCCAAGAATGTTTGACCAACAAGGTAAGCTTACATCTATGTATGTATAGGACGTGCCAAAATTAATGGCGCCTCGGAACAACGAGGTCTTTTGTCATAATATACTCGTTAGTAGCACTCCCATGGTCCACGCAGGTGTGCGGAGATGTAACAATCAAAAGCGACGTTACAAAGGGTTATTTATTTATTTGATTTTAACCGACCTCAAAAGTTATAGGTACACTCCATGCGAAAGAAACTAAAAAAAAAATCTGATATTACCTGTGCCTCCTTAAAACAATTTCCAATTTGATCGTTGACAAGGCGTTAAAATTGGTAACTAAAATATTAACATTCTTCTCTACGACCTCAAAATTATACTCGTATATTGAATTTGCTATAAATGATAAAATCAACACACTCATTATCAAATTGCTGCGGACATAATTATGATGGGAATACAAAATGATGATATATCACACTCAGTAACTATCATCACTGCACCCAGTGACTGCATGATGACATGTCTACTGAGTGAGTGACAACTACTACTGAATATGATAGACGTGATAGAATAACACAAAGACTGATGATATGATGATATATCACACTCGGTAACTATCATCACTGCACCCAGTGACAGAATGATGACATGTCTACTGAGTGAGTGACAACTGCTACTGAATAGTGAACTTATATTTAAAATATTATAATATTCGTAAGTGTCACAAAAATTTACTGATAGAATTATTGAGTTACAAGAACCATTTATTCATTGGTAGAGATATGTTCTCTAATTATTAGACTTACTTATTACTAATGAGGTGATAAAATAGTCCTTTATTGCTGATGTCCTTATTATGTGAATACTATAAGGAGAAAATTATTGTAATTAATGGTTATGAGGATTATGAACACAAAAACTTGAGTAAGTAATAATGGATATTTTGTGAACCGCGATGTTTAAGGATCACTGAGCGGTAGTTATCACAACACCCAGTGACAGAATTATAAACATGTCAACTGAGTGCGTGATAGCTACCCATAGTGACTGTCTATTAGTGTTTATGTATTCTGAAATGTATGAAAAAAACATATTGTATGACAAAAGAACAGTATATCTTATTTACACGTAAATACAATAAATCCGGTTTGACAGATAAACATGTGATGCTTAGATGACAATTTCACTCAGCAATAATCATCACGCACCCAGTGACAGAATTTTCACATGTCTTCTGAGTGAATGATGATTCTCACTAAGAGAAAGGACAGATGTGTTCTTAATCTTGACTTTGATAGCAGCTGCGGTAATGATGATAGTATCACTAAGCGGCAGTTATCACAAAACCCAGTGACAGAAATAATGACATGTCTACTGAGTTAGTGATCACTGTCTCATGGTGATAGAATACTGTTGACTTCTACAGAGGGAAAAAGAAATGCAGGATCATGTTATAATGATAATAGACACAAATCAGCAGTTATCACTGCACCCAGTGACAGAATTGACGACATGTCTACTGAGTGAGTGAAAGCTGCTGTCAGTGACTGTCGATGTGCATGTATGTGGTATGAAAAATACATATCAAAATGATACAGTGATAATGAAAAATAGATATTTTGAGGATCATATCATCACTCAACAAAAATCATCACACACCCAGTGTTGAATTAGTGAATTATCATAATGTCTACTGAGACGGAGATGATTTCTACTGATAGACATAACAAGCGGGAAGAGAGATATGAAAAACTTGACAATGATGATAGCTGCATTTGTAATAGTGTGATGATCATAATCACATCGCGGCAGTTATCACAAAACCCAGTGACAGAATTATTAACATGTCTACTGAGTTAGTGATCACTGTCTCATGGTGATAGAATGCTGTCATTTTGTAGAATAATGATATAATGATGATGATCGACACTTCTCAGCGGTTAACACTATACGTAGAGTAAGTGGTAGCTATAAGTGACTGACAATCTGAATGTATGTGGTATGAGGAAAGAACATAAAAATAAATACATACGGTATTGAAATCATATCAAAATGATACAATGATAATGAAAAACAGATATTTTGAAGATCATATCACTCAACAAAAATCATCACACACCCAGTGACAGAATTATAAACATGTCTACTGAGACAGAGATGATTTCTACTGATAGACATAACAAGCGGGCTTGTCAATGTGATGATGATGATAGCTGCATTTGCAATAGTGATGATTAGTATCAGATGGCGGCAGTTATCACAACACCCAGTGACAGAAATATAGACGTGTCTACTGAGTGAGTGATCACTGTCTCATTGTGATAAAATACTGTTGACGCAGAAAAAATAAATGGCTGTTTTGGCTTATGATGTTATGATGATGATAAACACTTCAGTTCACTCAGCAGTCATCACTGCACCCAGTGACAGAATTTATGACATGACTACTGAGTGAGTGATTACTAATGATCGGTTTAGTGAGTGCTATTTGAACTTGAATGTTAATCCATATATGTAATATGTCCTTGCAGCTCCCCTGGACTGGAATCTGTAACTATGATAACAGTCGCACTGTTATAAAATCACACATATGTAAGTGTTATCTGAGTAATACACAACTAATACAAAATATTAAAATGAAAGTGCAAAATAGTACCAGTTTTTTTTTTCAAGAAATAGATATAATGTATGTAGTCCACTTGTTACAAAATTGACATAATGCCTACTAAATACTTATATTAGGGTGAAATATTATAACTTTAGGCTATGCCTGTATCTTGGGTCAATAGTTGTGATGTTACTGTCACTCAGCAACAATCATCACAATCCCAGTGACAGAATGATAAACATGTCTACTGAGAGAGTGACAACTATCCTGTAAGTGTTAAGATATACCTGAAATCAATTATGTCAGAAATTAATATATACCTGACTAACTTCTATGCAGACAGACGACCTTATGTCGGTCGCCGTCGACGCTGGATGCAGGTCGCTTCCAACAGGTATCTGTGGAGATCTAAGGGGGAGGCCTATGTTCAGCAGTGGACGTCCGCCGGCTGAGATGATGATGATAATGAACTTCTATGCTATTAAGATAAATAAAATCGGCAATACATGTTGATAAGTGTCATTCACTAGCAGTTATCACTACACCCAGTGACAGACTGTTAACATGTCTACTGAGTGAGTGATCACTGCTACTGATAGACGCGATATGAAGGTGCTGGAACTCAGAAACTGTCAAATAAATGAAGATGAGAGTAGTTCTGCAGTGGCTTTCACATTCCCAGTGATAGAATTATAAACATATCTACTGAGTAAGTGAAAACTAATACAGATTGTCATATAATATACAAAAACTGGCACTGCTATAATATGTCAAGATGTTGATGATGATGATAGTTTCAATCATCAGTAGAAATCACTGCACCCAGTGACAGACTGTTTACATGTCTACTGAGTGAGTGATCACTACCAGTGAATGACATACATCTTCTTCTTAGCGTTTATTCCTTCTTGTGACGGGGTCCGCTTTCCGTATCTTCTTCTTCTACTTCGCTCTATCCTGGACATCTTCCTGATATATGAATCCGAAATTACGTAATTTTTCAAACATTTAATTAAAGTAATCTGTAAAATCACTCAGAAACAGTCATCACACTCCCAGTGACAGTATTATAATCATGTCTACTGAGTGAGTGAAAACTATCCCATAGTGATATGTATCCTTCTTCAAACTTTTTATAATGTTATACATCTTGAGGACACCTGGACTATTTAGTCTGAAATCAGCAACCCGCATTGAGCAAGCGTGGTGATTAATGCTCAATCCTTCTCCGTGTGAGAGGAGGCCGCAGCCCAGCAGTGGGACGATAAAAGGCTGTAACATTATATCAACCAAGTGTGATGAATAGTCACTCAGCAGTAGAAATCACTACACCCAGTGACAGACTATCAACATGTCTACTGAGTGAGTAATAGCTACTGATAGATGCGGTATGAAGATGCAGGAACTCAGAAATGAAGATAAAGTAGCTCTGCAGTGGCTTTCACATTCCCAGTGATAGAATTATAAACATATCTACTGAGTAAGTGAAAACTTTAACTGAGCTACAAGTACCTGAAACGGTGCAAAATATAGTTATTACGAAATTGCGATGATTAGTTCCATTCATCAGCAGTTATTACTAAACCCAGTGACAGAATTGATGACATGTCTACTGAGTGAGTGACAACTACTCATAAATGAAAAATAAGGTAAAGCTTGACGAATAAATAAATGGTCGAATATTGCTGTTAATGACAGTCAGTAACGATCATCACACACCCAGTGATAGATTTAAAAACATATCTACTGAGTGAGTGACAACTAATACAGATTGTCATCATACATAATTACATAATAAAACACATAATACAAATGTAAAGATAACGATGATGACAATTTCGTTCATCAGTAGAAATCACTGCACCCAGTGACAGACTGTTAACATGTCTACTGAGTGAGTGATAGCTACTGATGATTGAATTAATGTAGATTTCAGCCGAAATAAGTAGGTTTATTGTTGATAAAATCTCACGGTAATATGCCAGAGTATGGAAGAAAAAAACATGTTGCGCCTACCACAAAAAAAAAACAAATTTGACATAAGGGCAGGAGGATGATGATGATCTCACGGTAACAGTCATCACACTCCCAGTGACAGTATGATGACATGTCTACTGAGTGAGTGACGACTATTACTGAGAGATTATATGAACCGTCTCTCTCATGATTATTGCTGCTGTTAACAGGCCTACTGATGATTTTATTCAATCAGCAGCAGTTATCACTACACCCAGTGACAAATAGATAACATGTCTACTGAGTGAGTGATCACTAATGCTAAATAAATAAATAGGTTATTAATTGATGATCTTTTGAAATGATGAAACTTACCATTTTACATTTTTAAATGCACAAACGAGAAGCTTCATGTATAACTCTTAACTTCATGTTACTTGCACTCTTACTGTCCTTATAAGTACTGATTTAAATATCAAAACACCATAGCTATTTATATATTAATTTCACTAATGACATTAACCTGTTCCTAATTAGATGACAAAGCCCTAATGAGATGACAAAAAGTAATTAGCGTATGCCAATTGCATTGTTACTAATTATGGTATTAAATGTTAATCGCAATAAACAATATTTACTATTTACACTTGAAATGGGAAATACATATTTGTGAATGATACTGTTGACGTTTCAATTCATCAGTAGTTATCACTATACCCAGTGACAGAATTGATAACATGTCTACTGAGTGAGTGATCACTACTGATGATATGATAAACACAAAAATACACACAATTTTATATGGTTGTTGCCGCTTGACTTCTACTTCCATACTAGTCTATATGACGTTATCTCACAAACAAATGATAAAAAAGACGGTTGTATCTCTCAGGAACAATCATCACACACCCAGTGACAGAATGATGACATGTCTACAGAGTGAGTGACAACTATCCCTTAGTGACAAAATAATATATGAGAGTACTTTCTTCAAGTATTGATGATCAAGATCATTCAGTAGCAGTTATCACAACACCCAGTGACAGAATTGATAACATGTCTACTGAGTGAGTGACGACTGCTACTAAAAGAGAAATAAATACTAATATTATAAAGCTGAAGTGTTTGTATGTTTGCTTGAACGCGCTTATCTCAGGTCAACTGGTCTAATGGTGTCAATAAGGTCTCAGGGAACTACTGGTCCAATTTGAAAATTCATTTCAGTGTTAGAAAACCCAAGGCCTGTGGGCTTGTTTTTATCGGGATCCATGCGAAAGTTATCCTGGGACGAGGGTGAGACTGCTAGTTACGGATAAAATGACAGTAAAATGTGATGATAGATCAATATTCAGTAATAGTCATCACGCTCCCAGTGACAGATTGATAACATGTCTACTGAGTGAGTGACAACTTATACTGAGTATATAAGTATGTAAATAAATATGAAATACAATAAGGAAACAGCAAAATATTGATGTAAAATACATACATAGATGACAAATTAACACATTATCTTCCTTTGCGGCGCGCAGTAGGGTAAAAACAAATGTGGTGTTTTTTTTAATATAAAACTAGTTGCGATGATGACATTTTCTCATCAGCAGTTATCATTAAACCCAGTGACAGAATTTTGGATATGTCTACTGGGTTAATGAAACTACCGATAACTGATAAGTATAATATCCGTTATTTAAAGAACAAAATGTTGGTAAAATCACTCGTAAACAGTCATCATACTCCCAGTGACAGAATTATAATCATGTCTACTGAGGAAATGACGACTATCCTATAGTGATATATCATTCTTCACGATTTCATGGTTATTTCTTCCTCGGTGTGATGATCAGTGCCAGTCAGCAGCAGTTATCACTACAACCAGTGACAATCACTATCATGTCTACTGAGTCAGTGATCAATGCCATTGAAAGACTTGTTATGATGATGTTGAACAAGTTAGAAAGCTGTCTGAAAGATGAAGAGACAATGATGAGAGACAACGGCTATAAGTAATTTAGAGTCAACAATATTGAGAGACAGATTTTTTTCCTCGTAGTGTGATGAAAATATGGTGATTAGATTCACTCAGCAACAATCATCACACTCCCAGTGACAGAATTACAAACATGTCTACTGAGTGAGTGATAACTGCTACTGATAAATGATAATTTTGATAGAAGACATAATGACACAAAACACGAATGTTGATATATCACACTCAGTTACTATAATTACACTCCCAGTGACAGAATGTTAACATGTCTACTGAGCGAGTAACGACTGTACCGTAGTGACAAAATACACAGTTCTTTAAGAATGTTTTCTTCTAAAGTATGATGATCACAGTCAGTCAGCAGCAGTTATCACAACACCCAGTGACAGAATGATGACATGTCTACAGAGTGAGTGACAGCTACTGGTAATTGACAAAATATTTATTTGAACATAAGTAATTTTAAAACAGAATGTTGATAGATTCACTCAGCAACAATCATCACGCTCCCAGTGACAGAATTACAAACATGTCTACTGAGTGAGTGACAACTGTAACGTAGTGCCAAAATAGCTTTTCAAGACTCCTTGATATTTTCTTCTGAAGTGTGATGATCACTGTCAGTCAGCAGCAGTCATCACTGCACCCAGTGATAGATTGTAAACATATCTACTGAGTGAATGACAACTAATACTGAATGTTTGTAGATAAACCTGTAAAATAAAATACAAGTTACATACAAAATTTGGCTGAATATCAGCACTTTTTAAAGGTCAATATTAAAAAAGGCAGACCCAAAAACGCCCTCCCTTCACATCCTTAAAAAAGAAATGGCTCCTTGTACGTTATCACTGTTTTATTATTCACAAATGTATCACTCTCAACTGTATCTTGATACCTTGACACATCTTGCACTTGCGAAATCCTTGTCACTACTGATTTATATTTTTCAATACCATTCACATTTATACTACAAATCACTAACGACATATTCTTACCTGTTCTTAATGAGGTAACTGACAACAATTAGTCTATTTTTAATCTTCACATTACATAATTAGGTAACAATAAGTTGCAATTTTGCACTAATTAAGCATAATGAGTAAATGATGATGAGAGTGTGACTCAGTAACAATTATCACACTCCCAGTGATAAAATTGTTAACATATCTACTGAGTGAGTGACAACTACTGCTAAGACACGAATTAAATAGTTTTAAAACACCAGTAGAGATGATTGTTGAGATGATGTTCTTCTTCATAGGAAGCTACTGGCAACTAGAATGAAACTTAGTTATAAGTGCTTATAAAGGCCTAAATGAAATAAATGATTTGACTTTGACTTTGATTATAGTCTGTCATCAGCAGTCATCACTACACCCAGTGACAGAATTGACAACATGTCAACTGAGTGAGTGATCACTACTACTGAGGAAAGACATTTTTTGTTAGATTATCTAGAGGTATACAGTTAAGATGCTGATTATGAATTTCTGCAATAATCATCACAGTCCCAGTGATAGAATTGTAAACATATCTACTGAGTGAGTGACAACTGCTACTGAGAAACTTATGATGATGAAGATTGACATTAATTTGTAAGGTAAATATGATGATGATAGTCGTTCATCAGCAGTTATCACTGCACCCAGTGACAGAATTGTTAACATGTCTACTGATTGAGTGACAGCTATTAATATTGAAAAAAGAATGATGACTCGATGAAAACACAACGATAAAAAACGAATGATGGTATATCACACATAGTTACTATCATCACTGCACCCAGTGACAGAATTACAAACATGTCTACTGAGTGAGTGATAACTGTACCGTAGTGAGAAAATACACTATTCTTCAAGAATGTTTTCTTGTGAAGTATCATGAGCAGAATTGATAACATGGCTACTGAATAAGTGGCAGCTACTGATAAATGAAAATTGGAAATCAAAAATGATGTTCAGGACTGTTGATAAAATCATTCAGCAACAATCATCACACTCCCAGTGACAGAATTGATAAACATGT
Organism: Helicoverpa armigera; assembly: GCF_030705265.1. NCBI lineage: Eukaryota > Metazoa > Arthropoda > Insecta > Lepidoptera > Noctuidae > Helicoverpa > Helicoverpa armigera. The sequence goes on along the minus strand of NC_087150.1, from coordinate 4,902,343 downwards.
CTACTGAGTGAATGACGACTACTACTGAAATGTTAACTTTGATAGAAATAAATAATGATGTCAAAGTCAAAGTCAAAGTCAAAGTCAAATCATTTATTTCATTTAGGCCTTTACAAGCACTTATGAACGTCAAAATTATAACTAAGTTTGATTCTAGTTGCCCATTCCAAAAGTAGCTTCCTATGGAGAAGAACGGGCAAGAAACTCCATGGTTACTCTTTTTTAAAAATAATATAGTATTACAGTTTGTATGTATTGATACATACAGTAAAAGCATGCGAAGATCATGTAGAATCGCAAAGACAAATGAGGATAAAGTGACAATTAAAATGCTACATGGTGTTCACATTTACAAATTGGTTTATATTTTGGTACAAAGTTACAAACAAATAATCAGAAGATGAATACAATTTTATTTGCTGGTGTAGTTTTAATTTGTTAATTAATTAGATATTGTCAGTATGTCCTATGGAGCAGGACCAGCATGTTTCCAAGCATTTTTATCTCGAATGTAATCTTCTAATTTATAATATGCTTGCTTACAAAGTGTGGCTTTTATATGAGTTTTAAACCGCAAGTCATTCAATTCCAGAATGTTGTCTGGTATTTTATTATAACATTTGACACAATATCCCATGAAAGATGTATGTACTTTAGATAATCTAAACTGCGGGATGGCACGATGATATATCACACTAAGTTACTATCATCACTGCACCCAGTGACAGAATTAGAAACATGTCTACTGAGCGAGTGACGACTGTACCGTAGTGACAAAATAGCTTTTCAAGTCTTCTTGATGTTTTCTTCTGAAGTGTGATGATCACTGTCAGTCAGCAGCAGTCATCACTGCACCCAGTGATAGATTGTAAACATATCTACTGAATGAATGATTACTAATACTGAATGTTTGTAGAAAAAAACTGTAAAATAAAATATGTACAGGTTATAAGATAAAAAAGTCAGCACTTTTTGAAGTTCAAGTCAAGACAGCCCCAAAAATGCCTGCCCTTCACTACTTTCTATGTGTTTTTGCTGGTAAAAAGAAACGGCCCCTTGTTGTCACTGTCTTTTCAGTCACAAATGAATCACTCCTAACTTTGTGATTATACCTTCAAAGTTCTTTCACTTGCAAAGTCCTTGTCACTACTGATTTATATTTCGCAATACCATTCACATTTATACTACAAATCACTAACGACATATTCTTACCTGTTCTTAATGAGGTGACTGACAATAATTAGTCTATTAATAATCTTCACATTATTTAATTAGGTAACAATAAGTTGCAATTTTGCACTAATTAACTATAATGAGTAAATAATAATGATAGTGTGACTCAACAACAGTCATCACACTCCCAGTGATAGTACCGTTAACATATCTTCTGAGTGAGTGACAACTACTGCTAAGACACGAATGTTATGGTATTAAAACTCCAGAAGAGTTGATGAAAGTCATTTATCAGCAGTTATCACTACACCCAGTGACAGAATTGTTAACATGTCTACTGAAAGAGTGACAACTACTGATAAATTGAAAAATAGCGATAAAAAAGTAATGTTCAATACTGTTGATGAGATCATTCAGTGACAGTCATCACACTCCCAGTGACAGATTTATAACATGTCTACTGAGTGAGTGACAACTGCTACTGAAATGTTAACTTTGATAGAACACATGATGACACAAAACACGAATGATGATATATCACACTTAGTTACTATCATCACTGCACCCAGTGACAGAATTGATAACATGTCTACTGAGTGAGTGACAACTGTATCGTAGTGACAAAATATATTGTTCTTCAAGACTCTTGCATGATTTCTCTCGAAGTGTGATGATCACTATCAGTCAGCAGCAGTCATCACTGCACCCAGTGATAGATTGTAAACATATCTACTGAGTGAATGACAACTAATACTGAATGATTGTGGAAAAAATCTGCAAAAAACACGTAAACACAATTTTTTTCGATATTTCACAGTCTTGCTTACTTACGCAAAATCCTAATCAATACTGACACAAAATAGAAAACATAATACTTATTTATATGAAAATGACTAATGAGATATACATACCTGTGCTTAATGAGCTGACAGTCAATAATTAGTCTATTTTTAATCTTCACATTACATTATTAGTTAACAATACATTGCAATTTTGCCCTAATTAAATGTAATTTAATAGCAATCAGTAAATAATGATGATAGGGTGACTCAGCAACAGTCATCACACACCCAGTGATAGAATTGTAAACATATCTACTGAGAGAGTGACAACTACTACTGAGAAACAAATGATGATTAAAATTGACATTAATTTGTGAGGTGTGTATGATGATAGCAGTCATTCACCAGCAGTTATCACTGCACCCAGTGACAGAATTGGTAACATGTCTACTGAGTGAGTGACAGCTACTGATAAAAGACATTTTGTAACAAATAATCTAGTTTACGGATACTATATACAAAGGCAAAGATGATGATTATGAATCTCTGCAATAATCATCACACTCCCAGTGATAGAATTGTAAACATATCTACTGAGTGAGTGACAACTGCTACTGAGAAACATGATTTGTTGGTAAACATAAAAATTAAAATGAATAAAAATGATGATGATAGTATTAGATATCCGGCAGCAGTCATCACGCACCCAGTGACAGCATAATAACATGTCTACTGAGAGAGGTACAACTACTACTGGTAAATATATAACAGTGTATAAATACTTCCAAAGAATGAAATCAAATAGTGTGATGATCAGCTTCCTTTATCAGCAGTTATCAGTACACCCAGTGACAGAATTATATTAACATGTCTACTGAGTGAGTGACGACTACCAGTAAAGGATATATCTAGTAAAATTATTCAGCGATCTATGATAAAAATGTGAAGATACAATAAGTGGGAAAGTCGACATGGCTAAAAAGAATGTTACTTGTGAGATGATGGCAATTAGAAGTGTATGGAAGAAGAAAACATGCTGCACCGATCACAATTAAATTGGGATAAATAATGATGATGATTGTATAACTCAGCAACTATCATCACTGCACCCAGTGACGGATTAATTAAAATGTCTACTGAGTGAGTGATAACTGCTCCGAAGTTTTATCATTTCTACTGAGATATATCATAATAAACACTTCACTTACCTTTAAAATCTCCTCTCCATTCGTGTCGGATTGTCGTCCCATCAGGCTATGAGAGTGAAGGAATAGTGAGTGCACCTGTGTCCAAGCAAATGTGCCTGCACTATAATATGTCCTGCGCACGCTGATCTCCTTAGACAGAACAGCCACCGTGCTGGATGCCACTATTATTATTCTGTACGAAGACACTATATTTTGATTTTATTTAATTCACAAATGCTTTTATTTCACTACACTTAAACTATAGGTTGAGTCTCTATCGCTCTAGTGTCAGAGTTATGTCAAACCCACCTGACGGTCTCAAACGTGCTATTGTACAACCACTACTGTCTAGTAGACCACCACATAGACAGCCTTACTACAAAAACTTAAACATCTGTTGAACACTTGTCTAAAAAAAATCAGTTGCAAAACGGACCTTTTTCAGCGTCTTAATCTTAAATTTTTTTAGACAACTGTTCAACAGATGTTTAAAATTTTTTGTGGTACGACGGAGATTATCTCAGGAAAGCAGGTAAGGCATACGTGTGTGTGTTTATATACATGCACAATGTCTTTGTATGTGTGCGGGACTCGGCCACTACTGAGCGCTTTCGAGCTTACACATACAAACATTATGTGCATGTATATTCACTCACACAAGTGTGTGTTACCCGCTTTCGTGAGAAAACTTATACTTTAGTAGTTGTTACTACGAAATCTAAGTGAATACTGACTTCCTATCCTTTTTGCTTAAGTATTTATATGATATTGAACTAATTATTTTTACCTGCACTTAATTAGGTAACAATAGGATATCATTAAGTATTTGGTGGGGCTTGTGTTACTAATTATTAAAAATATTGTGTTGATATAATTTTTGTTTTTACCTGAGGTGTCAAAAATATGTTTGTTTTTGAGTTTGGGAGTGTAAATAAGATAACTGAATTTCTTTAGTAAACGAAGTTGTTATTTTCAATATTCTGTCTACCTTTTGTTTTGCTATCCAGAGATATGAATTTGACATTGCTTGTATAAGGTTCATCCTCCTCCGAGCCTTTTCCCAATCATGTTGGGGTCGGCTTCCAGTCTAACCGGGTGCAGCTGAGTACCAGTGCTTTACAAGAAGCGACTGCCTATCTGACCTCCTCAACCCAGTTATCCGGGCAACCCGATACCCCTTGGTTAGACTGGTGTCAGACTTACTGGCTTCTGACTACCCGTAACGACTGCCAAGGATGTTCAATGACAGCCGGGACCTACAGTTTAACGTGCCATCCGAAACACAGTCAATGGTGTCTAAGATATACTTAGAAAGTACATACAAACTTAGAAAAGGTGCACTGGTACTTGCCTGACCTGGGATCGAACCCGCGCCCTCATACTTGAGAGGTTGGTCCTTTACCCACTAGGCCACCACGACATTACTTGTATAAGGTTAATGTCTTAAAATTCTATCTCTATTGTATCTATATTGAGAACGTCCGTTAGAGGTTGAAAATATAACAACTACCTATGTAGTTTTACGAAACTTATTGTCAATGGTAGCCAACCAGTCTTGCCAAGTCTTATCGGGTTGCCCAGGAAACGGGGTTGAGGAGTACAGAAAGGCAGTCGCTTGAGACGCACTGACATAAGGTTAAGACGGAGGCGACTCCAAAATTATTGATTGGAAATAGATAGGGGTCACGAAGGAGGAATTTAGAAATTAAACAGTATTATCTGGTGTCAATAAATATATGCATTTTGTGCTACTTTATTTGCTCACTCTACATAATTTAAATCAAAATTATACACAAAACAATTTAATATACAAAAATGCCTACTAATAAAGATAAAGAGTTTATTTACTTGAACATGATTTTAGAAACTACATACCTAATTATGTACAACTTTAAACAATTTCATTATTTTTTTTTCAAATAAACAACATTTATATTACAATAACATGTATCGTTGATGTAGAAGTGTAGATTAACCCAAGCAGTACTATTTAGTGATTCAGCTTTATGATTATTATTTAGTTTCTTCATAAGCTGATTCACCAAATTGTACGACTAGGATATTCCTGAAAAATTGTCTTGACACCTGTAACGAAATATAATAAAGATGTATAGGACGTAGATTGGGATATATATAAGGAAATAGTAGAAATGTAAGCAGATTGTTGGCTAAAGCGGCTGTTCTCATATAAGGAGATCAGCCAGCTGCGCAGGGCATATTATAGTGCACGAGCATTTGCTTGGACTGCGGTGCACTCACTTTTCCTTCACTCTCATAGCGCGATGCGACGACAATCCGACACCACCGGAGAGAGATCACAAGCAGGACCGATTTTATTGAAAGAAAAATATACTTACCCTTTCACTAGTGGTTGTTATAATAGTAATTTTTAGGGCTATTACTAAATTTATAGCCAGCAGTGTTATCATTCTTGCGGTTTTATATAATTGTTTTTCGTATATACAGGTTGTTTGAATGTCTTATAAGTCATCTGAACAGGTATAAACTCATAAATATCATCATCTACCTAGCCTTTTCCCAACTATGTTGGGGTCGGCTTCCAGTCTAATACCATGCAGCTGAGTACCAGTTTGCCACATGGCGCCTATATGACATCAACAACCCAGTAATTTGGGCATCCCATACCGCTGATTGTCAGACTTACTGGCTTCTGACTACACACTAAAGAATGTCTAAGATGCTCAAGTGAAAGCAGGGACCAATTTATCGAGCTTTCCGAAACACAGAATAACGCGTTATGACAAGATGGTCACCTATCTAAGGACCAACCGCGCTTATTTTTAGCTTAATCCTAGGCACGGGCTAATACTTTTTGAGTAAATAAATACATATTTTTCCTAATTTATTTCAACAGCCTATATATTTCTGTAGATACCTCTAAAATTAACAAATGGAGTAATGATTTTTAATTTAATTTTAACGAGGGATCTTTTATCGTGGTTTTACTTAGCCACTGTGTAGTAACAAACTTGGTAGCTCTGATTATTGCTCTTGTTCATGATACATGATACAGTTCGTGCTCAATAATTTTGCAATTCTCTAGTTAGCCTCCCTCCGAGCCTTTTTCCCAACTATATTGGGGTCGGCTTCCAGTCTAACTGGGTGCAGCTGAGTACCAGTGTGCCACAAGGAGCGACTGCCCTATCTGACCCCCTCAAGCCAGTTACCCGGGCAACCCTATACCCTTTGGTTAGACTGGTGTCAGACTTACTGGCTTCTGACTACCTGTAACGTCTGCCAAGAATGTTCAATGACAGCCGGGACCCACAGTTTAAAGTGCCATCCGAAACACAGTTATTGGTGTCTAAGATATACTGAGAAAGTACATACAAACTTAGAAAAGTTGCATTGGTACTTGGCTGACCTGGAATCGAACCTGCGCCCTCATACTAGAGATTGGTTCTTTGCCCACTAGGCCACCACGACTTCTCTAGTACGAATTCTCTAGTTAGCCATTTCATTCAAATCGGTTCAGTAGTTTTCGCGTGAAAGCCATAGACTCTTACAGAATTACGTTCCCACTTATCATATTAGTAAAGATGATTAGAAATATGCAAAAAACAAGTTGTCATTAGTAACTAATTCATTACAAATTGACAAAATAATGTTTTCCACTGACTCAGTGATAATTAGCTATTAATTAGGTCATTAAACTTAACTTATTAAGTACATAATATCAATTAGTAACAAGAATTTCTTGTTAAAGGTGCTTTTTCTTAATTAATTTGTTATTTAGAAAGTAAGTACCACAATCATCCTTTTTGGAAAGTCGATTAAAAAAAAAAATGCGTTTAACTTCTCTAACCTAAGTTATACATATAGTGATATCGGCCACGGTGGCTGTTCTCATATATGGGGATCAGTCAGCTTTGCAGGACATATTATAGTGCACGATCATTTGCTTGGACACAGGTGCACTCACTATTCCTTCACTCTCATAGCGCGATGGGACGACAATCCGACACCACCGGAGAGAGATCACGAGCAAGACCGTCATTAACGTACTCTGTTGAATATATGACTATGTACTTACCCCATGAAAGATTCTGGTTTAACTATTCACACACATATTACTCACACTTTTTATCTCACTAATAAGTCTAAAACTTATAAATAAAGTTGACGATTCAATCAAAGATAAAATGTATTTAAAATCGCGAAATGACTAAATGTAAGAAAGAATAAGGTTTTGGTTTTATTATAATGAAAACAGAGTAGTAAGCGTTTTTGGTCATCTTCCGTATTTTCTTGTACACAGATAAATTCGATTCTTTCGTATGTTTGTATGTTGTCGTAAAAAAAAAATCTGTAGGTATTTTATTAAGAGGAAATAATTGATTTTTTTGCTTGTTTGTTTGCAATGGATGAACTGAAAAACTACTGAACCGATTTAAAAAATTCTTTCACCGTTGGGTACCTACACTCTTCCCGAGTAACATAGGCTATATTTTATCCCGGTACGGGCAGTAGTTCCCACAGGACGCGACTGGAAGCGCGGGAAAGTATATATTTTAAATACCTCTATACTATGAGCATTCCTTTATCAGAATTCATATTATACAATAAAATAACATATAATAATGGCTACTAGGTAGCCTATAATATATGCCGCAACTTGTTATCCGTATGCAAGAAGTAGGTCTGGCTGTCACCTTACATATGAATGTATTCTAGTAAAAATATTAATACTAATTAAAAAGCAAGCAAACCCATACTCCAAGCATTGTACACAAATGCTGACCTATCAAGGTCACTATAATATACTAAGAAATGAACAAAACTGTTTACTAAGCGGAAGAGTAATTTGTACTTATTTAGTTTTCTTATATGTATCACGTATTTAATATAAACACGTGTATTGAAAATACTATTAGATAGATTTTGTAAAAGTTAAGCAATTTCCAAGGTCAGTGTTTGGATGGGTGCCCATCAATAGATATAGAAGTAAATAGAAAACGTTTATTTGTAAAAAATGTAGGTACATAAATAAGGTGTAAAACCTAAATTAGAAAGATGCAATACCCCTACTGCTATACTATTACAATGTAAATACATATATGGCTTCCAGGAGGACCTCCTTCCCGCATAATATGAATTAAAAGAAAACTTATTTTTTTTCTGATTTATAAGCTATTTGGATACTGATAAGTCTCATCCGGCTCACCCCAACATATTGGGAATAGGCTATACCGATGAAGTTCAAACAAATGCAAAAAAAGAATAGTTTTGGCGTGAAAGAGGAACAAACATCAACTTGCAATGTTTTACGATTGTATTATTAATAGTAGGATAAAAGATATTTATGCTGTGAGGAATTCATGGCTTTGTAACATCCGGTTTAATGTAAAGCAACGCTTTGCGCTGTCGCATGTCGGTCCGTGGACGGGTGATTATCTATGTGATAACGATTCCACTGTTTCATAAGGCACGTTACATTGGCAGGTCCCGGCTGTCATTTGAACATATTTGGCAGTCGTAACTGTTAGAAGAAGATTCTAGACAATGGAAATATTTCTTTGCTTATATAGCGTTATTGGCAGACAAATCCGGCGTTTTTTTTTCATACTCATTTATTAAATAAGTTTTGAATAATGTTAAGTATTGTCAAAACTTTTTGAATAGCTATTTCACACGGTTTCTCCCTTCTAAGTGGAATAACCACTTTCCGCAACCGGTTAAAAAGCAGCTTATGTCCTTTCTCAGGCTGCAAACTATTTGCGTACCCAAAAAATTTGTTGTGTCCTTTCTTAGGCTCTAAGCTATCTGCGACCCTTAAGTATTTTTTGTTTAAAAGTCCGACAGATACTATTGCTTTTCCATTTCTACACTTAATAATGATCGTCCATTTATTTGCAGGTCGGCTTCAAAGGCTACGGCATATCACCAGCGAACCTCTCAGCATCCGGCAGCTTCAGCTACAGCGACGGCAAAACGTACAGTATCACGCACGGCTCAGTCATCATAGCCGCCATCACCTCCTGCACCAATACCTCGAACCCCAGCGTTATGCTGGGAGCTGGTGAGTTTACTAGCTATACAGTCAGACCTGATGTCTAGCTAGACGGCAAGACGTACAGCAAGCATCACGCACGGCTCAGTCATCATAGCCGCCATCACCTCCTGCACCAATACCTCGAACCCCAGCGTTATGCTGGGAGCTGGTGAGTTTACTAGCTATACAGTCAGACCTGATGTCTAGCTAGACGGCAAGACGTACAGCAAGCATCACGCACGGCTCAGTCATCATAGCCGCCATCACCTCCTGCACCAATACCTCGAACCCCAGCGTTATGCTGGGAGCTGGTGAGTTTACTAGCTATACAGTCAGACCTGATGTCTAGCTAGACGGCAAGACGTACAGCAAGCATCACGCACGGCTCAGTCATCATAGCCGCCATCACCTCCTGCACCAATACCTCGAACCCCAGCGTTATGCTGGGAGCTGGTGAGTTTACTAGCTATACAGTCAGACCTGATGTCTAGCTAGACGGCAAGACGTACAGCATCACGCACGGCTCAGTCATCATAGCCGCCATCACCTCCTGCACCAATACCTCGAACCCCAGCGTTATGCTGGGAGCTGGTGAGTTTACTAGCTATACAGTCAGACCTGATGTCTAGCTAGACGGCAAGACGTACAGCAAGCATCACGCACGGCTCAGTCATCATAGCCGCCATCACCTCCTGCACCAATACCTCGAACCCCAGCGTTATGCTGGGAGCTGGTGAGTTTACTAGCTATACAGTCAGACCTGATGTCTAGCTAGACGGCAAGACGTACAGCAAGCATCACGCACGGCTCAGTCATCATAGCCGCCATCACCTCCTGCACCAATACCTCGAACCCCAGCGTTATGCTGGGAGCTGGTGAGTTTACTAGCTATACAGTCAGACCTGATGTCTAGCTAGACGGCAAGACGTACAGCATCACGCACGGCTCAGTCATCATAGCCGCCATCACCTCCTGCACCAATACCTCGAACCCCAGCGTTATGCTGGGAGCTGGTGAGTTTACTAGCTATACAGTCAGACCTGATGTCTAGCTAGACGGCAAGACGTACAGCAAGCATCACGCACGGCTCAGTCATCATAGCCGCCATCACCTCCTGCACCAATACCTCGAACCCCAGCGTTATGCTGGGAGCTGGTGAGTTTACTAGCTATACAGTCAGACCTGATGTCTAGCTAGACGGCAAGACGTACAGCAAGCATCACGCACGGCTCAGTCATCATAGCCGCCATCACCTCCTGCACCAATACCTCGAACCCCAGCGTTATGCTGGGAGCTGGTGAGTTTACTAGCTATACAGTCAGACCTGATGTCTAGCTAGACGGCAAGACGTACAGCAAGCATCACGCACGGCTCAGTCATCATAGCCGCCATCACCTCCTGCACCAATACCTCGAACCCCAGCGTTATGCTGGGAGCTGGTGAGTTTACTAGCTATACAGTCAGACCTGATGTCTAGCTAGACGGCAAGACGTACAGCAAGCATCACGCACGGCTCAGTCATCATAGCCGCCATCACCTCCTGCACCAATACCTCGAACCCCAGCGTTATGCTGGGAGCTGGTGAGTTTACTAGCTATACAGTCAGACCTGATGTCTAGCTAGACGGCAAGACGTACAGCAAGCATCACGCACGGCTCAGTCATCATAGCCGCCATCACCTCCTGCACCAATACCTCGAACCCCAGCGTTATGCTGGGAGCTGGTGAGTTTACTAGCTATACAGTCAGACCTGATGTCTAGCTAGACGGCAAGACGTACAGCAAGCATCACGCACGGCTCAGTCATCATAGCCGCCATCACCTCCTGCACCAATACCTCGAACCCCAGCGTTATGCTGGGAGCTGGTGAGTTTACTAGCTATACAGTCAGACCTGATGTCTAGCTAGACGGCAAGACGTACAGCATCACGCACGGCTCAGTCATCATAGCCGCCATCACCTCCTGCACCAATACCTCGAACCCCAGCGTTATGCTGGGAGCTGGTGAGTTTACTAGCTATACAGTCAGACCTGATGTCTAGCTAGACGGCAAGACGTACAGCAAGCATCACGCACGGCTCAGTCATCATAGCCGCCATCACCTCCTGCACCAATACCTCGAACCCCAGCGTTATGCTGGGAGCTGGTGAGTTTACTAGCTATACAGTCAGACCTGATGTCTAGCTAGACGGCAAGACGTACAGCAAGCATCACGCACGGCTCAGTCATCATAGCCGCCATCACCTCCTGCACCAATACCTCGAACCCCAGCGTTATGCTGGGAGCTGGTGAGTTTACTAGCTATACAGTCAGACCTGATGTCTAGCTAGACGGCAAGACGTACAGCATCACGCACGGCTCAGTCATCATAGCCGCCATCACCTCCTGCACCAATACCTCGAACCCCAGCGTTATGCTGGGAGCTGGTGAGTTTACTAGCTATACAGTCAGACCTGATGTCTAGCTAGACGGCAAGACGTACAGCAAGCATCACGCACGGCTCAGTCATCATAGCCGCCATCACCTCCTGCACCAATACCTCGAACCCCAGCGTTATGCTGGGAGCTGGTGAGTTTACTAGCTATACAGTCAGACCTGATGTCTAGCTAGACGGCAAGACGTACAGCAAGCATCACGCACGGCTCAGTCATCATAGCCGCCATCACCTCCTGCACCAATACCTCGAACCCCAGCGTTATGCTGGGAGCTGGTGAGTTTACTAGCTATACAGTCAGACCTGATGTCTAGCTAGACGGCAAGACGTACAGCATCACGCACGGCTCAGTCATCATAGCCGCCATCACCTCCTGCACCAATACCTCGAACCCCAGCGTTATGCTGGGAGCTGGTGAGTTTACTAGCTATACAGTCAGACCTGATGTCTAGCTAGACGGCAAGACGTACAGCATCACGCACGGCTCAGTCATCATAGCCGCCATCACCTCCTGCACCAATACCTCGAACCCCAGCGTTATGCTGGGAGCTGGTGAGTTTACTAGCTATACAGTCAGACCTGATGTCTAGCTAGACGGCAAGACGTACAGCAAGCATCACGCACGGCTCAGTCATCATAGCCGCCATCACCTCCTGCACCAATACCTCGAACCCCAGCGTTATGCTGGGAGCTGGTGAGTTTACTAGCTATACAGTCAGACCTGATGTCTAGCTAGACGGCAAGACGTACAGCAAGCATCACGCACGGCTCAGTCATCATAGCCGCCATCACCTCCTGCACCAATACCTCGAACCCCAGCGTTATGCTGGGAGCTGGTGAGTTTACTAGCTATACAGTCAGACCTGATGTCTAGCTAGACGGCAAGACGTACAGCATCACGCACGGCTCAGTCATCATAGCCGCCATCACCTCCTGCACCAATACCTCGAACCCCAGCGTTATGCTGGGAGCTGGTGAGTTTACTAGCTATACAGCTATACACTAGTTGTTTTTCGTTTAATAAAAACACTACAGTGGGATAATAAGTGTCATCATCTTCCGAGCCTTTTTCCCAAACTACGTTGGGGTCGGCTTCCAGTCTAACCGGATGTAGCTGAGTACCAGTGCTTTACAAGGAGCGACTGCCCTATCTGACCCCCTCAACCCAGTTACCCGGGCAACCCAATAACCCATGGTTAGGCTGGTGTCAGACATACTGGCTTCTGACTACTCGTAACGACTGCCAAGGATGTTCGTTGACAGCCGGGACCTACAGTTTAACGTGCCATCCGAAACACAGTCATTGGCGTCTAAGATATACTTAGAAAGTACATACAAACTTTAGAAAAGTTGCATTGGTACTTGCCTGACCTGGAATCGAACCCGCGCCTTCATACTCGAGAGGTTGGTTCTTTGCCCACTAGGCCACCACGACTAATAAGTAATAAGTAGGGATAATAAGTTACGCTCGCTTCTAGAAATCTGCTTGTATCTATTTATGTACTTTATTTCTTCGGTCATACCACCATATTGTTAAATCCTACTAATATTATAAACGCGAAAGTTTGTATGTATGGATGTATGGATGTATGGATGTTTGTTACTCTTTCACTCAAAAACTACTGAATGGATTTTAATGAAACTTTACAATAATATAGCTTATACATCAGAATAACACATAGGCTACAATTTGTAAACATATTGTTCGAAATACTAAACCTGCGCAGACGAAGTCGCGGGCACCAGCTAGTTAGTTATAATTCGACTATCGTTTAAACATGTAATTAATATTCTACATCTTTTCTCCAGGTCTCCTAGCTAAGAAGGCGGTTGAGAACGGTCTAAGCGTGCTCCCGTACATCAAGACTTCGTTATCACCAGGGTCGGGAGTCGTTACTTACTATCTTAGGGTAAGATAGTTTTATAATATGCAACATTAAACGTTAAATACGCAAAACAGACATCCCAATCGATCTTAATGAAATTGACCAAATTCTAAGACCCTAACTATAAAAGTAAAGTTTCTACAAGGTGTTGATTTGCATTTGTGCCATAGTTCAGGAGGAGGACATACAATACGTAAATAATCGATTGGAATTACAGTAGACGGGAAATAGCTAATATGCACTGCTTTTTTTGACATTGTAATGTCGTAGTATTTCAAAAGTAATCCAATTTTGTGAATAATCGTTGCGTATGCTTTTTGCGTTTGCGTGAGGGCGCAGCACGGTTTTAAGGCCAATAGCACACGCGCCAAGTTTAAATACGGCTAGATGACATTGACGGAATACCGAAAAAAAATATTTAAAAATAATTACGTACCAATTTTTTTTGTTGATTTGGGTCGAGAATCATTAGCATAATTATGTCCTTGAATATGGCACGGATGCAAATCAACAGCTTGTATAAGCTGTTTAAGCTCAACTGGAAATTCTGATAATTTCTTGCGTTTGTAGCGACGTGTACCCTACATTAGAAAGTGGTTATCAATTTTCAAGTTTTGTGCTTCAAACTAAAATTATGAAGCTGACGAATTCGTTTGTTAGCTTAAACGCGCAAATCTCTAAAAATAAAAAATAATTTATTCTAAGCAGGCTTAAAATCTATATATGTGTAAACTTATACAGTAGAATCCGGATATAACGACCTTCAAGGGACCGACGATACTATGTCGTACTAACCGGACGACGCACAAAACGGACGGATTATTTCTTAAGTACATAACTTAACTTGTACATACATACATAACTTATGAATACATATTATTATCTTCTTATATATAAAAATGAATTGCTGTTCGTTAGTCTCACTAAAACTCCAGAATGGCTGGACCGATTTGGCTTATTTTGGTTTTAAAATGTTCGTAGAGGTCCAGGGAAGGTTTAAACGATACGAAGATTGTTGGGTCAGCTAGTGTCTTATATATAAAAATGAATTGCTGTTCGTTAGTCTGACTAAAACTCCGGAATGGCTGGACCGATTTGGCTTATTTTGGTTTTAGAATGTTTGTAGAGGTCCAGGGAAGGTTTATTAAACGATACGAACACGGGGCGGGGGGGTGCGAGTGCGTAGGTAAACAAAACATTGCGCGTGTGTCGTTTTAACCGGACGTATTATAATAAATATTGGTCGCTATAAGCAGTTGGTCGCTTAAACCGGAGTCGCACTAAACGGTTATATTGTCTTAGTACCTATATACGAAACCTAACTTGAGTAAAGATTATCGTCGCTAAAACCGATTAGTTGTTATAAGCGAAGTCGTTATATTTGAATTCTACTGTATATTACAATTGGCTGAGTTATTTACTAAAGCAATATAGCACGAAAAAACTTTATGTATTTTTTGTGTGTTTCGTATTTTAAGCTTGCAATAAAGAAAGAGAGAAAGTTACCCAATGAAACAACAGATATTTTTCTATTAATATTTTTATCACATTGTTCACAGGAATCAGGCGTGGTCCCGTACCTAGAGAAGCTAGGTTTTGACATCGTCGGCTACGGCTGTATGACGTGTATCGGCAACTCGGGACCTATTGACGATAATATCGCTAATACTATTGAGAAGGTAAGTTTTTTTATTAAACATAGATCTATAATTAGTTTTTATTTTAAAATTCCGTTCAAAAGTTAAATGCATCTCAAGATTGTTTACTTAGTTAAATACCTTACCTTACCCCCGCACTCAGAGACATTTGATGATTACTTAAGTCACTCCTTATTGACAGATTCTCATAGAAATTTTGCACTAAGGAACGGCTTAAGTAATCATTAAATGTCTCTGAGTGTGTCCATTAGCAAATAGACTTAAACTATGGATTAGTAAATAAAACACTACATGTATAAAGCAAAAACATCACGTTTTTAAGAACATAAAATATTTTTTTCTCCTTTCAATATTCGAAGAATGCATCATCTGTGATTTGCTAAGGTGTTTCTTGCTCCACTTCTCCACACAGGAAGTGGTGAAGGGTGCCCACCCTTTTTGAAAATTTATACCTGTCAACCAACGAAACCTTAATAGGGTCCCGTTATCTCCTTTAGCTACCGAGCCCCAAAAAGACATTTCATAACTATATAATTTACTTATGTAGAGTTTGTTCTACCACTACATTCTATCAAAAACACATAGGCATGGGCTTTTTGGCACTGTATTTTGTAAAATCGACCTTCAAAATCTGTTGATTTTCAACCTAATAACTTTATCTTCTAGAACGAGCTAGTCTGCTGCGGCGTCCTCTCAGGCAACCGTAACTTCGAGGGTAGAATACACCCGAACACACGAGCCAACTACCTCGCCTCGCCGCTACTTGTCATCGCATACGCGCTCGCCGGCACTGTCGACATTGACTTTGAAACACAGCCTATTGGTAAGTAATAATTACCTTTTTGTTACCTAGTTTGTACCTTTTTGTTACCTACTTTTTACCTACTTGTTACCTATTTTTTACCTTTTTGTTACCTACTTTATACCTTTTTGTTACCTACTTTGTACCTAGGTGTTATCTGCTTTTTACTTTTTTGTGACCTACTTTGTACCTTTTAGTTACTACCTTTTGAATACCTTATACCTTTTTATTCAGATATATTTTTAGGGGTATATTTTTTGTGGAAGGAGAAGTACAGATATTGTAAAAAACATAACGCTTCTTGGCAATCGGATAAGAAATAAAGAACTAAACACTTTTTACTAAACATTATTTATTTTCAGGCCACAGACCAGATGGTACTCCCGTCTATCTTCGCGAGATCTGGCCGACCAGAGCCGAGATACAGGAGGTGGAGAACAAACACGTCATCCCCGGCATGTTTAAGGAGGTAAGTCTTTATTTGGTTAGCCGGTTCCTTATAGCATAGCATAGCGGTAATAGGCCAGATGGTTTTTCTGTCTGCCTGAGAGAGATTTTGCCAAATGGGTCCATCTATATAGAAGCTACAGAGCTACAAACACATAGCGGTCACACACACAACTTACAGCCTTCTTATAAACGTGAATTAAATAATAAGTAATACTTAAGGGCTGTTTAAGAAAATTCTTACTTATAAACGTTGCTTAAGCATGTCTTAACTAACATTTAATCACTACTTAAGGCTTTAAGTAGTGATTAGTTAAAATGTTGCTTAGAAGGTGATTAGAGATTTTTATAAGTAAGGGGGTTAATCTTTAAAAATATATTATAACATTTACCTATATTGTCCCACCTTCTATTTAATGAAACCTGAAAATGACGACCCTACAATGGCGCATTGAGTCCATGCTGGACTGGCGAATAATGGTCCCGGGTTCTTTTCCCGGTATGGTCAAATTATTTTGTGTCATGAGTATGTTTCTTTGCCTATGGTCTGGTTGTTACAATATGTATGTACATGTAAATGTAAATAATCAGTTGTCTTAGCACCTATAACACAAGCTAATCAACAGCTTACTACAGAAATAATATAGAATTAAGCAAATTATTGTCAAACTATGTACAAATAAAATTAATAAACAACTCATACGACCAACCGACTGCATGTAAAAATGTTTCCACATTACTATAACATGGTATTTCTCTCCACCCAGGTATACGCTAAAATCGAGCAAGGTTCACCCTCATGGCAGGCGCTTTCAGTGCCGCAGGGCAAACTGTACGGATGGGACCCCAACTCCACTTATATCAAGAGACCTCCGTTCTTTGATGGGATGACCAGGGTGAGTAGTTTAACCAGGTGCTGGAAGGTGTTTCCTCTTTACCCATATACAGGAAACACCTCCCAGCAGAAAGTTGAATTATTTTATTGAGCACGCTAAACTCAGGAGATGTTCTTCCAATTTGAAAAAATATTTCAGTATCAATTGCTCATCATTAATATGAACAGGATTTAGTTTTTGTATTAAAAGTTCCTAAACCGCACTGAAAGTGAAACTGTGGGAATCAGAATAATTACTTTCAAATTTCAAGAATCAAACTTGTTTTAGCGTGAAATAGTATCAGATTCCTACTGGAAAAATGAGTGTTTTTATATAATAATAATTTACCTGCCCAAAGTGTAGATTGTCAATCTACATTAGTTGAAAGATTTTACCTACCTTATTCTTACCTTACCTCCACATATTTTCTTTCAGGAACTAAAACCAATCAAGAGCATACAAAACGCCCGTTGCCTCCTACTCCTGGGTGACTCAGTCACCACGGATCACATCTCGCCAGCCGGTTCTATCGCCAGAAACTGTCCTGCTGCCAGATTCCTGGCTGATAAAGGGTAAGATTATCTGCCTAGGCAGTTTATTTTGTAGGGGGCAGGTGCTTTAATCAGGATGCCATTAAAATAGACACTTAAATGAGGTAAAAAATGCGACTGAACATAGACCATCATCCTCATCCTCCGAGCCTTTTCCCAACTATGTTGAGGTCGGCTTCCAGTCTAACCGCATGCAGCTGAGTACCAGTGTGCCACAAGGAGGGACTGCCTATCTGATCTCCTCAACCCAGTTATCCGGGCATTTCGATAAGTAACATCCCTAGGTAAGACCGGTTGTCAGACTTACGTGCTTCTTACGACTTCCAAAGATTTTCAAATAACAGCTGGAACCCACCAGCTCGTGGCATCCGATACATGGAAGTACTCGTCATGACAAGATGGTCGTCCATCCACGGACACCGCGGCAAGCGTTGCTTAACCTTACCTTTACCTTACCTTTACCTTACCTTTACCTTACCTTTACCTTACCTTTACCTTACCTTTACCTTACCTTTACCTTACCTTTACTTTACCTTACCTTTACTTTTACCTTACCTTTACCTTACCTTTACCTTACTGTTACCTTACCTTTACTTTTACCTTTACCTTTACCTTTACCTTTTACCTTACCTTTTCTTTACTTTTATTTTACCTTTTACTTTTACCTTTTATTTTACCTTACCTTTTACCTTCTTTACCTTTTACCTTTACCTTTTATCTTTATCTTTACCTTACCTTCTTTTATCTTTATTTTACCTTTACCTTTTACCTTTATCTTTACCTTTACCTTTACCTTTACCTTTTATCTTTACCTTTACCTTCTTTACCTTTTATCTTCTTTCTTTACCTTACCTTTACCTTTACTTTACCTTTTTTTTATCTTTATCTTTACCTTTTTATTTACCTTACCTTTACCTTCCTTTACCTTACCTTCTTACCTTTACCTTACCTTTACACCTTTACCTTACCTTTATCTTTACCTTTACCTTACCTTTACCTTACCTTTACCTTACCTTACCTTTACCTTACCTTTACCTTACCTTTACCTTACCTTTACCTTACCTTTACCTTACCTTTACCTTACCTTTACCTTACCTTTACCTTACCTTTACCTTACCTTTACCTTACCTTTACTTTAAATGATCATCATCATCCTCCTGCTCTTATCTCAATATAATTTGGGATCGGCGCAGCACGTTTTTTCCTTATCTTTACCTATCATATGTTTTTATTCTAGTCTAACCCCCCGAGAATTCAACTCATACGGCTCCCGCCGAGGCAACGACGCGATCATGTCCCGCGGAACGTTCGCGAACATTCGGCTCGTGAACAAGATGTCTCCCACCGCCGGGCCCCGCACTACACACCAGCCCAGCGGAGACGTCATGGATATATTCGACGCCGCGCACAGGTCAGTGGGGGAGTGTGATGAGTGAGTGGGGGAGTGGAACATTCCCCTCGTGAACAAGATGTCTCCCACCGCCGGGCCCCGCACTACACACCAGCCCAGCGGAGACGTCATGGATATATTCGACGCCGCGCACAGGTCAGTGGGGGAGTGTGATGAGTGAGTGGGGAGTGGAACATTCCCTCGTGAACAAGATGTCTCCCACCGCCGGGCCCCGCACTACACACCAGCCCAGCGGAGACGTCATGGATATATTCGACGCCGCGCACAGGTCAGTGGGGAGTGTGATGAGTGAGTGGGGAGTGGAACATTCCCTCGTGAACAAGATGTCTCCCACCGCCGGGCCCCGCACTACACACCAGCCCAGCGGAGACGTCATGGATATATTCGACGCCGCGCACAGGTCAGTGGGGGAGTGTGATGAGTGAGTGGGGGAGTGGAACATTCCCCTCGTGAACAAGATGTCTCCCACCGCCGGGCCCCGCACTACACACCAGCCCAGCGGAGACGTCATGGATATATTCGACGCCGCGCACAGGTCAGTGGGGAGTGTGATGAGTGAGTGGGGAGTGGAACATTCCCTCGTGAACAAGATGTCTCCCACCGCCGGGCCCCGCACTACACACCAGCCCAGCGGAGACGTCATGGATATATTCGACGCCGCGCACAGGTCAGTGGGGAGTGTGATGAGTGAGTGGGGAGTGGAACATTCCCTCGTGAACAAGATGTCTCCCACCGCCGGGCCCCGCACTACACACCAGCCCAGCGGAGACGTCATGGATATATTCGACGCCGCGCACAGGTCAGTGGGGGAGTGTGATGAGTGAGTGGGGGAGTGGAACATTCCCCTCGTGAACAAGATGTCTCCCACCGCCGGGCCCCGCACTACACACCAGCCCAGCGGAGACGTCATGGATATATTCGACGCCGCGCACAGGTCAGTGGGGGAGTGTGATGAGTGAGTGGGGGAGTGGAACATTCCCCTCGTGAACAAGATGTCTCCCACCGCCGGGCCCCGCACTACACACCAGCCCAGCGGAGACGTCATGGATATATTCGACGCCGCGCACAGGTCAGTGGGGAGTGTGATGAGTGAGTGGGGAGTGGAACATTCCCTCGTGAACAAGATGTCTCCCACCGCCGGGCCCCGCACTACACACCAGCCCAGCGGAGACGTCATGGATATATTCGACGCCGCGCACAGGTCAGTGGGGGAGTGTGATGAGTGAGTGGGGGAGAGTGAGTTTTGGAGAGTGAGTTTTGGAGAGAGGATAGTGAGTTCGGGAGGCAGGGTCAACGCCTCCATAGGCTGCGGGATGCGGGTAGTTACCGCAGCCCTGGTACATAAAAAGTCTACGACGGTACACGACGGTGTTTAGTCAGTAAGAGTCTGACACTCCCTCACCGCGCGTAACCCACAGCGGGAGGGGGCATTTGATGATTTTTGACGTCGTTAAAGGAGTGAGTTCGGGTCAACGAAGAGAGAGTGGTAATCAAAGATTGTAAGTTAGAGAGAGGGAAAATGGGTTTGAAAGATATCTTATGTCAGTTTAAGTAATATTTCTTAGGGTAAATTAAAGAGAGAGAAGTGGTAGTAAGTGTAAGGACAGAAGTATTAATTACAAACGCTTAGACTGAGTTAGACGGAGCGAGTAAGAGACACACTCACAAACTTTTACGTTATTTACACACTGTTCATTTTCGACAGATATGCTACAGAAGGCGTACCCCTAATTGCCGTGGTCGGTAAAGACTACGGTTCAGGATCCAGTCGTGATTGGGCTGCTAAGGGACCTTATCTATTGGTAAGTATTATTTATTATATGGGTATGTTTATGTAACTTTACGTCATCTTTTCTAATAATGGTACAAGTCTTATTAAATTCTTGGTACATGCAAGACAAATGTGTTTAGAAAGGAAATAATGTACAAAAGAAAATTAGGAACTTCACTGATTGCACACTTGTTCCTTCAGATATTGACGAAAATATTAACTTATCCGAAGTTGGTTACTATTGATTTATATACCGGTCAAGTACATGAAGGGTTTCGTAAAATCTAAATATGCGTAAAATAAACAAATTGGCGCTTTTGTTATGTGAGTTGTTAAATCGGCAATAATAGTAGATCATCTGTGAAAAAATCAACTATCTAACTATAACTTCATCATGCCTTATGTACTTATTACCTACTAGCTGTTGCCCGCGACTTCGTCTGCGTGGGCAATATAGAATTTCCAATTTCGTTTATTTAATCGTTCATTGCTCAACCCCTGTGGGTGATAGCGTGATAATATATAGCCTATGTGTTGAACCGGCCTCCAGGTAATAGTCATGCAAAATTTGATTTAAATCCATGCAGTACTTTTTGAGTTTATCCGAGACAAACATACAGACAAACAGATAAACAGACATACAGACAAAAATTCAAAAAACTACATATTTGGGTTCAGAATCGATCATGGATCACCCCCCAAGTATTCTTTAAAAAAAATATTCAATGTACAGTTTTGACTTTCCTATCATTTTATTATATGTATAGATGTTTGCAATAAATAAATTTGAGTTTGAGTTTGATAACGATCTGTGAGATACAGCCTGGTAACAGACAGCCAAGTCTTAGTAATAGTCCCCTTTAACCCTTTCAGTACGTAACCCTAAATAGCCTAGGCCTCACTTCCTATCAGCTAGGAAGGATTTCTTCCGATCAGCAAAGTTATTTGGTGAAAATCTTTACTTTTTACTTACCAATTTTTCTCTTGTTTTCCAGGGTATTCGCGCAGTAATAGCAGAATCATTCGAGCGTATCCACAGGGCAAACCTAGTAGGCATGGGCATCATCCCGCTGCAGTTCTTGCCCGGGCAGTCCGCCGACTCGTTCGCACTGGACGGCTCCGAGCAGTACAGTGTTCACGTGCCGGAGAACATCGCCCCGGGGGACCTGTTGACTGTGCAGGTCAGATCATACTAATATGTATCTAAAACTAGCTTTTTACAGCGTCCCAAAATATCTATACTAATATATTATAGAGAAAACATCAGACCTACTTACCGCACCCGGATAAATTACTCTAATTACAAGCCTAATTTACTCGGGGATAGAGTGTAATTTTGGAGCTTTTAGTGTAAAAACAAACAAAAAAATGTAAAAAAAATGTCTTTTGTTATATTAGTATTGTTATTTATCCAGATGCGGGAAGTTGTTCCCTTATGACTCTGTACACAGCTAGTATATACTATCTTATCTATTAATATTACTTATGACTTTTTATAATTCAAGAATAGCCGATAAAATTGGCTGTAGTTTTTATCCCTATCCGGATGCGGTAAGTAGGTTAATTACTAGTCTGTAGTCTATAATACCCTTGCCCGGGCAAGCCCAGTAGGCATGGGCATCATCCCGCTGCAGTTCTTGCCCGGGCAGTCCGCCGACTCGTTCGCACTGGACGGCTGCGAGCAGTACAGTGTTCACGTGCCGGAGAACATCGCCCCGGGGGACCTGTTGACTGTGCAGGTCAGATAGTACTAATATATATCTAAAACTAGCTTTTTACAGCGTCCTGAAGGAACAACTTCCAGCACCTGGATAAAATATCTATACTAATTTATAGTTATCGGCACGAATCTTGAGCTCTGACCTTCACCTGCGCAGAAGTAATTTATTAAGTCCGTTTGGTGGTATGAAGTGAGGCGCGGGGGCTAAAGCGGTGATTGGCCCGCAGTGCATCGCGTCATAGCCGTCACTCGGGATTGTTTCTTTGCTAATAAATCACTTCTGTGCAGGTGAAGGTCAGAGCTCAAGATTCGTGCCGATAACTATACTAGCTTTTTCTCGCGTTCTATAGTAACTATTTCCAGCACCTGGCTAAAATATCTAGACTAATATAACACTAGAGTATTTTTTTGTTTGTTTCTACACTAAAGGCTCCGAAACTACACTCTATCCATAGACGAGCAATTACAGTAATTTTATCCAGGTGCGGTAAGTAGGTATACCCCGAGTAACATAGACAACTAATTAGCGTAATTTATCCGGGTGCGGTAAGTAGGTTAATGACTAGTCTGTAGTCTATAATACCCTTGCCCGGGCAAGCCCAGTAGGCATGGGCATCATCCCGCTGCAGTTCTTGCCCGGGCAGTCCGCCGACTCGTTCGCACTGGACGGCTCCGAGCAGTACAGTGTTCACGTGCCGGAGAACATCGCCCCGGGGGACCTGTTGACTGTGCAGGTCAGATACTACTAATATGTATCTAAAACTAGCTTTTTACAGCATCCTTAGGGTACTATTTCCGGCACCTGGATAAAATATAGCCTTAAGTGTATAAACAAACAAAAAATTACTCTTGTATCTTTATGATATTAGTATAGATATTTTACATTATAACTCAAAAGTTGCTGAACCAATTCGCAGTAGTTTTTATCCCTATCCAGCTGCGGGAAGATGGTTACACTTATCTCAGAATAAACTAGTCTAAAGTTTGTAATAACGGTTTTAGGAATTACATAGATTTCCTAGGAATTGCATACAATGATGGATTACATACATTTCCGTTAACGTATCCACTAGAAGCTCCAAAACTACACTCTATCTCCGAGTAACGTAAGCTTGTATATACAGAATTACAGCAACTTATCCAGGTGCGGTAAGTAGGTTTAATCGCTCTGTAGTCTATAATACCCTTGCCCGGGCAAGCCCAGTAGGCATGGGCATCATCCCGCTGCAGTTCTTGCCCGGGCAGTCCGCCGACTCGTTCGCACTGGACGGCTCCGAGCAGTACAGTGTTCACGTGCCGGAGAACATCGCCCCGGGGGACCTGTTGACTGTGCAGGTCAGATCATACTAATATGTATCTAAAACTAGCTTTTTACAGCATCCTTAGGGTACTATTTCCGGCACCTGGATAAAATATAGCCTTAAGTGTATAAACAAACAAAAAATTACTCTTGTATCTTTATGATATTAGTATAGATATTTTACATTATAACTCAAAAGTTGCTGAACCAATTCGCAGTAGTTTTTATCCCTATCCAGCTGCGGGAAAATGGTTACACTTATCTCAGAATAAACTAGTCTAAAGTTTGTAATAACGGTTTTAGGAATTACATAGATTTCCTAGGAATTGCATACAATGATGGATTACATACATTTCCGTTAACGTATCCACTAGAAGCTCCAAAACTACACTCTATCTCCGAGTAACGTAAGCTTGTATATACAGAATTACAGCAACTTATCCAGGTGCGGTAAGTAGGTTTAATCGCTCTGTAGTCTATAATACCCTTGCCCGGGCAAGCCCAGTAGGCATGGGCATCATCCCGCTGCAGTTCTTGCCCGGGCAGTCCGCCGACTCGTTCGCACTGGACGGCTCCGAGCAGTACAGTGTTCACGTGCCGGAGAACATCGCCCCGGGGGACCTGTTGACTGTGCAGGTCAGATCGTAGTAATATATATCTAAAACTAAAGCTTATTACAGCGTTCTGAGGTAACTATTTCCAGCATCTGGATAAAATATCTATAGGTACTAATATATAGTTATCGGCACGAATGTTGAGCTCTGACCTTCACCTGCGCAGAAGTGATTTATAGGGTCCCTTTTGTGGTATAAAGTGAGGCGCGGAGGCTATGAGGCTATGCGGGGGCGGTGATTGGCCCGCAGTGCATCGCGTCATAGCCGTCACTCGGGATTGGTTCTTTGCTAATAAATTACTTCCGCGCAGATGTAGGTCAGAGCTCAAGATTCGTGCCGATAACTATAATGAAGAGTATTTTTTTTAATTATATTTATGCACTAATTGCTCCAAAATTACACTCTATCCCCGAGTAACTTAGGCTTGTAATTACAGTAATTTATCCGGGTGCGGTAAGTAGGTTTAATCGCTTTGTAGTCTGTAATACCCTTGCCCGGGCAAGCCCAGTAGGCATGGGCATCATCCCACTGCAGTTCTTGCCCGGGCAGTCCGCCGACTCGTTCGCACTGGACGGCTGCGAGCAGTACAGTGTTCACGTGCCGGAGAACATCGCCCCGGGGGACCTGTTGACTGTGCAGGTCAGATCATACTAATATATATCTAAAACTAGCTTATTACAGCGTCCTGAGGGAACAACTTTCAGCACCTAGATAAAATATCTATACTAATATATATAGTTATCGGCACGAATCTTGAGCTCTGACCTTCACCTGCGCAGAAGTAATTTATTAAGTCCGTTTGGTGGTATGAAGTGAGGCGCGGGGGCTAAAGCGGTGATTGGCCCGCAGTGCATCGCGTCATAGCCGTCACTCGGGATTGGTTCTTTGCTAATAAATCACTTCTGCGCAGATGTAGGTCAGAGCACAAGATTCGTGCCGATAAATATACTAGCCTTTTCTCGCGTTCTAAGGTAACTATTTCCAGCATCTGGATAAAATATCTATACTAATGTAACAAAAAGATTTTTATGTTTGTTTATACACTAAAGGCTCCTAAACTACACTCTATCCATAGACGAGCAATTACAGTAGTTTTATCCGGTTGCGGTAAGTAGGTATACCCCGAGTAACATAGACAAATAATTAGCGTAATTTATCCGAGTGCGGTAAGTAGGTTAATTACTAGTCTGTAGTCTGTAATACCCTTGCCCGGGCAAGCCCAGTAGGCATGGGCATCATCCCGCTGCAGTTCTTGCCCGGGCAGTCCGCCGACTCGTTCGCACTGGACGGCTGCGAGCAGTACAGTGTTCACGTGCCGGAGAACATCGCCCCGGGGGACCTGTTGACTGTGCAGGTCAGATCATACTAATATATAGCTAGATAATAATATAAAACTAGCTTTTTACAGCGTCCTAAGAGAACTCAAAATCAAAATTCGTTTATTCAAACTTGGCTGCAAAACAGCACTTTTCGAACTTCAGAAATTTACAAAAAAAAATAATTTATAAATTGATATATTTACGAAAATGTGGACGTAAAATATTACAATTTATCTCCCGTTTAGAATCTTACAAAATTTTATAAACTTCCTAGTAAATTGATAAACTTACGGATCTTGTTATTTTCCGGTCACATATGTACGGTAGACTGCACATCAGTGGTAACTGTCATGCACCTTAACACAATAGTAATAAGCACGATTTTCCTATAAAACTGTTACCACTGACCTGACGTTGACGTACAAGCTGGTTTTCAGTGTCTTGAGGGTACTACTTACGGCATCTGGATAAAATAATGTTTTATCTTTATGATATTAGTAGGTATAGATAAAGTCACTAATATAGCATAATATTGCCACGGGTGCTCTGTTGACTGTGCCAGTGAGGATTTCATTCCTAAAACCAGCTACTTTCGGGGGGAAGTACTTCGCGCAGCTGGATAAAATATATTCTACGTCTGTCTCCCGATTCTAAGCTATAATCATCGGCAGGGATATTGAGCGCTGACCTCTACCTGCGCAGAAGTGATTTATAGGGTCTAACTTCCACTATTCCGCCGAGCGCTCAATATCCGTGCCGATACTTGTACCTTCCCGCCAATTTTCAGCCGT
Source organism: Helicoverpa armigera (assembly GCF_030705265.1). Lineage (NCBI taxonomy): Eukaryota > Metazoa > Arthropoda > Insecta > Lepidoptera > Noctuidae > Helicoverpa > Helicoverpa armigera. The sequence goes on along the minus strand of NC_087150.1, from coordinate 4,875,610 downwards.
TCTTGAGTTGTAAATAATTACATTATAACACGATTAATTATTACGATTTATTTATTTATTTCGATAAAAAGATAACTAACACGATTTGACGCTGGGTCACATCTGGTAATCATGAGTTCCTCCGTATTTCGGAAGGCACAATAAATTGGTGGGTCCCGTCTGACATTTGAACATCTTTGACAGTCGTTACGGGTAGTCAGAAGCCAGTAAGTCTGACAACCAGTCTTACCAAGGCTAGGCCAGGTAACTAGGTTGAGACAGTCAGACAGGCAGTCCCTCCTTGTGGCACACTGGTACTCAGCTGCATCCAGTTAGACTGGAAGCCGACCCCAACATGATGATGATGATGATAATAAATGTTTTTGATGTTTTCATATGTATTGGTTTATAAGTATTGTCATATTAAATTATGTATGTATTGTATTTTCTATGGACCCAAGTTGCCTGATGTAAAAGAACAAATAAAATAAAAAAACTAATATATTTCTTTTTGTCCACAGGTGAGCAACGGACAGACATTCCAAGTTAAGGTGCGTTTCGATACCGAAGTGGATCTAACCTACTTCAAAAACGGTGGTATTCTCAACTACATGATCAGAAAGATGCTGTAAATTGTGTATACAGATATATGTATAGATTAGAAATATAGATAGATGATGAAACACTTTGTTTCTTAAAATATTGAGAACAAAAATTTTTGTAGGTGCTTGCTTACCGCGGTCAGTGTTGTGATGGGTGACCTTTTTCTAAAAATTATGTCAAATAACTTTGTCTCTCTAATTTGACAGATGTTGACACTCTGTTTATTGAAATGTTAAATAATAATAAAAAAATAATAGGTGCTTACCGCAGTCTATGAAATGATGGGTGACCGTTTTCAAAAAGTTCGTCAAATAACTTTGTTTCTCTGATATGACAGATAACAACACTATTAAAATATTTAAAACAATACATAGGTGCTTACCGCAGTCTCCGTAATGATGGGTAACCGTTTTCAAAAAAGGTGCTTACCGCAGTCTTCGTAATGATGGGTGACCGTTTTCAAAAAAGGTGCTTACCGCGGTCCCTCCGATGATGGGTAAGCGTTTTCAAAAAAGGTGCTTACCGCGGTCAGTGCAATGGTGGGTGACCGTATTCAAAATAGGTGCTTACCGCGGTCTCCGATGATGGGTAACGGTTTTCGAAAAAGGTGTTTACCGCGGTCTGTATCCTCAGACATTCGTTTATTTTTGTGTATAATATTTTAATAAACAAAGTTTATATAAGGTTGTTTTAATACAATAAAAATGGTATGCTTGTATTTATAATTAAGAGACCAATTTTCTAAATATCATTTGATTAATGGATTTGAACAAAATGACTAGCGGAGATGTCATAACGCAAAATCTCCTAAGAGAGTAGCGCGACAACATGCGGGGCGAGGGACGAGGAACGTTACTATACCCTATTCGCGGAGCCATGAGCCAAAAGGTAAACAAACCATAAAAAGGGTCCTTTATAAGTCTCGATTTAAGTAATGTACATCTATAATATAAAAATGAATCGCAAAATGTGTTGGTAAGCGCATAACTCAACAACGCCTGGACCAATTTGGCTAATTCTTTTTTTGTTGTTTGTTATTGTCAGGAGAAGGTTCTTGTGAAAAAAAAAATAGGGTAAAGTAGAGAAGTCAGTTGACGGGAGCGAAGCCGCGGGCAAAAGCTAGTGTTTTATAAAAATAACTACGAAAGTAATACACTGACAACATTAGAAATGATATTTTAGAACGATGTCTGTAGAACTTTTTATCCTTTCAGACTTATTTGAAATCAAATATTATAAATTAATGTCGTAAATTACTTTCTTAATTTTAATTAAATAAAAGAACCTAAAAGACTTGACTGTCAAAATTGGAACCCTACTAAATTGTAGACCACAGATACTGCGAACATTTTACATAAAAATGTGACGTTTTGTCATCGGTCGGGTTATACCCGCCATCTTGAAAAAGTGTCATTCTTTGTTCACATTTTGGCTCATGGCTCCGTGAATAGGCTATAACTCCGCCCATTATTTTCAAAATAAAATCACCAATCAATCAAGACCAATCTTTGACAGATTGGTTTTGGTTTGACAAGGAACCCGAACGCCTCGTTAGTTCTAGTAACTGATCACGTCTACCGTACGTTGCTTGAGCTACAAGAAGGCGCCTGACCTACCTGCCTTATGGCATCTCCGCTATGTTTCCTTCGTCCGAGAAAAATGTATTATCCATTAATAAAATGATATTTCTTCAAATAAGTATGTAAGTCGGTTTAAGGGTATTTTTTTTTGTAATTTATTTACATTTTTATTATTTTATAGTTATCAAGGGTTTTTATAAAGAACTTATTATAAGAGAAATTTTGTTTTAATATCCATTTATCCTTACATAATCCCTACTAATATTAAAAATGCGAAAGTAACTCTGTCTGTCTGTTACGCTTTCACGTTTAAACCTTTGAACTGTAAGTAATAGATTACTAGCTTCCGCACGCGACTTCGCCCGCGTAGAGTTCGATTATAACGCGTTTCCAAGAGAATTCTTCAAAAGTCCGGGATAAAAACTATCCTATGTTCTATCTCAAGGTCAACTCTATCTCTGTACCAAATTTTATTAAAATCAGTTCAGTGGTTTAGACGTGAAAGCGTAACAGACAGACAAATAGAGTTACTTTCGCATTTATAATATTAGTAGGGATAAACAACAAAGTAACTATGTCTGTCGCACTTTCATGCCAAAACTGCTGACCCGATTTAAATGAAAGGTACACAGATAGTCTAGAATCTGAGAAAGGATATAGGCTTCTTTATATCCGACTACAGTAAGTAGTTTCGTGGAACCACAGAGAACATCTAGTAGAGTAAAACAATGATTCCATAGAATTGTTCTATATAAATCCTCTAAGTTTTACAATATATGGTCACATTTTACATATCTATACTAATATAATAAAACTGAAGAGTTTGAACGAGCTAATCTCGGGAAATACTAGGCCAATTTGAAAAATTATTTCAGTGTTAGATAGCCCATTTATCGAAGTTGCTTTTTATCTGTATCATACACGTATGAAGATTCGATCAAAGAGTTAAAATCATGTTTAGATACCTATTAAAAAATCTGAAATATAAGTATTTGTTATATTTTATTATTTCTGTGGTTTTATTTGTCTTCTTCTACCCCTATACTAATCTTCAAAATTGGTACATCTGTTCTTAGTGTGTAGTAGTGGTGGCCTAGTGGGTAAAAGGACCAACCTCTCAAGTATGAGAGTGTGGGTTCAATTCCAGGTCAGGCAAGTACCAATGCAACTTTTCTAAGTTTGTATGTACTTTCTAAGTATATCTTGGACGCCAATGGCTGATAAAAAGGCGAAGGAAAACATTTTGAGGAAACCTGGACTATAAAGTCTGAAATCACCAACCCGCATTGAGCAAGCGTGGTGAGAGTTACACATCTATAAAACCGACCAAATGCGAAAGATTTAAATGAAAAAAACGGCCAAAAATCATGTCAATGAGGGAGTTTCTTGCTTCTTTAAAGTTCTTTCCCTGACGTCTAGAGGGCGCTTTCTCTAAGCACGTTGCTATAGGGAACGAAGCGCCATAAGAGTATAGAGAGTATATGAGGGGAGTACATAAGAGTTTATATAAGGGGAGTACATAAGTGAAGTTCACAAGACCATGTAAAACAGGAGAACACAAGCGATTATATTAGGAGAGTTCATAAGATTATGTATAACAGGAGTATATTAGGGGAGTACATAAGAGTATGTATAACAGAAGTACATAGGTATGCGAGTTTATAAGGGGAGCCGTTGATTTGCATCTGTGCAATATTTCAGCTAGTCGAGCCTGATGCAGCTGAGTACTAGTGTGCCACAAGGAGCGACTGCCAACCCAATGCCCCTAAATAAGACTGGTTGTCAGACTTACTGGCTTCTGACTACCCGTAACGACTGTCAAGGATGTTCAATGACAGCCGGGACCTACAGTTTATCGTGCCTTCTGAAACATGGAGGAACTCGTCATAACAAGATGGTCTACGCCAAGCGTTGCTTAACCTTATGATCGATCGATTAGGCTTTGACTTAGCCACGAGCTCTCAAGACGGAAAAAATCATCTTCCGAGCCTTTTTCCCAACTATGTTGGGGTCGGCTTCCAGTCTAACCGGATGCAGCTGAGTACCAGTGTGTCACAAGGAGCGACTGCCCTATCTGACCGCCTCAACCCAGTTACCCAGGCACCCAATACCCCTTGATTAAGACGGAACAAACGATGTGATTACAAATAACTTACAAACAATGTTAAACATCCGCTTATGCGAGATAAATTCTCATACAATTAATAACATATATATTTACTAATAACATTGGATTTACAAACAACGCGATCTTGTGAATGAAATACGAATATATGATTATTTGCTCGCGGTTTCGACTGCCATAATGACGCAAAGAATTGAAAGATGAATATGGAGTCTGGTTGACCTCCGCAGCTCATTTACTTGGACACCCCGATATCTCGTTAAACTTTCTGGCTACAGACCACCTGTAACGACTGCCAAAGATGTTCAAATGATAGCCGGGACCCACCAATTTAAAGTCCTTTCCGAAACTAAATTCTATGTAACGATTGTTTCCTATTTATGTTTCTTTTTCTTCAGTTAGGAAATCATCGGGAGACCCCTCCCGCTGTGGGTCTGTGTCTCCCCCTCATGAGATAAGGCATCTGTGGTCCAATACAAACATAATGATGATGTCCTCCTAGCCGATTATCGGCTACGGCAGCTGCTGTTCTTATATAAGGAGATTAGCCAACTGCGCAAGACATAGGTGCACGAGCATTAGCTTGGACACATTTGCACTCACTATTCCTTCACTCTCATAGCGCGATGGGACGACAATCCGACACCACCGGAGAGAGATCACAAGCAGGACCGACATTAACGTGCTCTCCGATGCACGGGTGTATCAGTCACCAACTTTCAGACTACAGGCTGCTTTGTAGAAGTAGCTAAAACCCAAAAAGCGATTTGAACCCGAGACCTCGTACACAGCAGTTGCGCTTGCGACCACTAGACCAACGAGGCAGTCAAACCTACCGCAATACAAACAAGGGGCCGATTCTCCTAAGTAATAATGTCAAAATTGAATGGAAATCAAATCGCAATATGATCGCAATTATAGTTTTAACCATATCGGGCATTCTGCTACTACTATAAGACCAATCGTATTCCAACGACATTCGATTGGTTTGCGATTGGTCTGCTATTTTGGTGATTTTGGTCTTTACAGTAGTTTGCTCTACAATTATATTGCAATCGTAAATCATTTGCAGACAAAATGATTCATTATTGAATGACAGAAAAGGATATTTCAAAGAATAAATAGTGGAATGCCACATACGCTTCAACCGTAATCGAGACGCGATTGGATCGCAGTCGAATGTGAATCGTATGTCGCTTAAGTAAAATTAGGAGAATCGGGCCCCAGCTCATAATATTGTAAACAGACTTCATATTACAATCCATTTGGTAACATCAGTGTCGGATGTCAAAATACATAAACAAACATACAGGTTAGTATATTTTGAGAGCACGCCTTACAACACAGTTAGTAATACTTTACAATTAATAGTGATTACACGTGTAGTCAGGATATTAAAATTAATTAAAACAATTGTTCATACTTATATTATAAAGGTGAAGAGTTGGTTTGGAAGCGCTTATCTTAGGAACTACTGGACGGTTTGAAAAAATTCGTTCAGTGTTAGATAACCTATGTATCGAGGAAGGATATAAAATAGGCTACTTTTTATTGGTGCGTGGAATAGTTCCCACGGTAGTAAACTACTGGCGGAAGGTATTACTTAAATATCATGTATGTCTATGTTCTATAAGCACGGAGTAAGGAAAGATGAGCGGAGATGGCATAATGCAGGTAGCTCAAGCAACGTATAGTGGGCATGATCAGTTACGAGTGACTGCCTATCTGACCTCCTCAAACCGGGCAACCCGATGTGATAATAGATTTACTGATTTTAAAACAAATGCTTTCATTTGTTTTGATTCCTATCAAAAATGCTGCCGCTGCGAAAGTATGTGGCAGCATACTGCGATCTGGTGAAACTGATACTGTGAACTGGTGAATGCGTTCCAGAGGCAAGCAATAGGGGATTCGTTTTGCTTTCCTGAGGTCCACAGTGTGAGAATCTCGCAATCTAGGGGGATTTAATTCCAAATCGAATTAATTAAAATATACAAGTTAAAAAATAATATTTCTTGGTTTACAAATAAATAAAAATACTTAAATAGTGAGAGAAAATAAAGTTTTATTTGAAAAAATGCGATATGAATAAATTTTGTTATTTTAGTCACTATTTCCACTTTCGGGCTCATTTACAGTGGGTACAGAAAGCAATTTTAGGACATCAGGATCAGGTTTTCTCTTCATTATAAGTCTCAAGCTGGATATGAAGGGGTCTGATGATATGAGAAGTCTGTTAAGTAGGTCGGTATTGGTGTCTATTCGTGTCGTGTTTCTAGTGAAGAATTCCCTGTATCTTCGGGTATTTTTGTTTCTAGCCTCTTGTGCCTGCTCTGATAACTAGCTAATCGGCAAAATACACGAAGCTATGACATCCCGGACATTAAATAAGACTTTGTGCACACTAACTGGCATGTTATACCATGAGTGTTTCCTAAAATACAAGTTTCTGGTTTCTTCTGTGTAACTATTGAAGGAATCCAAATCGACTGTAAAACCCGACCCGAGAGTATGATATGAAACCTCGTTATTAATTCTAAATTTACCCCAGTAATATCAGCACTAGCATCATGCTTAATGCTTCATCGGCCGACACAGTTACTTGAACGCTATCGCTAAGAATTTTTTTCGTACGCTTTTCATGATAGAACCTCTCTTAGGTGAACTCATAGAAAGTTCTTTTACAATAGCTGCAGAGTCCCTTTTACCAGCTTTTCGAAGGTTACATTCATGTACAATCGCTATTTCTTCAGAGCTAGTAGACGATATTAGATTCTGAACTTTGCGTTTTTTTTGGTTTTATCGCAACATTCTACAAGAATTTTATGTGGTCTTCCTTGTGAGTGGCCAGATGTAGATGGTATTTCATTTAAAACATTATTTGGTAATTTAATGCATTCATTCAACCAAGTAACATTCTTGTTTAAAAAGCGTTCGCGATGTCTAACGCTTCTGTCCATTTTTCGTTAAGTTTGTTACAGAACTTTCTTTAAAAAAACTCAATTTCATTAACAGCACCTTCCGAAAACTGTACTTGAGAGTAATTACCTATTATAAATGCAAAAATAGCATTAATTCGCTCCTCTTTCGCATTTGAGGTCCAAATATCAAAAATTTGTTTTTTTGCAATTTCGGCGGTCTTTCTGAAAACCGAAAAAAAATGTTTGACGGTCGCACAAAATCGCAAGTTTTGTAAATTGATCTCAAAAGTTAAGATTCTAAGCTATAAACTGAAACAATAGAAACACCGGGATATTGAGAGCATTTTTTTCTATACGCCTTTTATTTTGCATCTCATCTCTAAAAAATGCTTAATTTAACTGTGCTTTTAAATGATGTTATTAGATCAATGTTTAACTATTACTTAGATAAAATACACGATAACTTACCTTGAAAGATGTACAGAATACAATAATAAACAAATAAATAAGACTATACGTTAATTTGATCAGTAATCTCAAGTGAAAATGACACCTTAATTTTGGTGTTCGTGTTGTAAAGTTGCAACGATTATTGTCTTACCACTTTAACATTTTTTTATAATTTTTTTAACCTACCTACAAGAATTTCTAATATGTAGCTATGACAAATGGGGTCTTAGGTACAAATAGGATATAACTATATTATATATTATTAGAATTTATATTTTGATTTAAATCCCCCTAGATTGCGAGATTCCTTCACTGTGCGACCATTGCATTTTGTCCGTCGATTCCGCCGCATGCTATCGCATTATGCTTTTTATCTCAACGCAAAAGCTCTAAAAGAACACGGAACACTTCAGTTATTTGTTTTCATAATAACTGACTATCGTTTATAACAATTGTTTTGTTATTATCGAGATCAGATAATCACAATAATTATTTATATTTGTTCATTCCATCAGCATTGTTTTAAAGTGACATATATCTTAGTTGGTTGATATCGGTGGTTCAAGTTAAACGTTGTTCTTAAATTGTTAAATATGTGGAGTTCGATTAGCCCGGGGAAAAGGACATCTAGGGTTTTTTTTTTAGTTTTTGACACTATCCGACTCGTGTAAAAAGCGGGCGAAAGCTTGTATTATATTATAAAGCTGATGAGTTTTTTTGAACGTGCTTATCTCAAGAATTAGTGGACTGATTTGAAAAAAATATTTCAAGTGTTAAAAACTTATATCAGAAAAAAGTTACTGCAGTGTCTTAAAATTCGGGCAGATTTGACATACTTTAAAATTAAGACTTGTTTCTTTCAGCGGTTTCAGCCGCGTCCCATTAAAACTACTCCACGTATAAAAGTTCCCATCGATTAACCGGGTAACTACCACTAGTACTCAGCTTTTTTTTTCCGACGTCAAAAATCATCAAATGACCCCTCCCGCTGTGTTAGCAGCGGTGAGGGAGTGTCAGACTCTTACTGACTAAAAACCGTCGTGTTCCGTCGTAGGTCTTTCATGTGCCAGGGCCGCGGTATCTCTTTCGAACAACCCGCAGCACTGGTACTCAGCTGCATCCAGTTTAACTGAAAGAAAGCCGAATCTAACATAGTTGGGACAAGGCTAGCCTAGGTTTCACCTGTGTCCCATGAAAACTATTCCATGCACGTGGATAAAAAGTCCCCTATTGCTTTCATCGATAAATACGCTATCTAACATTGAAATAATTGTTCAAATAAAACAAATAGTTACGCGTTCAACAAACAGACTTTACTTTTGACGCTTCAAAGGTATAGAATAAGAATAAGAAATTTTATTTGCTAGGAACATGGTAATACAAGATGTTACAGTAGATATAGTGTTTCATATTCACATGTCCCGCCGTTTAACCGGCATGCAAATTTTATATGACCATCATCATAATGTGGTAGCTAACAAACTATATTTTTGAAGGTAACAAAGTGATATATTTACCCTAAAACTTAGTAAAAGTGTTACTGTGTACAAACAAACAGTATGTTTTACATAATACTCCTGCAATGTCTGGGTGTTACCCCCGTGTTCTCAATGACAGCTGTCACGAAAGATCTGCTCACCCCACTAGTGGAGTACGGAGAAGGATGCGGATATATGGTAAGTGTTATTATATACCTTTTTACACGCTTTTTATTAGCTTCACCTGTATGTTTGTAGGTTTGTATGTTTGTATGTTTGTATGTTTGTTTGTAACCGACTTCTTTGGGCGCGATTTTGACCCACTTTAAACGGCCAGATTTCGTTCAAACTTTGTAGATTTATTGAGGACCGATGACAATACACTAATTTGATAAAATTATTCCATTAATGCTCAATCCTTCTCCATGTGAGAGGAGGCCTGTGCCCAGCAGTGGGACGATAAAAAGGCTGTAACAGAATTCCATTTTAACCGACTTCCCAAAAAGGAGGAGGTTACACATACACATCGATTACTCCGAGGTTTATAGACCGATTTACGTGATTCTTTTTTTGTTCGACTTGGAATAGCTGCCAGTTGGTCCCATATTCATCAGGTCAGGATCTGATGATGGAAACCCTGAGAAATCGAGGGCAACCTTCAAAACTTGTAGGCTTGCTTTTAGGCGTACACCTAAGTGTAAAAACTTGACACTTAGGTGTACGCCTAAAAGCACTATTCAACTGTGAAGATTTGGAGCTGACCTGATGATGGAGACCAGAGAGGGTCGAGGAAACTCGACAACTGAATATGTAAACTACCTCGTGTTTGGGCTTAAATTATTTGTATTGGCAAGACCTTTGCAACAGTGAAGGTTTGAAGCTGACCTGATGATGGAGACCAGAGAAAATGGAGGGAACTCGACAACTGAATATGTAAACTACCTCGTGTTTGGGTTTAAATTATTCGTATTGACAAGACCTATGCAACAGTGAAGGTTTGGAGCTGACCTGATGATGGAGACCAGAGAAAGTCAAGGGAACTCGACAACTGAATATGTAAAATACCTCGTTTGGACTTATATTCTTTGTATTGATGAGAACTTCCCACTTGTATGGATGTGTGTATGGATAGTGACAACTATTCGTATCACTGAAAAGCTTTAAATAAATAACCTTTTTACAAAAAAAATACTTTTTTTATTTTATTATTTTATTATTTACCACGCTTTTTTTTAAATATTTTTTTTTTGTATTCACACTATTATTAATTTATATTCATTGAAATTTTTAACACTGTTTTCTTAATTTAAATTCATTAAAATTTATTTCCTATTTTTTAGTTCGTTTTTCTATAAAAAGCGTGTTTTTTAGTTTTTTTAAACTATTATTTTATAGTTAAAAAAAAAGCTGTAATGTAACTAAAAAAATTTTTTTAAAAAATACTCAACAGATTTATTCTAGTTTCCAGTTCTTTAATTACGTAGATATTAACATATTTACAATACATATCAAAAACTATCCTAGTAAAACAAACAACTAAAAAGCGTCAAAAAATTCATCCCCATCGCTGTCAACTGGGAGCGTGCCCAAGAGGCTGGCAGCATTACCTCGGATCGCCATGCTGATTCTTTGTCCGAGGTAATAGCCAGCCTTCTGGTCACGAGAAGCGTCAACCAGTCGCCTAGAAAGATCTTTAAATAAGAATTATTAATTTAGGTACTTTACTTAGGTCCGGTTACTGATAAAGTTTCAGTTAGTTATCGGATAGATAATCACCAGTTGTTATTACGGCTATTAACTAGATGAAGGTTTATTTATTTAATCATGCATGTTCATGTACACAGATACACACACAGAATACAGAAAAGAAGAAAGATAGAACACATAGTACATAGGCACAGCTTATTTCAAGAGAAATTTCTTATAATATCTGCCAGATATTGCTATCCGAAACCTGTAAAAACAAAACTTATAGTTTACCTTTCAGATAAGTTCCTGATAAGATATCAGAGACTTTACAGTACTTCGGTTATCGATAGACAGTATCAGCTCACCGTATGAATATAGGTATTTGTTAGAAAAATAACTTGTCCGCATGAAAACTCCTACCTAATTATGGATGAGGGTAGATTCAGAAAAAGTTTCATATTAAAAATAATTTCTTTACAGAGTTGTCCCATAATGGGTGAAAACGTGCTAAACGTGCACGTTGTACCGAGCACACACGCCGAACTAGGATATACTAGGACATTCTACCAGCATTTTACTGGCTGTAAGTATATCCATCTATCTAACCTTATCTATACTTTACAGACTGTCATTTATCATCCTTGGCAGTCGTTACGAGTAGCCAGAAGCCAGCAAGTTTGACTAAAGTCTTACCTAGGAGTAATGGGTTGCCCGGGTAACTGGGTTGAGGTCAGACAGGTAGGTAATCGCTTCTTGTAAAACACTGGTACTCAGCTGCATCCAGTTAGACTGGAAACCGACCCCAACATAGTTGGGAAAGGCCAGAAGTCGCTCCATCGACTGCCTATCTGACCCCCTCAACCCTATAACCCTGCCGACCCTTTGGTGAGACTGGTTGTCAAACTTTCTGGCTTCTATTATAACGATTGCCAAAAATGTTCAACTCTGCCGATGCAATTTTACTTATTTCTTGAATCACGGAAGCACACATTATGTGTTGCTTAAACCATATGATTGATCGGCCCGTTACTTAGCCACGTACTCTTCAAGGGACTGATGATGATACCTACTGTATGTTTCTAGATGATGATATCTACGACCACAGTAAAGTCAATATGAAGAATATCTTGGATGCTGTCATTACCGCGCTCTGGGCTCATGAGGAACGAAAGTAAGTACAAAAATTCATTCATGTTTAGGTAAGTAGATCTACAGTTACCTTATTTTCTTTTGTTATATCTTGTATCAAATCATTTGTTTGTTTTCAGGTTTACATTCTCCGATATGCCATACTTTTTCCACTGGTGGAAAAATAGAGATATGACAGGTAAGAATTAACAAAAACTGATTTGGTTTATTTTGCTCGTTAATAGTTAGATTCAATTTGTTATTTTTTTGTAGAGTACCTGTATCTCCATACAATCTTTACTAATAACATATAATATAATTTGAAGAGTTTTTATTTGTTTGAACGTCCTGATCTCAGGATCAACGGGGTCACTTTGCAAAAATATTTCAGTACTAGCTGGTGCCCGCGACTTCGTCTGCGCAGGTTTAGTATTTCAAACAATATGTTTACAAATTGTAGCCTATGTGTTATTCTGATGTATAAGCTATATTATTGTAAAGTTTCATTAAAATCCATTCAGTAGTTTTTGCGTGAAAGAGTAACAAACATCCATACATCCATACATACAAACTTTCGCGTTTATAATATTAAGTAGGATTAGATAGGTTAGCTGGTTCTTCAGGGAATACTTTTATCCGGGAGCACAATTTAGGGCCTATGTAAAATGCAAATTGGCTCGTATGCATCTATCGTAGCCAACTGGTTAACACCGCCATTCAATAAAGCAGCTAGCCGTTTGACTAAGCAACTAATACTGTGATTTTCTTCTCCAGTCAAGCGCATGATCTACCAGCTACTTCGTCAGGGTCGACTGTATTTCGTCGGCGGGGGATGGAGTATGAGCGACGAGGCTACCACCAGCTATCATGCTATTATTGATCATTTTACTTATAACCTCAGGTAAATAGACTATCATCATCATCATCATCATCATCAGCCTATCACAGTCCACTGCTGGACATAGGCCTCTCCAAGTGCACGCCACTGAGATCGATTTTCGGCTTCTCGCATCCAGCTCCTGCCAGCCGTCTTGCGCAAGTCATCACTCCACCGTGATGTCTATGTTACCGGCCGAACCCGATTTTAGGACAAACCAGTTTTGCCTAGGCTCAACTAGTTCTTCCTATACGCGTTAGGATTAACTAGTATAGCCTAGTCCAAACTAATTTGTCCTAAGCCCGATAGGACGGACCAGTTTAGGCTAGGCAAAACTAGTTGATCCTGATATAAGTACGCACACTCTAGGATAAACTGGTATAGCCTAGTCAAAACATATACATATCTAAAAGTCTAAATAAATAGATGAACTAAATAAAGTACTCCGTGTTTAGAAAAATAATCATCTTTATTAAACTATAATGATTCGTCGCTATGGATAAATTGATAATACGAACAATTATGTAGCTACATATAACAATATGTACTACATATATGTAGCAAACTAACAAATAATAGGTAAGTATTTTTTTTAATAGAAGCAATAATCAAATCTCAAATTAAAATTGTTGTCGTTAAAAGTTATGGATAATAATATTGATATGTAGTGCATTTATTTAACTTTCAACATATTATTTATATGTTTAAATATTAAATTATAAAAAAATAAATAAGAAAACATTTAAAAATATAAAAAATAGATGGTTAGGGTCCCAGAGACAGAAACCTCCTCACAATACGCGCCGTATCAAGGAGTACTGCCTTCTGAATCAATCCCTTGATCCAGCCGCCCAACGAGAGCCTCCTGAGGTGTTGGTCGAGGCTCTTGGCTATTAGACCATTGGCCGTAATGACAATCGGCACAATAACAGCCGTGTCGACATCCCACATGGCGACAACCTCGTGCGCTAAGTCAAGATATTTTATTTGTTTCTCTTTCTCAGCTTTCACGAGGTTCTCGTCATGCGGGACGGTGACATCGACTATCATCGCGCGGCGCGCTAATCGATCTATCACCACTATATCAGGCTTATTGGCTGAAATAGTCCTGTCAGTGATGATAGATCGATCCCAGTACAACGTGATATGGTCCTTTTCGAGAACTGGGTCGGGCGCATACCTGTAGTACGGTACCTCAAGATCTACAAGTTTGTATTGCAGAGCAAGCTGCTGGTGGATGATCTTGGCCACTTGGTTATGCCTGTGCAAATATTCACCGTTAGCCAAACGAGACTCACCCGGATGGTGACATGCCCGACATATGTCAACCGTCCCGTCTTTCATAATATATCTCCGGTAGTTATTCGTCAGGATAACTTCGTCCATAATTGCACATACAAACCCTTCGGTTTCTCCAAATAGGTCACCGAAGCGTAGCCAAGATACGGACGCATTGAAGTCTACATCGGGGCCATGAAGAGCCCCGAAGAAGCGTCCGTGTAGCTGTTTGCTCTGCCATACTTCCTTGCGATCATGGGTAGTTAGTACCACAGGTCTGCGCCAGTTCTCATTTGCCAACGATAGCGGGGTGAGTCCTTTGTCCACTGCTACCATATCACGATGCATACCCACGTCGCTTTTGAGAAGATATTCTCTGAGACTGCACACCTCACGGTTGTGGAGCGTCTTTGCATTTAAAAAGCCTCGGCCTCCACATTTCCGTGGGATGTAATATTGATGTAATATTGATATATTAGAATAAACTAGTTTTGCCTAGCCTAAACTGGTCCGTCCTATCGGGCTTAGGACAAATTAGTTTAGACTAGGCTATACTAGTTAATCCTAACGCATATAGGAAGAACTAGTTGAGCCTAGGCAAAACTGGTTTGTCCTAAAATCGGGTTCGGCCGGTAACATCTATACTATACTACATAAATAGACTATACTACATAAGTAATTATACACACTCAATATCTGTCTCAATAGAATTATTATTAAAACGCACTCTTCCTACAATGATTTAAAGTTGTTTTTTGCCGTTTTTAAAGACTGCAATGGCGAAAAAGCGAAACGTTAGGTCTCCATAAAAAAAAAAGATTCTTTAGAATGCTCTACTCTGCATCGTCATAATATTACAAAAAGTTAAACAGGCGTTAGTAAAGTTTTTTAACACAGTAGCAATTGTTGTGTACAAATTCATCAAAATATAATTATTAGTTTCACTTGCAAACAATATAATTATAAAGTTATGTGAAACTTCACATAACTTTCTCAGGGTAAGCTTGAAAAGCACATGTCTGCAATTGTCGTTATTGTCGTTTCTTTTATTTAAAAAAAAGCGTCTACGGAGTTTCTTGCCGGTTCTTCTCCATGAGACCCACTCTTGTGAACCGTGCAACTAGCTTGACGTATCGAAAGAGCTTTATATATAATTGACTTTGTCTTTTAGGAAAATTCTCCATACATTTGTTGGAGTAAATTGTACATTTTACTTTCTCTATAGTAAAACTATTACATTTTTCATTTTCTCCTTTCAGAAAAATCAACGCCACATTCCTAGATTGCGGGCGTCCTCTAGTCACCTGGCAGGCGGACGTCTACGGCCACTCCAAGGAGTTCGCATCATTGATGGCTCAGATGGGCTTTGATGGCCACTTCATCAATCCCATCAGCTATGAGGACGAGCTCAGCAGGATGAAGAGTAAAAGCTTGGAGTTCATTTGGAGAGGGAGCGATGATTTGGGTGAGAATTAATTACTTAAATACCTTGTTGTACATACTTAATCTTTAAATAAATTATTTTAATGGAAAATCTTGACCCTATTACTAAGAGTTCTGGCTGTATCTCATGAACCGTGTTAGTTAGACAGCTATCATTTTCACAAATGATGTATTGGTTTTGCCGCTATTACAACTGAAAAGTAGAATAAAATAAATATTTTGGGGGTGCCGACACAGTAAACGTAATTGTTTTGGTAAAGATAATGGCACGGAACCCATCGTACGCCAACTCACACTTGGTCTGGTTTTTTTTATAGGCGTTGCTTTTTCCAGAAAGTTTTTTGCTAACTGCATATTATTATGTTGAGGTCGGTTTCCCATCTCATCTAATGTGCGTGAGTACTATAGTGCGTTATAGAGCGACTGACTGTCTGGCTGTCAAACTTCATTGCTCCTGACTACGCGTAACGTTAACGACTGCCAAGGATGTTCAAATGACAGCCGGGACCCACCAATTTAACGTGCCCTCCGAAACACGGAACGAACTCGTCATGACAAGATGATTACAAACTACATAAAAATTAAATCAAAATTCAAAAGTTCAGCTCGTGAAGGATTTGAACCTCCGCCCTCCGATTAATAATCCAAATATATCGGCACTCTTACCAACTGAGCTAACGAGCCTTATAGTCATAGCATGAAAATGGACGCTCATTTTCCTCCTAATGACGTCATAGACCAAGGCCTAAGTCCACCGACAATATACCTCTAAACGTCAGTTGTCTTAAAACAACTGTTTAGTATGAATTTTAACGTTCAATTTTCAATCTTTTAAGAATAAATAAATAAGAAAATCACGCTTTTATATAATTATGCACGTAAAAAAATACAAGACTTTTTTAACAAGTCCAAACACAGTTATGATACGATGTTCCATCTTGAAGTTCCAGTTCATATCTACCGGCTCCATCATCAGATCAGTTCGACAGTACCATATTATTGTATTATCATCAGAACTACATACAGCTGCCAATTTTCATGACTCTACGATCCTTGGAAGATGGTTTTAGTTACCTTAGATTCAATTACATAGTTACATACAGGTCGACCTGATAAAAGCGTGTGAATATTCGACGTAGTCAATTGTTTTAACAAAAAACTGACGTCTAATTTTGTCGGGGAAATTGGCCCTAGTTTAATGACGAGTGTGGGTGAGTCAATGCATACAACTTATAATGATAAACATTAATCATTGATATAGTGTAAATTCTAACCGTCTTACCACAAAAACTTTTAAACGTCAGTTTATGCCTTGTCTAAAAAAATGTCAAATTATGACGTTGACATATGGTTCATTTTGCAGCCAAAATTTTATTAGACAAGTGTAAAACAGGGTTTAAAGTTTTTGTAGTAAGGCCCTAACTGTTTACCGCGGTTCCACCCGTGTCAAAGTCAATTTAAAATAGGCCTATGAAAGCTCTTTCGAAACGTCAAACTAGGCGCACGGTTTCAAAAAGTTGGTCTCATGGAGAAGAGCCGGCAAGAAACTTTAAAAATAAAACAATATTTACAAGTTTTCTAGCTATTCCTGAGAAAGTTTAATAATACAAATGATGTATTAATAAATTATACAAAATGTCTTGATGCTATTAACTACACTAGCCGTTTTCCGGGATGAAATATAGCCTATGTTACTGGGAAGAGTGTAGCTTTCCAACAGTGAAATAATTTTTCAAATCGGTTTAGTAGATTTGGAAGTTTTTAGGGCACAAACAAAAAAAATCCTCTTTATTATATTAGAATAGAGAACCTAAAACTATAGTATTTAAACATACTATAGAGATAAATATTATGTCTATTGAATAGATTGCGAAATAACCACTTGTAAAGTACCTATCATTAAGTTGTCAGTACGTTGTGCCAGTGCTATGTGTGACTCACCCATGATTCACACTGCAGTCGTGTTAGTTGTACTATTTATAACTCAAGAACGGTTGAACTGATTTGGCAGAAAATTTGTACTGATTGTTTATTCCCAAGTACCTACGGTAAGTAAGTAGTTCCCTCAGAACGCGGATGAAATTTCGGTATGAAGGTAGTTGTACATAGGAATAAGGCAGGACGAATTTGAGGAAATTGTCTCCTTAACATATTTTAATTACAATACGAAAAAAAATTGACACCATGCAAAATGAACTTTTTATTACAAACCCTCACACTGTAGACTAAACAGAGTTCAGCAATAAGACTTTTTATTATAAATCCATATTTTCGATTGGAACAAACTATTGGCTCAAGTACATATTATTTAATTTTAACAAAACATTAAATATTTACTCAATGATTTGATTTTTGAAAGTCTCTTGACACCACTTCTATGTAAGTTCTTAAAAATGATGTAACTTTTTTTCTTTCGCAACGCCTATTATACATAAGTATCCATTTTCTCATCTCCCTAGGGCAAGACACAGATATCTACACGCACAAGCTGTTCGACGGCTACTGGTCTCCGCCAGGGTTCTGCTTCGGAGGCTTCTGCAACGACCCTCTCATCATCACGTCGGATGCCACCTTCAGTAACGTGGAGGAACGGGTGAGTTGTAATGCTGAAACTAGTGGTTGAAAACAAGAAAGAAAGTATCACTTATTTGTAAGTGTAGATCAAACATTTTTTTAAATTATTTATTAGATGTTTTTACATATCCCTACTAATATTATACATACGAAAGTAACTCTGTCTGTCTGTCTGTTACGCTTTCACGTCTAAACCACTTAACTGATGTTAATGTTTGGTACAGAGATAGAGAGAAAGAACATAGGATAGTTTTTATCCTGGACTTTTGAAGAGTTCCCTTGGAAACGCGATATAACCGAACTCGACGCTGGCGAAAAAGCGGGCGGCAGCTAGTATAAAATAAAGATACCTAAAAACTATCCTAGAAAAACCAAAAAAAAAATAATCTATAAAGCATCATTTATTTGCATTAATATACCTAAACGTTGACTAGAAAGAATGCATGGCATTAAGTCCGCCTTTGTACACGTTTCTGAAAGTAAGTAAATAAATACGGGTACAATAAATTGTAAAGTTTTACATCTCCGATTCATATTCAGCCATTCTCTGACATAATCAGGCGTACATGCAGAAAACGAAACAGTTGGCCGATAGTTCGTTTTGGGCTCATAAATCCGTATGCAGATTACAAAGATCTGGGGGCCGATTCTCCTAATTTTACTTAAGCGACATGCGATTCACATTCGACCGAGATCCAATCCCGACTCAATTAGGTACGATTGAAGCGTATGTGGCCACTATTTTTTCTTTTAAATAAACGGTTTTATCCGTTTCTGTGATTCAATAATGAATCATATTGTCTGCAAATTATTTACGATGCAATATGGTTGTAGAGCAAACTACCGTATAGACCAAATGGCAGACCAATCGCAAACCAATCGAATGTTATTGGAATACGATTGGTTTTTTATTAGTAGTCGAAAGCCCGATATAGTTAAAACTGCTATTGCGATTCAATTTTGATGACATTATTAACTTAAGAGAATCGGGCCCCTGAACCGATTTAAATAATATTTGACAAACAGATTTTGACTGGGTGATTTTTGATGAGAAAAAGTCTTGTGTTAATAAACAATTTTGACTTTGATTGTAGTAGTTCAAGTCATGGGTGGAACCTCAGTTTACATCTGGTATCTCGTACCTGGATATAATTCAGCTGAAAGAGAAAGTGAGCCCCTGCTCACTTTTTAGTCGTCCGAAAGTTTGATCGAATACTGGACAAATATGGACTACCTAGTATCAGATCGAAAAAACTTTGATTAAATTCACGACTTTTAAGAAAAAAACAATGATATAAGCATTAAAAACTCCGATCTACAAGGAACATACATATGCCAACGAAAAACGAAAAAGTAAGGAAATGGAAATAAAAGGAAACTCTTCGTTTCATTTTCAACTCATAACTTTCTTAAAGTTTACAGATTTGCAATAAACTGTTTCAAACTTTTCTTTAAAAAGCCGGAGCCGCAGACAAACAAATTATATACCTAGATATAGACACACACGCTATAGGTACTTAATACACCCCATCGATTCGTTTGGGGTTGAAAGTAAAACTTTTAAACATATGCATACACATATAAATGCATGTACGATCATTCATAAAAGCATTTTATTGATTTTAGGACAACAGAAAGCATATTGCTTTCCCGCTTTTCAAAATGGCGGCCATGCAGCGCGCATGCGTCAAACTGACATTTGACAGTTAATAAGCAAAAGAAAGTAAATTCAGTCTAGTATTTTAGTATTTAAGTATGACCTATTAATATCGATTTTTAATTAAGATAATATGGATGTAAGGAAATAAATAGAGAGAGAATTAGAAAAGCTCGGAAAATGATAACTAAGAATAGGAGTTGATAGAATTATGTGCATCTTTTTCATATGTACGGCAAACTAAACTGCTGTCTTCTTCTTAAAATCAATATTTAGGTGGTCCAACAAAGTTTTCACTGCAGAAAACTTTCGAATGCATCTGTTACAACCAATGAGACGACCCCAAACCGCTATTGAGGGACATACAGCCACCCTTTTCGTACACACACGAAAACCCGTAAGGACATTTCCAAATTTTCACCCTTGAATATAATCAAAACTATTAATGTTAGAAAAAAACAAAAAATACTCAAAAAAACTACATTAAATAAGCTTTAATTTGAACTAAACATGTTAGAAGAAAAGTCTTACCAGTGTCGAGAAAAAAAATCTTAAAGTTCAAATCCTGAATCGCGCAATGAAAGTTCGTCGGCTAGGATTCATATGAAGAAAATATGATGGAGAACTGTTGGGGGGTCCGTTGCTACTACGGAAATCGGTTTGCTGGGAGCCGATCTAAGTCCCAGCCACTATATGTGACGCTAATATAACAGCTAGGTTAAGTTATGTAAGGTACTTCTTTAAGATACTAATTCAGATGATACACAGTCGGTTACAAGATGAGGCGAAAGTCCGACCCCACGTCAGTAGCACATTTGACCTCCTTTTGTCATTTTGAACAATTAAAAAAATAATTTAGGATTCCTTTTTTGAATTTTGTCTAAAAAACTATAGAAAATTCAAAAAGAGAACTGTCAGCAGCTCTCTAAAAAGTTTAATTGCACAATTCATAGACTCCTTTTTTGAATTTTGTTTAAAAATACAATTGGAGTATTCAATTTTTGAATTGTGTTTAAGAAAGACGATTCAAAAAGAGAATTTTTAGTAGGTAGGTCTTTATAAAATTTTGTGAGGACTACCGTTTTTGGTCACCAGTTGGCGCCACTGTTGATTTAGGTTCAGAGGTACGGCTATCGTATCGGTGCTAAAACTTCCCGAGTTCCCGAGAATTATGTGTTACCCAAAGAACACATTCTTTATTAAATTTTGCTCAATATTCTTTTAGAAATTTCTTTTTCAAGAAATAGCACTTCATTACCACTTGGAATTACTGGTATGAAGGAGGAAACAGAAAGAAATATCACCGATATGATATGAGAAAAAAAAATATTTGGTACCGAAACCATACATATATTTTCAGGAGATCACTATATCGAACGGTTGTGACGTCAAAGAAAGTTTTTAGTACACAAAGTTTAGTAAATAAAAATCTTTAGACCCGATGAAATTGATAGCAAAAAGTTACATCATCGGATCTTCCTGACAAAATTTTATTTTTGATCAGCGCGTTTTCTTCATCCATACTCTTCCATCAACCGTCATCTTACAAGCTCTGGCCATACAATTTTTTTTTATTATTTTTTCAAAACTGTACCTACCCATTTCCAAAATAAAAACTCAATATTAAGTATAATAAATATAACTAAAAATCCAACTAAATACCTTCTAACTACCCGAAGCATTGACCCGAAGCGACTGCCAAAGATGTTCGAATGACAGTCGGGACCCATCAGCTTATCAGGCTTTCCGAAACACGGAGAACTCGTCAAGAAATAGATGATTCATTAGTCAAATGATGCTGTATATATTAACTATAATAATGTAAATAGGTACATAGAATTAAATCCATAAGTAAATCTTTCAAAAGTCAGTGATGACACAAATGAGTAATTATTGTTGTAAAATGGTCACAGTTAGTCCAAAATTTATGTTTTTTCCTGCTCTATCTTCAGGTAAAGGTATTCCTGCATCAGATCTCTCAGCGGCAGAGTCCGTACTACACGACTCGGAATGTGATGGTCGTGATGGGAACAAGGCTCGGCTACCATGACGCTAACACCTGGTTTGATAATATTGATAAGCTTATTGCGTGAGTATACGGTTTATTAATATAATTATAAGTTTGTTAATATAGTGTACATATTCTTATTTAAATAAAATATTGGTTTATTTATTTATTTTATGTACGCACTGTAAACCACAATTTGAAATTACATAATACAATTGAGTACAAAGGTACTGCTTATTTTTAAAGAAAATGTGCAAATCTTATTTTTGAAAGAGTTTTTGTAGAATATTAATGGGATAATAAAACGTCAAATTCAAAGTCAAATATTTTTATTTCAAATAGGTCTTTGCAGGCTTCTATGAAATATCACAATAGTTGAATAGTATGAAATGGCTCCAAAAAGGTTATCTACGATTTCAAACGACTTTGGAAAAAGAAAAGCGAATAAAAAACGACTTCTAAAAACACTGCAGCTACGTTTTGGCTCCTTTTTCTAGACTGATGCAATTAAAAGTATTTTTTAGTGTTTTACACTTTTTTCGAAGTCGGTCTATATTTTTTAGTCTTCGCGCACTAGCAGACGACCATTTTCTAAAATGTCGCACAAATATGCAAATTTTTTTGTTCGTCGATAATTTTGGAGAAATCTCGATTTTCCGTAGCACATGCTATGAGGGACTGAAATTATTTTTTGTTTCAGTAACGTAAATTCGCGGCAATCAAATTATAACAAGGGCAAAGTTTATCTATTCTATTCAACTCCAGCTTGTTACCTGAAAGCGGTACATTCGGCTTCGTAAGTAAAAACATATTATTATCTTTACTTAGATACATAGTAAAGCAGAACAATTTATTTGAACGCATTGATCTCAGGGAATACTGTACAAAGAATAATACTTTCATTGTTAGATTACCCCCTTTATCAAGAAAGGTTAAACGTTTTAATCACATTAAATACATTACATTACTATCCTCTGCACTCAGAAACATTTCATGATTACTTAAGTCACTGCTTAGTGACAGATTCTCATAGAAATTCTGCACTAAGGAACGGCTTATGTAACCACTCCGAGTGAGTCCATTAGCTATTTAGAGCATCTTGAGGAAAGTAAGCTTAAAATAACCTCCTTTGATAAATGAGCTATTTAATAACAACTAACTTAATTAGACTACAAAAATGATTTATTTGAAAGGTACATTACAGTCGGGTGCGAAACTCCCCACTGGACGCGGGTGAGACCGCAGCATACAGCTAATGTTGTTCTAGTTAAATTATTTGTTAAATGGACTGCAAAATTATCCCCAAATATTTAAGGTTCGCGTAATATGTTTTCCACTGTAAGTAAAACACCAAAATTCTAACCTTACCTTTTATCATTTCAGACCGAAGTTATCAACGAAACAGGATGATTTCTTCCCGTTTACTTACGACAAGGACACGCATGCATCAGGCATGTATACCTCGCGACCGGTGATCAAGTACCTAGCTAGGGAAGTGCATCATTATATACAGGTGAGAAAAAACTTATATTTCTAGCATTTGATCTCTCTTCGGACAGCACGTTAATGCCGGTCCTGCTTGTGATCTCTCTCCGGTGGTGTCGGATTGCCGTCCCATCGCGCTATGAGAGTGAAGGAATAGTGAGTGCACCTGTGTCCAAGCTAATGTGCGTGCACTATAATATGTCCTGCGCAGCTGACAGATCAACTGAAATATCATATTTTTGAAAAAAAACTACGTACACAAGTTATGTCTACGACGTAGCGGCGTAGGCCATGTGCTACGCCGTAGGCTTCGCACTACGCCGTAGGCTTCGCACTACGCCGTAGGCCACGACCACGCCACTTCTGAGTATTTCGTGGACAAATTATTGAATTGATAATAATTTCACCTTGACTTTGACATAAGAGTTTATTGGCGATGCAAATATTCTAACTAGCGCCTCTAGTGTCAAAATTGTGAAGCTGTCTAAGAACAACACTTGACAGATATCCATACAATTTGTGTCAATATACCTCGCAAAAAAATTAAAAAGAAAAATATGAAAATTATTATCGTGACATAAATTGTATAGAAAAGGCCGTCAGTGTCGTCCCCAGCGGGGCCCAGTAGGGTCAAGGCCTGCCGAGGCTGCGGGTTGTTCGAAAGAGTTACCGCGGCCCTGGTACATTTAAGACCCACGACGGAACACGACGGTGTTTAGTCAGTAAGAGTCTGACACTCCCTCACCGCGCGTAACCCACAGCGGGAGGGGGCATTTGATGATTTTTGACGTCGTTAAAAAAAAGCCGCCAGTGTCGTTCTTAGACAGCTTCTAAATGTCGCCACTAGAGGCGTGCGGATAATCTTTGCATCGTCAATCTCTCGCCAATCTTGCTGCGAAATTCATCAAAATCGCCAAAAACTGCTAGACCTAAGGATACAGTAAGCTCGTTTTGCGTGAATCAGATTGTCAATAATAATAATTAACAAAACGTAGGGTAGCTGTTTGTAACTATAATATCAAGACGACCAACACCTTAGTCTGCATACATGTCTAACATGTCTTTTTCTTCCATTCCTCTCCGTCAGACGTCATACTGACATCCACTCCCTTCTGCTTCATGTCCTCTTTCAGGCAATCAATCCATCTTTTTCTCGGTCTACCTCTGCGTCTCCATTCTTCCACATTCATACTTAGCACACTCTTTGTAGCATGCGATTCACACTGTCTCATCACATGCCCATACCACGACAAACGCTGACCTCTCATTTTTTTTCTGTCACCGTCGCTACTTTCAGGCTTCCTCTGATACTCATTCCACTATCCTTAATAGCTAGTATTTACACTATATCAATCTTTGATGTTTATCATTATAAGTAGTTTGCTCTGACTCACCCACACTCGTCATTAAAGTAGGGCCAAGTTTCCCCGACAATTATAAACGTCCGTTTCTTGTTAAAACAATTGACTACATCGAATATTCACACGCTTTTATCAGGTCGACCTGTATGTAACTATGTAATGGAATCTAAGGTAACTAAAACCATCTTCCAAGGATCGTAGCGTCATAAACATTGGCAGCTGTATGTAGTTCTGATGACAATACAATAATATGATACTGTCGAACTGATCTGACGATGGAGCCGGAAGATATGAACTGGAACTTCATGATGGAACATCGTATCATAGCTGTGTTTGGACTTGTTAAAAAAGTCTTGTATTTTTTTACGTGCGTGGTTTTCTTATTAATTAATTCTTAAAACGACGGTTTAGATTGAAAATTGAACGTGAAAATTCATACTAAACAGTTGTTTTGAGAAAACTGACGTTTAGAGGTATATTGTCGGAGGACTTTGGCCTTGGTCGATGACGTCATTATGAGGAAAATGAGCGTCCATTTTCATGCTATGAGTATAAGGCTCGTTAGCTCAGTTGGTAAGAGTGCCGATATATTTGGATTATTAATCGGAGGGCGGAGGTTCAAATCCTTCACGAGCTGAACTTTTGGATTTATTTTGGTTTTAATTTTTACATTGTTTAAGCTCGTGGGTAAATAACGAAATAATGGCACGGAACCCTTCGTGCGCGAGTCCGACTCGCACTTGGCCGGTATTTTTTATTTAAAAAGCTATTTTTTTTCTTCACAGATCGCTAAACAATTACAAGTATTCGCTCAACTAGGCAACAATGATAGAAGATTTGAAGAACTGATGTGGATTTCAGGTAAGACATAGTGAAAAGACAACAAAAGTGGACAAACGACCTTATAAAGGTCGCCGTCGACGCTGGATGCAGGTCGCCTCCAACAGATATCTGTGGAGATCTAAGGGGGAGGCCTATGTTCAGCAGTGGACGTCCGCCGCCTGAGATGATGATAGTGAAAAAGTTTTTCAAATCAAACTAGTAGATCGGATGTTTATTTTTTCACATAAAGTAAAACCGACTTCAATAACATGTCAGAACTTTTCCTAAGTCTGACGAATACTATGTATGACGAAAACCGCATCAAAATCGGGTCAGCCAAACATGACACAATCTCGCACAAACATTCAGGCCAAACTAAAACCTTAAATTTTTTAAGTCGGTAAAAAATGCATGAGGGACCGTCTTGTCATGGCGATTTCCTCCGTGTTTCGGAAGGCATTTTAAGTTGGTGGATCCTGGCTGTCATTTTAACATCTTTGACAGTCGTTACGGGTAGTCAGAAGCCAGTAAGTCTGACAACCATTCTTACCTAGGGGTATCGGGTTGCCCAGGTAACTGGGTTGAGTAGATCAGATAGGCAGTCGCTCCTTGTGGCACACTGGTACTCAGCTGCACCCGGTTAGACTGGAAGCCGACCCCAACATAGTTGAGAAAAGGCTCGGGAGATGATGATGTTTATTTTTTCAGGAGTTCTTCAAGACCATACTATTATAACTGGTGGTATGAGGCCCCATGTTACTGAGTATTATGCTAGAAAAGCGTTCCTTGCTAGAGAAATATGTTTGCAGATTTTCAGACCGGCTTTAAAGTAAGTATAAAACTTGTTAATATTATAAATGATAAAATAAGGCTGTCTGTCCAGCTTTATCGCTAAAAAAACTGGACCGATTTTTATACATATTTGGAAAATAGATAGTATACTATAGAGTCCTAGAAAGGACATTAGTTTACTTTTTAGTAGATTTTAGTAGAATTAAGCTTATTGTAAATTCATAAAACTTACTATCAGGTAGTCTTTTAATCACCAAGAAATATAAACCATTTCACTATAACGATAACCGAACTATTTTCAGTTGTCAAATCACCGATGTGACCAATGAGCGGCAAGTATACGGCTGGTTATGGTTTGGTTATCGTTATAGTTAAATGGTGCAACTCACACTAACATCTAATGGTTCATTTGTTTCCAGTATTCTGCGTAAATCTCCAAAAGAGATGATTTACTACTCGTGTCAGTTCAACGTGTCATCCTGTTGGACTTTAGAGGGAAATCGATTCTTTGTGAGTATCAATACGTATGAGTAAACATAGTTACTCATTTACATACATATATTAATAAATAAAACTGAACTATTAAAATAACTGGAATACTTGTTTTCTGTCTCTCTTGTCGGTTTGTTACGGCTAATCTTTAAAATGGCGGGACTGATTTTGATGAGATTTTCAAGACGGGACGACAACTGTTCCTATACGCGCGCCAAAACCTGCTAGTGTCAAAGAAAGTTGAAAAAAATTGGACTGAATTTCTTGTATTTCAGTTATCTAATTTAAATTATTTCTAGATCAAGTTACCCCTAGTTATATCAGTTATCTTCGAGATTTAGTCCAATAAAAACCAGTGCAGCCATTTCAAAGATGATTACCATTTCAGATAGTAATATACAACCCGCTATCCTGGCCTGTGACGATGCCTGTCAGACTGCCAGTGACCAGAGGCATCTATACTATTTATGATCCTAAAGGTAGGTATACAAAAATAGGCTAAACTTATGTTCTTTTCATATATGTATAATACTAGCTCATTAACTAAGTGACAACCGGTCTTAGCCAGGCGTATTGGGTTTCTCGGGTACTCAGCTGCATCCGGATAGACTGGAAGCATGAATCACTCGAAAATTGCTTTTAATTTTTTCCCACTGTTTCATTCACGTCCCGGAAGAATTACTTTTTGCAACTGGGTAAAAAGCATCTTTTGTAATTTTTCAACCTCTATCTATCTGTAAAACAAATGACATTTAAATCGGTAAAGTAATTTTAGTGTGAGAGCTTGCTAATAGATAGAGTTAACTTTCGCATTTATACATGACTTAAAGGATTTAAAGAACTGATTTAAATGGGTAGGTACACTGATACTTTATATCCAGTAGCAAGAAATAGTCCCCACTTAATGTGAATGAAATCGTCGAACACTTAATACCGAACATTTCCTTCTTTCCATATAAACCATGTACTAACCATACTACAATTTACAGGCATAAAACAGAACCACTCAGTATTCTCAATACCAGACTTAGTAAAATCAGTCCCACACCGAGGCGACTATGCCACCGAAGATGAAATAGTTTTCATAGCCGAAAGCATACCGCCACTAGGCTTTAAATCATACTACGTAGACCGTCTCACAATACGCTCACGAACCAAACGCTCAATTATCAAGAAGTTAAACAAAAATTCTAAGAAGAAAAAGTATTTGACGAGGCAGACAAATAATCTGAAGATTGATGACAAGTCTTTATTGGATGATATTCCTGAGTACGAATATTTTGAGGATGCTACAGAAAAGATTTCACCGTCTTCGAAACTGAATTTGGTAAATGTATCGAAAGTGAAAGAGCTGGAAATGTATACAGATTTTGTGTTCACTCCGCCGCCTCAAAAAGTGCTGGAAATCGATGAAGAGTTAGAAGCGCAGAAAATTGTGTTGCAGAGTAGTTCTACTGCTGCGCCTGTACCGTAAGTTCTGTCATTTTGTTATTTTGAGTTAAGTATATAAATGCTACACGTTACACTTTTTAACCGACTTCCCGAAAAGGAGGTTCTCAATTCAATAAAGAAAACCGACTCCCTAAAACACCGAAAAGCAAAAGAAAGCTATTTAGGTGCATAGGGCTAGAAGTCGGTGGCGAAATATACTTGGGTACATCCATTAGATGCCGACTTGTAGGCCGATGCAACTAAGAATAGTTTTTGGACATTTGTAGGACAAATAATATAATCGATTTATCGAACATGGAACGAAGCTTTAGTCTTCGCTGTCTGTCTGTCACCAGGCTGTATCTTATATATTATATCGGGTGTGTCGTTCACAATTACATTAAATGAAATGCGTTAATATACTGGTTAATATATGTCGATTAAAACAAACAAAAAATAAAAATACGTAAAAATAAAAAAATGATTTTTTCAAACAAAATAAATAGAATAAAAACGTGTGAAAATTAGAACACCATATAAAAGCCAGTCATTACAAACAACTGAAATTCTCCCTTGAAAACTGACATCTGTCAACTGGTCAAAACATTTGATACTCCTAACTTTATCTCTGCTTTACACATGATGTTGTAAATTATAAAAACGAAAAATGACTCCTGTGGTTAAACCACTGAATGGTTTAGGTTATTTTTTTTACAATTCGTCATAGAATATCATAAAGTATATGTGATAGGATTTAATATGATTGTGAACGACACACCCGATATACCGTGGTAGTTAGACAGTCGAAATTTTCACAGATGATGTATTTATGTTGCCGCTATAACAACAAATACTGAAAACTAGAATAAAATAAGTAATTTAGGGAGCTTCCATATGATAAATATTATTTTTTTGCCGTTTTATAGGTACGGAACCCTTCGTGCGAGAGTTCAAATCGCACTTACCAAGTTGTTCAATAAAATGTAACTTTTTGACGTATGTATAAAAGTGCTACATTTTCAACAGATTTACAACCCGCACAACGACAACGACTTCCACTACAACAACGGCTTCGACTTCGACTTTCACTACGACTTCTACTACAAAACGGCCTTTCACTACGACTACTACAGCTACTACAAAAGGGACTACTACAAAAACTACCCCGAATTACGTGGAGTATTATGACGAAGATACGACGGAAAATATAGTTGAAAGTACTACGCCGTATTTTGATTTCGAAAAGTATTATCGACGAATGGAAAAATCTGGGTATCATAGTATGGAGTCTAGTGATAATTTTATTAAGAATGAGGTTAGTATGTGTTATAGTTATCGGCACGAATCTCGAGCTCTGACCTACATCTGCGCAGTGATTTATTAGCAAGGAACCAATCCCGAGTGACGGCCATGACGCGATGCACTGAGGGCCAATCATTGCTTTAAAACGCCCCCGCGCCTCGCTTCATACCACAAAAGGGACCAAATAAATTACTTCTGCGCAGGTGAAGGTCGGAGCTCAAGATTCGTGCCGATAACTAAAAACAATGATAAAAAAGTAGGTTGTGTATTTGACTGTGTGTTTGTCGTGGTGTAAATATGTATAGTTTGAAGATCTGTAGACACCGACTTCTATAGAAGTCGTAATAGAAGTCTTTGACGTCTATAGAAGAAGTCAGTGTCTTCTAACAGAAGTTGGTGTCAGTGTTCAGTATAGTCAAAGGCTTTTGCCCTTTCAGAGTTTTAGTAGTTTTCACAATATTTCCATAGCGCATCTTGTGCATGGGGTCTCGGGTTCGATTCCCGAGCTTTGTGGGTCTAAAGCTAATGCTTACATAGCAGCTCTAGGTCTGGAAGTTGGTGATTAATACACCCGTGCATCGTGTCGCACGTTAATGTCGGTCGTGCTTGTAATCTCTCTCCGGTGGTGTCGGATTGTCGTCCCATCGCGCCATGAGAGTGAAGGAATAGTGAGTGCACCTGTGTCCAAGCAAATGCTTGTGCACTTACAATATGTCCTGCGCAGTTGAACTCCTTATATGTCCATATGCAGCCGCCGTAGCCTCAAGCAATCTAGGACTAAATAAACACACATTTCTAAACTCATTTTTTTATTTATTTTCAGTACATACAAATAAACTTCAACGACAAACGCAAGCTACTATCAATAGCTTTATCGAACGGTGTCAGCATATCTTTTGACGTACAAATTTGTTACTACGTATCAGACGACCCTACAAAACTAGGAACAGACAAGAAAAAACCGGGACCTTACATTTTCAGACCTATGGACCCCCAACCTCTGTTGATATCAGACAATTTAGAAGCTAAAGTTCTGAAGTCTGACATTGTAGAAGAATTACAGATTAAATTTTCTAATTACGCTGGTGTGACTCTTAGACTATATAAAGGTCTGCCAACGATAGAATTGGATTGGATCGTAGGTCCGATACCTGTGTATGATGATTTAGGAAAAGAAATTTTTATAAGATATGTTACTGATTTGAATAATAAAGGGGTTTTTTATACTGATAGTAATGGAAGGCAGACTATTAAGAGAATAAGAGAAGTTAGACCGACTTATACTCCTACTATTATGGACGCAGCTTCTGCGGTTGCAGGTAAGTAGTTTTTTTGACTAGATTTTTAAGTGTATTTGATTGAATTTCAAATGTAAAATGGTTTTATAATGTTTTGACTAAGTTAATATTAGATATGCGCCGTGATCTTATCATTTGAGGTATAATAATGTGATTTAAAGTAATTTTTGATGTCTTGGTTTTACTCCGAAAGTTCTTAATGCTTATGTGAACTTAGACAAAGTATCTAAAAACTATATCTACTATTTTTGAACTAGCTTCCGATAGTTTTTTTATACTTTTCTAGAAAGGACTTCTCGCAACAAGACAAAAAGTTCTCTGTGTTATTCTGATACAAGCTATGTTACTGCTAAGTTTCATCAAAATCTATTTGGTAGTTTTTGCGTTACATCCTGACACAAAAACTTTCGTGTTTATAATATTAATTCCCAAATTTATCGACACCATAAAAGTTATTTTCTTAAAACTACTGTTCACTATGAATTTTCACTTCGTTAAATTTTCAAAGTCAACAGTTGTTTTAACAAAAACTTACCTTTATTTTGTCCATAAATATATCTAGGTACAATTTCCCACTCCAATCCGTTCCAATTAACAAATATTTTATTGTTTCAGGAAACTTCTACCCAGTGACATCAAAAATCTACATTGAAGACCTAGAAAAGAACATACGCCTATCAGTATTCCCTGACAGATCTCAAGGCGGAACCTCCTTATTGGATGGCAATATAGACTTAATGCTAAACAGAAGAATCTTCACCGACGATAGTGGAATCCAAGCTTATCTCAACGAAACGGAATTTGGCCAAGGCCTAATAGTTAGAGGAACTCACCACTTATATATTTCCAAAGCCGATTTTAGACCTAACAAAGTTTTCGAAAAGAAATTTGCTAAAGAATTGGAGTTAGGTCCTAAAGTTTTCACCTCTATACATCCAAGTTATTTTAATATAAGCTATGATGCTTGGAAAGATAATACTAATGAGTATTCAGCTTTAAGAATGAAAGTTCCTATCGGTATCCATGTTTTGACTGTAGAAAAATGGCACGATAAACTATTGATAAGACTAGAAAATTATTTAGAAAAATCTGACGTAGTAAGAAATAGGATCAAAAAAGTATTCATAACAGATCTGTTTAGAGATTTTAGAATTACTGAATTAAGAGAAACTACTTTATCAGCTCATATTTGGTTGGAAGATTACTTTCCTTTGCAGTGGCAGAAAGAGAAATTTGTGAAGAATTTTAACCAAGTTTATGGGAATATTAGTAATTTGGTCTTTAGTGAAGATTCAGGGTTTCCCGATAGACCATTTACAAGAGTAAATTTAGATAGAGGAATAGACTTGAAACCGCAACAAATTAGAACGTTTGTAGCTAGTTATGTAAGACTGTAAATATATGTAAATATAGTTTTTTTAAGTTGAAAAGGTTGTTTTATTTTCTTTATGTGTTGGTTAAGTTGAGGTTGATTTGAAGATGGGTGACAAAACTGATTCAACTTTTAATTTCTGATTATTATAGCTGTCTAGCTTCTGCCAGCGGTTTCACCTGCATCCCGTGGGAACTACTTCCCGTACCTGATAAAAAGTAGCCTTCCTCGATAAATGGGCTGCAAGAAATTTTCAAATCGGACCAGTAGTTCCTGAGATTAGCGTGTTCAAACAAACAAACTCTTCAGCTTTATAATATTAGTATAGACTTGATGATGTGAAGGAAAACATCTTGAGGAAACCTGGACTATATAGTCTGAAATCAGCAACCCGCATTGAGCAAGCGTGGTGATTAATGCTCAAACCTTCTCCGTGTGAGAGGAGGCCGCAGCAGTGGGACGATAAAAAGGCTGTAACAGTAACCACAACTCCGTTTTTTTTTGTTCTAAAAGGGCATTCCAAATGCGTATTTTATGCATTATTACATAACTAGCATTCGACAGTGGCATATGTAGTGGAAACTATTTGCCAAACATGGCAAAAAAGCAGCTTAGGTATATTCTAATACTAACGACCCGCTCCGGCTTCGCACGGGATGACAGTATTTCCCTACTATTTAAATGTATGTTTTTATACATATAAACCTTCCTCTTTAATCACTCTATCTATTAAAAAACCACATGTAAATCGGTTGCGTAGTTTTGAAGATTTAAGCGTACAAAGGGACATAGGGACAAAAAAACGACTTCTTTTTATACTATGTAGTAATAATATAACGTTAAATGCGCAAACCTGAAAATACTTTGATCAGAAACAAATCAGAAACAAAACATATTGTAACACATAACATATGTTTTTTAACAAATTTTATCTTTATCTTAGAACAATGAGCAGAATCAATTAAACTTTATAAAATACCTACTAGCTTCCGCCCGCATAGAGTTCGGTTATATCGCGTTTCCAAGAGAACTCTTCAAAGTTCATGTCATGTCATGTTCAAAGTGCTCTTTGTTCTTTCTCAAACTCAACTTCTCTGTAGGTGCAAAATTTTACTAAAATCAGTTCAGTGGTTTAGACGTAAAATCGTAACAGACAGAGTTACTTTCGCATTTATAATATTAGTAGGGATGTAGGTTATGTTTGGCACAAAATCTTCATTAGGGTTGGACTACATCTGGCAGCACGGAATCGCCTTTTTCCGTCGCCCTTTCTCTTTCCTTTCGGACCTTGATTTAGACAAGTGGGGTTACGCAACTTTTGATGAGGTTGCCATTTGGATGGATAAGGTTAAATAACTGTAGTTGGGGTTACATTTTGGATTTTTCGGATAGGTGGAGTTAAGCAACAACAGCCAAGGTTGAAAGTTGGATGGGTGGGGTTAAGCAATAAAACCAAGGCTGAAAGTTGGATGGGCGGGGTTAAGCAACAACAGCCAAGGTTGAAAGTTGGATGGGTGGGGTTAAGCAACAATCGCCAGGGATGAAAGTTGGATGGGTGGGGTTAAGCAACAACAGCCAAGGCGGAAAGTTGGATGGGTGGGGTTAAGCAACAACAGCCAAGGCTGAAAGTTAGATGGGTGGGGTTAAGCAACAATGGCCAAGGTTGAAAGTTGGATGGGTGGGGTTAAGCAACAATCGCCAGGGATGAAAGTTGGATGGGTGGGGATAAGTTTCAATAAAACAACAGAATACATTACAAAATAAAAAATACAAAATCATTTATTTGGTTCACCATATTTCGATCACAACATAACATATGAACTTTAAAAACTATTTATATAAACAATTATTATAGAAAATATAACTATGCATCCTAATATTAAAACGCACACCTGGATCTAAAAGGGGTTAAGATCAGAAATCTAGATTTTTTGATTGCATAGGTACCATCAAATCCCTTATATGTACGAATACCTACCAAGAAAACAGATTAAAAAATACTAGTGGCCTAGTGGGTAAAGAACCAACCTCTCGAGTATGAGGGTGTGGGTTCGATTCCAGGTCAGGCAAGTACCAATGCAACTATTTTATGATTGTATGTACCTTCTAAGTATATCTTGGATACCAATGGCTGATAAAAAGGTGAAGGAAAACATCTTGAGGAAACCTGGACTATAAAGTCTGAAATCAGCAACCTGCATTGAGCAAGCGTGGTGATTAATGCTCAATCCTTCTCCGTGTGAGAGGAGGCCGCAGCCCAGCAGTGGGACGATAATAATGGCATATAAATGGAGAACCGCTCGACCGATTTTGTGCAAACTTCACATAAACCATCTACTAAATAGTCCGAACAAAGCCTAAACATTTGGTTTGGATAGGTGAGACCGTTCTTGAGTTATAAAATTAAAACGAAAAGTGGCATTCATTTTTAAATATGAAGAGAATATGTTAGAGGTATAAAAAAACATTATTCTATACAGAACACTTCTACAATACATAGCGAAAAAGAAATAAGATTTTTTTTTTTTTTTTTTAAGAAAAAACGTGTTTTTGAGTTACCCCTCTTTAGATCTAGGTGTGCGAAATATTCAATTATTTCAATTATGTAACATTTTACAATAACTCAAAAGCCAGTAAGTCTGACAACCAGTCTTACCAAGGGGTATCGGGTTGCCCGGGTAACTGGGTTGAGGAGGTCAGATAGGGCAGTCGCTCCTTGTGGCACACTGGTACTCAGCTGCATCCGGTTAGACTGGAAGCCGACCCCAACATAGTTGAGAAAAGGCTAGACAGATGTTAATTATTTTGCATTTTTGTAGCCCGATAGAACTGTTCTTAGCCAAAATATGAGCCATTTTTTTTAAGTTTTGATCATACAAAAGAAACATTTCTATTTTTCGTTCTAAAAATGTATTATCTCACGAAACGGGTAAGCTCGCGCTCAGTAGTGGCCGAGTCACACAGGAATGAATTTTAAGCAGTGTAAAAAAAAAACTGGTGGTCCAGAATCATTAACAAAACATATCTGCATCATCAGTATTTTTTTATCCGCCCTAAAATCAGCAAAATATGGATACCAACTATTCTAACTCGCTTGGAGCAGCGCTCGCGTCAGTAAACGGTTTCGCGTTGCCGCCGTGCCTACTATGACGACTGTGACCGTACAATCGGTTACAAAATAAACATCTTTCGCTATCAATAACTATTCTTTTTTGTACTAAGACACGACAAAATAAAAATACACGTATCTATAAAACTTATTTAACTATAAGTTGGCAAAGTTTTTGCACTGAATAAAATTCATTCCTGTACAAACACTACGCTGATGTACAGACAAGTATAACTCACCCGCTTCCATGAGACAAATTTGGACTCATGACTCAATTCTTTTTATTCCGTCTCCTCAATTCTACAATTAAAAACTTTTTGCTATTCTTCCTGTCCTCAACCGTTGCAATAAACGTTCGAATCTGTTTAGACCTCAATTTGACTTTCAAATCCGAACTTTTGGACTTATCGAAATTTTTGACTTTTGGCTCTTTATTCCACACCCACTGATCATATTCATCTACGAACATATTAGCAGCTAACATCGTTTCTCTCAAACATTTAATCGTAATATTTTTGAAAAGATTTTTAAGGTCAACCTCTATAACTTCAGAATTATCCAAGTAATTCTCTAATCTGATCAAAATTTTCGAATCCCAAGGTTCTAGTGTTAGC
Source organism: Helicoverpa armigera (assembly GCF_030705265.1). Lineage (NCBI taxonomy): Eukaryota > Metazoa > Arthropoda > Insecta > Lepidoptera > Noctuidae > Helicoverpa > Helicoverpa armigera. The sequence continues at coordinate 4,839,742 of NC_087150.1, read as the reverse complement.
AAATGTAATCCGTACGGCAGTTCTTTATTTAGAAAACTATAATCATTGTTTAGTTTCAACCAGTCATCAAATTTAATATTTTCTGCATCTGAGAAGAGTAGCTGTGGACCTAAGTGTAAGCCTAAGACATTCTTCTTGATAAGATTCTCATCTTTACCAATAATTATTCTGTGTTTCCCTCTAACTACGAGCCCATACCCATTAGCAGTTTCGTTCAATGCCTCCCCTACACCAAACGCATCGTCACACAACAGTCTTCTGTGTAACATAAGTTCTATTTCCCCCTCAATTAAAGACGAACCTCCCTCTGACCTGTCGGGTAAAATCGTCAGTCTCAAATTCTCACCCTCTATATAAATCTCATTTGTAACCGGATAATAATTCCCAGAGATCGGTTCTGCTAATGTAACATTCCATTGCGGTCTAAAATTCAGTTTTCTCTTCAACATCTGACGGCCATTTGAGTCAGTATAAAATTCTCCGTTATTAACTATATTGGTTTGGTACTTCATAACATACTCTTTGCCTATTAAATCATCTATATTTATAGGGCCTACTATCCATTCTGTTTCAATAAAGTTCAAACCATCATATAATTTAGTATTGACATAGCCCCCAGGACTCAAGTTTACGCGAAATTCTGTAACAAGGTCACCGTTGACAAACTCAGTTCTTTGGGTGTCAAGTTTAACCGGGTTGTAGGACAGGGGCCTGAAGATGTAAGCGCCAGAGGACCGACGTTCAGTCCCCTGGTTATCGCCACAAGTGGCCGAGTAATAGAACATATTGATAGAAAAATTTAGTTTTGTTTGCTCGGGAAGAGTGACTTGGTTGATGAAACCGCTAGCTGTGTTTATTTGGAGATTGTAGAACTGTGGAAAGAGAGAAAATTATGTTGTAATGTACGAAAATAAAGTTATTTTTTTACTAATATAGTGAACTTAATTTTAGAAATTTTTATACTAATAGAAATAAAATATACTGTCCCACATAAAGAGAAGGTAACGGATGTACAACCACCAAAATTCATACTATTTTATAATTTGGGAAATTAATAAATACTAGTTTTTGCCCTGCAGTTTTACCAGTGTCCCAGAGAAATAACTTGATAAAAAATAGCCAAAAATTTTTCTCACTTCGAGACTTTCGTGGACCAAAGTTCATCTAAATCGCTGTAGCCGTTTTTACGAAAAAGAGTTATATGTATCCAAGAGGTTCAGCAGTTTTTACATGAAAGACTAACAAACCACATACAAACTCTTGCATTATTATACATTTATCGTCAACAAGAATCTTTAAAATAATCATCAAAACTTACCTGATTCTCCATAGCGAGTTCATCGTCAAACTTCTCAACCGTCCTCGGCTCGTCTGCCAACATCCTCATTTCATCCTCATTAAAATTAGGATAGCTATCCACTATCCTTGCATTATCCTTATCTTTCCTTCTGTTATCTTTAAGGAATTTCTCTAGCTCTAATACCTCAGCATCGTTTTTACCATCTTTTAAAATATCCAAATTTGTTTCTCTATCATCTATTAGCGAAATATCGTCAGAATGGACCGGCGCAAAAGGTATACTAGTAACATCATCTACAATGTCTTTGTAAGTCTGTTTATCATCAATTTTAGTGAAAACCGGCTCTTTAATATGTCCCCAAAAATTATTATTAATATTCGAGTAAAAATCATAAGTGTTGCCACTTCTCTTCGTTCGGTTAACTTTTTTTATGTATATAGATTTGTACGAAAGAGGTTTTAGATCGGTTATGAAAACTATTTCTTGTGTTGCTTTTGATCGTCGAGTGGGGATGTTTCTAACTCTGTGGGCTATGGGTACCATTTGGATCTTGATTAGTTTGCCTGAAAAATAAAGGAATAAGGTTGAGCTGATTTTGATGAAACACAAAAATCACAGGAACTCCAAATTTCATCTAAAGACAACCACAGAAGCTAAAGTTACGATCCTTGATAAATAGAATATCTAACACTGTTAACATTTTTTTTTTTTCAAATCACACCAGTAGTTTCTAATATGAGCGCGTTCATACAGACAAACTCTTCAACTGTATGATATTTTTAGTTGTTTACTCGCGTACCGTAGAAACTTCACGGAACCGGAGAAAAAGTACAAAAAAAAATTCTAATCGGAATTAGGGAGATTAGTCCCTTTAAACATACAAAAAAAAACTGTTAAACTTTATAATATTAGTAAAGATTATTTACCATCAGAGCTATAGACTTCAAATTGTCCGTTGCCGACGGGTATTCTTATTGGTTCTCTCACAGCAAAACCCAGGGGATTGTATATAGTCACCTGAAAATAACACAAATAAATCTAAAATTTTCGGTAAAGTGTGTATTTAAAACAAAATTACGGAAATTCCGGGTATAATCGGTAAGAAATCAAACGGTAAAACCAGTACAAAATACCGTCAAAAATGGAAAAATCCGGAAAAAACATAAAGATAATCTGGATATGGCTAGAAGAATATTCTTAGGAAATACATAACTATTTATACTTATCATATCATATCATATCATTTATTGCATTCCATAAGGTACATTTGGTGGAAAATATAAAATAATAGTGGTAGTCACAATTATGGACCCTGATGGGCACAGCAAATAGTTAGAGAGGAAGGCTACTTATACTACCTAATGTGTTTACTAATGGCTACCCAATATATCTATCTCTTATTTGCTTACTTTAGATAGAATTTTCACATTAGCCGCATACAAGTAGGTAGGTAATGTCAAAATATGTTGATGATGCAAAATTTACCAAAAATAGCATAGTTTTTGAAAGGAGAACAAACATTCATATATAAATACAAACTTTCGTGTGTATTTTAACATTTACTTTTGTAAATTTGTATGTAATTTCTAATTATATCTTTAACACCAATCAAATGTTAAGGAAAACATCTTTAGGAAACCGGGACTATAAAGTCTGAAATCAGCAACCCGCATTGAGCAAGCGTGGTGATTAACGCTCAATCCTTCTCCGTGTGAGAGGAGGCCGCAGCCCAGCAGTGGGACGATAAAAGGCTGTAACAGTATAATATTTTGATAACTTACGATAAACCTGTCGCTATTCTCAGACACGTGACAACTAGACTCGTTGAGATGACATCTCTGGAACGCAAGCAGTGGGGGCTTCGACTCGTCGTTTAGTGTCACTTTGCTGGAAAAAAGATAGAAAAAAAATTGTATAAGTATAGAAAAAATATTTTTAATACAACATTACCAATATTTAGATCCCAATAGAAAAATCTTAATATTATACAAGGTGTTGATTTGCATTTGTGCCAGGTCATGAAATACGTAAATAATCGATTGGAATTACAGTAGACGGGAAATAGCTAATATGCACTGCTTTTTTGTCATTGTACCAATTTTTTTGTTGATTTGGGTCGAGAATCATTAGCATAATTACGTCCTTGAATATGGCACGGATGCAAATCAACAGCTTGTATATATATAGAAAAATAATTCTCAATACAAAATTCCGGTAAAATATAGGATATTTACGATAAATCTACAATTACAACCGGTAAACCGGACGGTCTGGTAAGACAGTTTTCCATGTGAATAAAAAGTATTAAAAAGCCAAAAAAATGCATTTCTAGCATACCGATGGAAAAGTAAAACAGTGTAAGTAAAGCACCGACACTACTGAAATGAGTTATAAAAAATATTTCACTGTTGTAAAGCTACAGCTCTTCTCGAAAAACATGCTTTATTTTACATCATAATTCTATATGAATCTTGACACCTTTGCTCTAAAAACTTATATAGACTTATATCTATGTATCACAATTAATAAAAGATTTATTTACACAAACAACGTAAAATTGTATTTTTATACATAGCTTTGGAAAAAAACATCTGTTATTTAGATATTTTTACGTTCAATTTTCAGTAGTTTTTAAGAAACCTTAAAATATAAACTTAAACCAAACTCACTTAAAAGCCTGCTTAGCTATAGTAAGCGCGTCATCGATGGCCTGGTTGAGCAGTCGCTCGTAGTCGTGCGTCACGTGCTGCTTCTCAGTGCCCGTGATCGCGTCATGATGCTGCATCACGCCTAGAGGGGGGAGGAAGGTAACGGTTAAAAAAATATTAAAGAAGAATAAGAACTATTGAGTGGTGTTATTTATTGTTAAACTAGTTAAAAGTAATTTATTCAAAGTAGGCTAAAAATCAGCCCCCAAAATGCCTGCCCTTCACCACTTCCTATGTATTTTTGCTGGGAAGAAGAAGTGGCGCAAAAAAACTCTAATAGAACAACCGGAATATAACTAAAAAGTATTAAATGTTTCTACTTACTGTAGAACAAGGAAAGGAAAATATGTGAACAGTAAAGTTGTCAACAGTTCCATGATTGGACGCGTGAATAAACGTATTTCATTTCATTCTCGAGGGAATCACAAATAAAAGGATTGTAAATGTCCCTCTGTCAGGCTCTACTTAAAGTTATAATGAAGTTTAATTTATTTTTCAAATCGATTCAGAAGTCTTGGCTTAAAAACGCGCCAGACAGGACCCTTAGAAAGAACAGGTTAATTATAACGCCGATGATGAAAATAGTTCTCCGGGGTCGCGAGTGAAACCACGGGAAAGCTAATCAAGAATGGCCAGAACTATTTTAGTAATTTGTAAAGTTTCGTTTTTCTTTTAGTGAATGCGTGTTACTTACCCATAGCACTCCTCAGTTCATTTAAAACAAATTCATTATGTTTTTCTAAGTTCGCTAACACTTGCAATTGTTTCACCATCTGAAAACAGTATAAAAATAAGATTTAAAAGAATTTTAAAAGACTAACAACTTCTTTTTGAAGTCGGTTAAAAATCTACATGGTTTCAGTAATGTTGATGATTTATGTCTTCATCGACATCTTTCAATGTTTTTAGAAAAAAAGTTTTATAATAATTGATATAATTTTTGAAAAATCGTAAAAAAATATAAAAAGTCATATAGTTGAATACATTTTAGTAAATAATTAAAATATAATCAAGTAAAAACACATTAAGAAACTACTAAAAACATACCTGTAAATAACTATTCCCTTCTCTTTCAAAATACTTAGTGGTAGGCCTAGAAGTGAAATACCCAGTCCAATAAGCAGTAGAATCGCTAGCGTACGGGAAGAAATCGTCTTTCTTTGTGGGTAATGTCGGGCTGAAAGTGTGTGTATGTATATTAATAATAATATTATAAACGGACAAGTTTGTATGTATATAAATGTTTGTTGTCAAGAACTACTGGGAATATTTAACGAAACATGGTAGTAATCTAGCTTATAATATTGTTATAACTGAATAACTGGTGGACAGTAATAAAGCTTATACATAAACAAAATGACGCATAGGCTATTTTTACGCAGGTGCAGGAAGTAGTTGCCTTGGGAAACGGGTGAAATCGCTAACGGAAGATAATTATACATAAGCTTTAAACGTAATAAACCATTGTGCAAAAAACGCGAAAACCGTAATACAAATTACCGGTAAACCGTAATACAAAATAACGGAAATCCGTAATACTGGTAAAAATTTAACCGGCAGACTAGTACTTGAGAAACTGATGCTTTAACTAATAGGACTTTTTTATGAGAAGTCATAAAATGTCTGCTCCCGCTGTGTGTGCAGCGCTCGGGAGTGTCAGACTCTTACTGACTAAACCCCGTCATGTTCCTTCTGAAGCCCTTTATGAATTTGTATTTTTTCTTTGTGTTTTTGAGTTCAAATAAACATATAATAAAAATAAATGAATTTAAATCTCTCACAGTCATAAAATGTATTTTTTATATACTTACTTAGCATCCTTTATTGCTTTCAAATAACAATTAGGCGTAGAATAAAACAGAGTAATATTCATTTTGTCTTTCGCTGCTTTCAAATTACCATACCTGAAAGTTAAAATGTTAATTATAACACTACCCCTCTTACTGCAGGTTTCTATAATTGATCTATCCATGGTTTTGCGATTAGATATTGAATTTGCTTTCAGAGTTTTATTATGTTTATTTATTTCATCATCTCAGGCGGCGGACGTCCACTGCTGAACATAGGCCTCCCCCTTAGATCTCCACAGATACCTGTTGGAGGCGACCTGCATCCAGCGTCGACGGCGACCGACATAAGGTCGTCTGTCCACCTCGTTGGTGGACGTCCTACGCTGCGCTTGCTAGTCCGTGGTCCCCACTCCAGCACTTTTTCTTTCTTTTTAATTACTTTTAATGTTTAATTCCTTAATTATACTTTTTACTTGAACAGTCTAAATATAATGTTGTCTACCTTTAATTTAAGAGCATACACTATTGTTTCCCATATTTTTAAGATTGTCTGTATGTATCTTAAATGGTAAGATTTTGGGGTAAACTTTATATAAATTATGTCAAATCTCAATCTCTAATTGCGAAATAACGGATAGATCAAATATAGAAATCCATAGTTAATTATTTATAACCTTTGAAGTAAAAGCTACATCTGGTCATTACATATGCCCATATGATACAGAGTGTCGTACCTAATCACATTAAATTGAATTAACTAGTATAGTTATAGAAAAAATAAAATACAAAAAAATTAAAAAGTGATTTTCAAACAAAATAGAATAAAAATGTGCGAGAATTAGAACACCATATAAGAGTCAGTCATTACAAACAACGGAAAATCACCCTTCAAAACTGACAGCTGTCAACCGATCAAAACATTCGATATCCCTAACTTTATCTCTGCTTTACACATGATGTTGTAAATTATGAAAACGCAAAATGACTCCTGTGGCCAAACCACTGAATGGATTAGGTTATTTTTTTTTACAATTCGCCATAGAATATCATAAAGTATATGTGATAGGATTTAATGTGATTGTGAACGACACATCCTGTATATTGCAAGTTAAAACAAGCTATTAAAAACCAGTTAAACACTCACTGTATCAATTTATCTAGATTCGTATACCACATATTAGCGTCTTGATATGTAAAATCACCTCCCATTGTAAATATAACATTATTAGTTCTATAATATTTAGCTTGCTTAACCGCATTGTCTAAGAATATTGAAACCTGAAATAATGAAAAAAAAAACTATCATCATCTGTCTAGCCTTTTCCCAACTATGTTGGGGTCGGCTTCCAGTCTAACCGGATGCAGCTGAGTACCAGTGTGCCACAAGGAGCGACTGCCTATCTGATCTACTCAACCCAGTTACCCGGTCAACCCAGTACCTCTTGGTTAGACTGGTGTCAGACTCTGGCTTCTGACTACCCGTAACGACTGCCAAGGATGCCATACATACACTTCCTAAGGGACGGAGGTGAATACGAAGTACTATGTAATTTCGAAAATCCAAAATACGCTTGTGGCATAAAAATCTAGACAGATTGATACAGGCATTGTATAATTATCAAAAAAGTGTAATTAATTGTTAATTAAGCAACAAGCTTTATGTAAAAACCATGCATAAATAATCTACAATAATAATCACCAGTTGACTAATCACCAGTTGCCTAACCACCAATTGGCTTCCAAGGCCAAATACTATTATTAACTATTAATATTAATTATACATATTAGGCAGAAGTATACTTATTTAACCCACATTTCAATAGTCTATACTAATATAAAGATTTAAGTCATATTAAGTCACATGGTGATTAAAGATTTCAGTCACATTTAGACACATGGTGATTAGACAGTCGGTTATTATAAAAACAAAAGACATGCTAACTTACTGGATCAATTTGTCTAAATTCTGAAACCACATCGCCGCATCTTGATAATGAAAATCTTCTCCCATGGTTATCAAAATATTATTTGATTTATAACCTCTCGATATGTTTTTGCATATCTCCAGAAAAGTATTTATCTACAAGATAATGCAGAGTTTTCAAAAATCATCATCTGCGTAGCCTTTTCCCAACTATGTTGGGGTCGACTTCCAGTCTAACCGGATGCAGCTGAGTACCAGTGTGCCACAAGGAGCGACTGCCTATCTGACCTGATTAGCTCAATAACCTTAATTCCGTGCTTAAAGCACATGTGTCTATATTAAGTGTAAATAATACGATTGTAAATAAGTTAATGCGAATAAACCCAATGGTTATTGTTATTTATTAATCACTCTGGGCTTAATCCAGACAACTACAACAAAAATATGGGTTTGTATTTCTCAAAAAAAAACCACTAGTGTACTTCTGCCTAATTTAAAGACAAGCCTACAAACACACATATAAATAAACACACAAACCAAAACACACAGACACACACACAAACAAAAAATTAATCATTCAAAAATCTGATTGCACATTGAGCCTTCAGTTGGTGATTAGTCAACTGGTGATTATAAAAACAGCATGCTAACTTACTCGATCAATTTGTCTAGATTTATGAACCACATCGCTGCATCTTGGTAGTTAAAATCATCGCCCATAGTTATCAATATATTATTTGATATGTATTGCTTTGATATATTTCGACATAGCGACAGGAATTGATCTACCTATAAAGAGTAAAAATCTCTATACTAATATTTTTTATTTGTACCCTAAAGGCTCCGAAACCCCGAACCCGATTTGAAAAATTATTTCACTGTTGGGAAGCTAGACTATCCTCGAGTAACATAGGTTATATTTTGTTCGCTTTATCTATGTTGGGTTCCTCCGTGTTTCGGAAGGCACATTAAATTAGTCCCGGCTGTCATTTGAACATCTTTGACAGTTGTCACGGGTACTCGGAAGCCAGTGAAAATTATATTGAATTGCCCGGGTAACTGTGTTGAGGAGGTCAGATAGGCAGTCGCTCTATAACACTCTGGTACTCAGCTGCATCCGGTTAGACTGGGAGCCAGCCTCAACATAGTTAGGAAAAAGCTAGGCAGATAATGATTTAGTGTATTAACAATTATTTTTCTAATAACAATTTTTGTCAGACAATATTTTCATAACAAGAAAAAAAAATTAACACATCGCCACTATCTTCACAGGAAAAAAACATTAACTGTCAGAAAAATCATCTTTTCAAAAAAAAACACAAACCTCCTTTCTGAAAAGTCGGTTAAAAAACCTACAAATTGTACACTCGCTCCTTGTGGCACACTGGTACTCAGCTGCATCCTGTTAGACTGGAAGCCGACCCCAACATAGTTGGGAAAAGGCTCGGGAGATGAGGTTAGTAACACACAATTGCTAGAAGTCAAACGTACCTTGGACTCGACGTTATACATGGGTGAATCCGGGTCGTCTATGATCGGCTCGTCTGCACAGAGCACGTCGAAACAGAACCCGGCGGGTGGGGAGTATGTGTTGTGTAGTACGCCTGTGAAGAGGTCTGATGATCTACCTGGAATGGGGGAGAAATTGGTTAATTTTGGCTGATGGATACAGAAAGTCAGATGTAGAAAAATGATGTATTGGGAAATATTAGTAAATTTTAGCTATAATTATAAAAATCACTGATAAAAATCAAAAAAGCTATACTAACTAGTCTATTAAAGAGGAAACATTGTTTGTTTGTTCCCTAAAGTCTGAGAAACATTAAACCGATTTAAAATACTTGCAATGTTGGAAAGTATCATTCTTACCATGTAACATTGGCTTTATTTTTATCCCGGTACGGTAAGTATTTCCCACGAGACACGGGACATCGGTTAATAGGTATTACAACGAAATAACTTTCAGGGAATTATTTGTCTCGCTTAATTAGAGAATAACTACTCGGGCTAAAAACTGATGGCTAAATCACCGATTGGCTAATCACCACATGACTATATGTACATGTAATTTAATTATGTTTTAACTTCTTAGTCTTACTTTTTCCTTTTTAATCATTGTCTGTCTGTTCCGACTAATCTCTAAAGCGGCTGGACTGGTTTTAAGAATACTAGGTTATGGTAATACCTATAGGTTATGTAAAAAATATATTGCGAAAAATGAGCTCCCCAGGGAAGCGGGCGAAACCGCAGACAGAAGATAGTACCTTACATTACATACATATAGCATATAGTATTGTAGCTTATAGGACATTTTATCCACATACTGGAAGTAGTCCTATCAAGAAGCAGGTGGAAACACTTACCCAACACATCATCTCCACGCCAAACCATCTCCATATTCCTATTAAGCAGCCTATTCCTCTTATCCTGATAGTCTATGCGGCCTAGGAAGAGGCCATCGTAGCCCATCATAGCCAACAGCGAGGCGAACTCGCGCGAGTGCCCGAATGGGTCTATCTGCCAACCCACGTGAGGCCGGCCGCAGTGACCAAACGTCTGGTTGAGTTTCCTAGAAGAAAAAACATGGCTACTGGTAGAAATCCAAATGTGTCTGGATCTAAGTATCTGGACCTATGTGTCTGGATCTGAATGTCTGGGCATAAGTGTCTGGATCTAAGTGTCTGGATCGGAGTGTCTGGACCTTAGTGTCTGTGTTCAAATGTTTAAGTGTTTGAATCTAAGTATCTGGGCATGTCTAATTGTTTCGTATCCAAGTATCAGACACTCCTTTGAGTTCGCCTCTCTACTCTCATCGTGATAGCATAGTCTATCCGGCCTAGAAAGAGGCCATCATAGCCCATCATAGCGAGAAGCGAGGCGAACTCGCGCGAGTGCCCGAATGGGTCTATTTGCCAGCCGACGTGCGGCCTGCCGCAGTGACCGAATGTCTGGTTGAGTTTCCTGAAAGAAATATGGCAAAAATTCCAAATGTGTCTGGATCTAAGTGTCGGGATTGAGTTGTCTGGTTCTACGTGTCTGGATGTAAGTGTCTGGACCTATGTGTCTGGGTCAATGTGTATGTAACTAAGAGTCTGTGTCAAAGTGTCTGGTTCTTAGTGTCTGGGTCAAAGTGTCTGGTTCTTAGTGTCTGGTTCAAAATGTATGTTTCAGTGTCCGTGTGTCAGACACTCACACGTCAGACACTCCCGCGAGTTTGCCTCTCCCCTCTTATCCTGATAGTCTATGCGGCCTAAGAAGAGGCCGTCATAGCCCATCATAGCCAACAGCGAGGCGAACTCGCGCGAGTGCCCGAATGGATCTATCTGCCAGCCCACGTGGGGTCTGCCGCAGTGACCAAACGTCTGGTTCAGTTTTCTAGAAAAAAAAACATGTGTCTGGGTCTTAGTGTATGGGAACTAAGTGTCTGGATTATAGTGGCTGGACATAAGTGTCTGGTCATTGCTGTCTTGTCCTAACTAGGTCGTAAGTATCTGAACCTCAGTGTCTGGTTCTTAGTGTCTGGGTCAAAATGTCTGGTTCTTAGTGTCTGGGTCTGAGCGTCTGTATCTAAGTGTTTATGTCAAGGTGTCCATGAGTCAGTATCTATCTAAAAGTCTCTCTGTGTCCAAGTGTGTGTCACTATGTCTCACTCACTTCAACCCGTAAGTGAACTGATCGACAGTGCTCTGATAATGAGAAGCGGCTTCGTCGTTCATGCTCCAAGCCCCCCCCACCATCTGCAGCCGACCCTGCCTCACCAGGGTGTGCACCTTGGACTGTACAGCCGCACTCTGACGCACCCACCACTTCCAGAAGAAGGCTGGTTGTACATCTATGTCTATTTCTCTATGTAACTGTGTCTTACGTGTCTATATGTAAGTGTCTTTGTGTCGGATTGTCTTTACATGTCGATGTGTCTTAGTGTCTAGTGTGTCTAGGTATCCATGTAACCAGATGTCTGCGACTAAGTGACTTTGCGTCTTCGTGACCAAGTGTTTAGAGTGTCTAGGTGTCTAAGTGTCTTTATGTCGTTGTATCTCGGTTTCACAAGTGTCTAGGTGATTCTGTGTCCCAAGTGTCTAGTGTGTCTAAGTGTCTTTATGTCGCTATGTCTCGGTGTCACAAGTGTTTAGGTGTCTCTGTATCAAAGTGTCTGAATGGCCGTGTCTAAGTGTCGATGTCTCACTCACTTCAACCCGTAAGTGAACTGATCAACAGTGCTCTGATAATGAGAAGCGGCTTCGTCGTTCATGCTCCAAGCCCCCCCCACCATCTGCAGCCGACCCTGCCTCACCAGGGTGTGCACCTTGGACTGTACAGCCGCACTCTGACGGACCCACCACTTCCAGAAGAAGGCTGGTTGTATGTCTATGTCTATATCTCTATGTAACGGTGTCTAAGTGTCTTTGTGTCGAAGTGCCTTCGTGTCTTCTTGACTCTGTCTCTTAGTGTCTTTAGGTGTCAATAACTTTATGTCGCTTTGTCTCCAAGTGTCTAGGTGTTGTTGTGTCTCTAAGTGTCTAGTGTGTCTAGGTGTTGTTGTGTCTAAGTGTCTGGACCTAAGTGTCTGGTTCTTAGTGTCTGGTTTTAAGTGTCTGGGCCTAAGTATCTGAGCCTAAGGGTCTGAGCCTTAAGTGTCTGTGTCTAAGTATCTGGGTCTAAGTTGCTGTGTCAAAGTGCCTTTGTATCCAATTATCCATTTATCTAAGTGTCACGTTATCTCACTTACTTCAACCCATAAGTGAACTGATCAACAGTGCTCTGATAATGAGAAGCCGCTTCGTCGTTCATGCTCCAAGCCCCCCCCACCATCTGCAGCCGACCCTGCCTCACCAGGGTGTGCACTTTGGACTGCACAGCCGCACTCTGACGAGCCCACCACTTCCAGAATAAGGCTGGTTGTATATCTGTGTATATGTCTCTATGTAACTGTGTCTTAAGTGTCTTTGTGTTGAAGTGTCTTTGTGTCTCAGTCTCAGTGTCTTTGTGTCTGGGTCTAAGTGTCGTGACCTAATCGTCTGGTTCTCAGTGTCTGCATATAAATGTCTGGGTCTAAACGTCATGACCTAAGTGTCTGGTTCTTAGTGTCTGGATATAAGTGTCTGGTTCTTAGTATCTGGATCAAAATGTCTGGTTCTAAGTGTCTGGGTCCAAGTGTCCGGTTCTAAGTGTCTGGGTCAAAATGTCTGGATATAAGTGTCTGGGTCTAAGTTGCTGTGTCAACGTGTCTTTGTGTCCACTTATCCATGTATCTAATTGTCAAGTTGTCCCACTTACTTCAACCCGTAAGTGAACTGATCGACAGTGCTCTGATAATAAGAAGCGGCTTCGTCGTTCATGCTCCAAGCCCCCCCCACCATCTGCAGCCGACCCTGCCTCACCAGGGTGTGCACCTTGGACTGTACAGCCGCACTCTGACGAACCCACCACTTTCAGAAGAAGGCTTGTTGTATATCTATGTCTATATATCTATGTAATTGTGTGTCAAGTGTCTTTCTGTCGCTGTGTATCGGTGTCTCAAGTGTCTAAATGTCTTTGTGTTCAAGGGTCTAGAGTGTCTAGGTGGATTTGTGGCTCAGTGTCTTTGTATCTGGCTCTGAGTGTCTGGACCTAAGTGTCTGGTTCTTAGTGTCTGGATATAAGTGTCTGGGTCTAAGTTGCTGTGTCAAAGTGTGTTTTTGTCCAAATATCCATGTATCTAAGTGTCAAGTTGTCTCACTTACTTCAACCCGTAAGTGAACTGATCAACAGTGCTCTGATAGTGAGAAGCGGCTTCGTCGTTCATGCTCCAAGCCCCCCCCACCATCTGCAGCCGACCCTGCCTCACCAGGGTGTGCACCTTGGACTGTACAGCTGCGCTCTGACGGACCCACCACTTCCAGAAGAAGGCTGTTTATCTGTCTGTATCTCTATGTAACTGTGTCTCGAGTGTCTATATCTAATTGTCGTTGTGTCTAAGTGTTGCTGTGTCTACGTGTCTTTATGTCGCTGTGTCTATCTATGTTTACCTGTCTCCAAGTGTCTAGTGTGTCTAGGTGGCTCAGTGTCTCTGTATTCAAGTGTCTATGACGCTGTGTCTAAGTGTCGTTGTGTCGAAGTGTCGTGAGTCTCAGTGTCTTTATGTCTGGCTCTGAGTGTCTGGACCTAAGTGTCTGGGTTCAGATGTCTGGTTTTTGTGTGTGGGTCAAAATGTCTGGTTACAAGTGTCTGGATCTAAGTGTCTGAACCTAAGTAACTGAGAACTAAGTGTCTTTGTGTGAAAATATCCATGTAACTTAGTGTCAAGTTGTCTCACTTACTTCAACCCGTAAGTGAACTGATCGACAGTGCTCTGATAATGAGAAGCGGCCTCGTCGTTCATGCTCCAAGCCCCCCCCACCATCTGCAGCCGACCCTGCCTCACCAGGGTGTGCACCTTGGACTGTACAGCTGCACTCTGACGGACCCACCACTTCCAGAAGAAGGCTGGTTGTATTTCTGTGTCTATATACCTATGTAATTTGGTGTCAAGTGTCGCTAATTGTCTTTGTGTCGCTATATCTAAATGTCTTTGAGTAGCTCTGTCTAAACGTCTTTTTGTCGCTGTGTCTGTGGGTCTCAGTGTCCAATTGTCTAGTGTGTCTAAGTGTCTTTATGTCGCTGTGTCCGAGTATTTAGTGTGTCTCAGTGTCATTATATGTCGCTGTGTCTCGGTGTCACAAGTGTCTAGGTGTCTCTGTGTCCCAAGTGTCTAGTGTGTCTAAGTGTCTTTATGTCGCTGTGTCTCGGTGTCACAAGTGTCTCTGTGTCCCAAGTGTCTAGTGTGTCTAAGTGTCTTTATGTCGCTGTGTCTCGGTGTCACAAGTGTCAAGGTGTCTCTGTGTCCCAAGTGTCTAGTGTGTCTAAGTGTCTTTATGTCGCTGTGTCTCGGTGTCACAAGTGTCAAGGTGTCTCTGTGTCCCAAGTGTCTAGTGTGTCTAAGTGTGTGTCACCATGTCCCACTTACTTCAACCCGTAAGTGAACTGATCGACAGTGCTCTGATAATGAGAAGCGGCTTCGTCGTTCATGCTCCAAGCCCCCCCCACCATCTGCAGCCGACCCTGCCTCACCAGGGTGTGCACCTTGGACTGTACAGCTGCGCTCTGACGGACCCACCACTTCCAGAAGAAGGCTGTCTCTACGTAAATGAACCTGAAAGATCAACAAAGTCAAAGTAAAAAAAAATAATATTTAAAATAGGCTGAGACCTCTTTCGAATCGTCAAGCTAGTTGAATGGTTCCAAAGAATCGGTCTCATGGAGAAGCTCCGGCAAGAAACTCCATGGACACTCTATAAAGAATTTTGGTATTTTCAGAATGGATAGTATCATCTGCCTAGCCGAATATGTGACGCACACCGCATGTATCTCGCGGTGTACTCGCTGCAGCAAACAGTAACACATTGCGCGCGAACATTACTAACATGTCCGCGACACTGCAACCGCCGCGCGAACACATGCTAGCTGTGGACTCGCGACATCAAGTACCTACACACAATTTTGTATCATGGTATTGTTTCAACCAGCTATTGTTTCAATAGACCTTACCTTCTCTTTGGATCTTCCCATAACTCTTTCACGACAGAATCAAGAATATACTGAACACCAGCCTTCTGAATACTGTTTTTACCTGAAATAAAAAACCAAAATCAAAAATAGAGTAGGTCATTATCTCCCGGGCCTTTTTCCCCAACTATGTTGGGGTCGGCTTACAATCTAACCGGATTCAGTTGAGTACCAGTGCTTTACAAGGAGCGACTGCCCTATCTGATCCCATCAACCCAGTTACCCAGGCAACCCAATATCCCTTAGTTAGACTGGTGTCAGACTTACTGGCTTCTGACTACCCGTAACGACTGCCAAGGATGTTGAACGACATCCGGGACCTACAGTTTAACGAGCCACCCGAAACAGTCATTGGTGTCCAAGATATACTTAGAAAGTATTACAAACTTAGAAAAGTTGCATTAGTACTTGCCTGACCTGGAACCCTCGCCCTCACACTTGAGAGGTTGGTTATTACCCACTAGGCCACCACGACTCATCAAAAATAGAGTAGGTATCATTTCTATAGTGTATACAGGGATAATCGTCGGTTTTATACCACCATTCCATTAAAGTTCTCAAAAGGTTCGTCTTCCAAAAGTCCGGGACTCTATAGGCCCGTGTGCATCGCAGATTAACAAATTATTAATAATATCAACTTACTGCCATAATAATACTGGTCCACCGTTTTCAGCCAGCCCACGTCATCATGAGTGTGAGGAACTATATGCACATTGAGTGTATCGGGTAGCGTGGCGGGACAACTCTGAAATTAAATAGAATTATGGATAGAGTGAGAAATGAGTATCTATGGAGAATAGTGGGGAATGAGTATAAAAGTTACCGGCACGAATCTTGAGCTCTGACCTTCACCTGCGCAGAAGTAATTGATTGGGTCCCTTTTGAAAAGAATGTCTATGGAGTGTTTTGTCGGTTCTTCTCCATAAGCTCCGGGATGATTTATATTAGGCCTGGCCGTGTCCGGGGCGTGCCGTGTACGTGGCTCGTACGGGGCACGGATGTGAAACGTTACATACATTTTGTATGAAGCAGTTTATATTACACAGTGCATGATCCGTGGCCCATCCGGGCCACAAACGACGCTCGTCCTTAGAATTTCGTAAAAGCCCGGACACGGCACGGCACGGCCCGGCCTAATATAAATCATGCCTTAAGCACCAGTTATAAGTCTATCTATACAAGGATAATATAGAGGGTTATTTTGACGTGACAACGTCTTATAAATCGATGGAGCCGGCTGCACGCACGAAAAAACATGACTCATGCGGCGTTACCTCGCTCTGAGGCGTTCCGTTTAAGGCTTGAAGTGCAAGCGAGAGCACGCAGCGAGCGACAAAGAGGCACAATCGGCAGCTACTCACGTTGTCACGTTCAACTATCGTCAGTAAAACGACTTTACAGACAATGGTTTTTTTTTGTTGTTTTTCGCAGCATTCAGAGTAAATGCTCCGCTCCGAAACTACAGAACCAATTTGAAAAATTATTTCACTGTTGTAAAGCTACACTGTTCCCGAGTAACATAGACTATATTTTATCCCGGTACGAGCAGTAGCTCCTACAGGACACGGGTGCAACCGCGGGACACATCTAGTAGGTAATATTCTAAAGGATTGTACGTAAATACATGTTATGTACAATGTTATTTACAAGTAAATTGTATGTAAATAACAGTGCTAGATAACTTTTGAACTCTGTACTGAAGATAATTTTAACTATGATAGGGGTATGAACCGTCTCTTTGTATAGAAAGTCGTTTTGCTTATAACTAAACCTATTTGGTACTGTTTCAAATGACTTCTTCCCGCATACGGATAAAATGTAGCCTAGGTCTTTTCTCCCCTAGAAGACTGTTCGACTACTGAATTTCACAGACAGAGACAGAATAGTTACTTTTGCATTTAAAATATTAGTAAAGATATCATCTGCGTTGCCTTTTTTCAACTATGTTGGGGTCGGCTTCCAGTCTAACTGAATGCAGCTGAGTACCAGTGTGCCACAAGGAGCGACTGCCTATCTGACCACCTCAACCCAGTTACCCGCGGGCAACCCAATACCCCTAGGTAAGACTGGTTGGCAGACTTCCTGACTAACTACCCATAACGACTGCCAAAGATGTTTAAACAGCTGGGATCTATAAATTTCACTTCCCTTCCGAAATCCATCGACCCGTGCAGCTGTAACTATGCCACGAATGATCTTAGGAAATGGCTAGCCAAATAAGGGTACTTACATCATATCCACAGGTATCAGTTTTCGGCGCTGACCTTTCTTCTGGTGCTGGATACACGGTCCCCACTGCAGCTAGGAGAAGCAGTAATGCCTGCATTTTTAACTGAAAAGACCAGAAAAAATAATATTCAGTATCATTCAAACTTGGCTGCAAAACAGAACTTTTTCAAAGTAACAATTTTCAAAATACAGCCCTCAAAACGCCCGCCCTTCAACATTTCCTATGTGTTATTGCTGTGAAAAAGAAATGGCGCAATAAACTCTTGAGCAATTATAGCAACATATTTACATCATCATCAGCTATTTTGTAGTTCTACGTGCAGTCACCACAAAGTCAGAAGCCAGTAAGTCAGATGCCAGTCTAACCAAGGGGCATCGGGTTGCCCGGGTAACTGGGTTAAGGAGGTCAGATAGGCAGTCGCTCCTTGTAAAACGATGGCACTCAGCATCTGGTTAGAATGAAACCCCAATATAGTTGGGAAAAGGCTCGGCAGATGCTTGTTAATTGTGGCTTGAGTAGAACCACTAGCAAAACTCTAGACCTAAATTATTTTGAAATACGATTTTTGCATAAAAGTTAATAAAAGTGTTTTTTCTTCTCATCGAGTGAGCTGCAGCTTTAATCACCTAACAAGCCCTAGCACCTAATAAGTCAGAGTGTACTCAACTCCGCCTGACGGCCTCTGACGTGGTGTTATAACAACGACTGCTACTGAGTAGCATTTGGGGACGCCGGCGACACGTGCCTTCCCAGACACAGGGATTATACCAACATCAAAACACTATGTCCATCCATCTCCCGAGCTTTTTCCCATCTATGTTGGGGTCGGCTTCCAGTCTAACCGGATGTAGCAGAGTACCAGTGCTTTACAAGGAGCGACTGCCCATTCTGACCTCCTCAACCCAGTTACCTGGGCAAACCCCAACCCCTTGGTTAAATTCAAAACTCTATGTGGAAGTTCCTAAAACCCGAAAAGCGATTTCGGAAATATCCAGGAATCGAACCTAAATAAAACTGCGATAAAAAGGGGCAGTTTAGAAATAACTATTCAACCTTTCCGTCTAACCAAGTGACAAATTGACACACATACTCGATGTAACACACAACCCTTTTCTCCACGGTAGTCGGGTAAAAACTAGCACATTACGTCTCAGGTCATTGGTTAATAAGTCTAGTCTAGATTCTTAATTATAGCCTAGGAAGGTAGTGTAGAGTGACGGCTGTGTATAAGTTGTATGTTACTTAGCTTGCCCTGTGGCTGCGCTTGAGTGATTTCAAGGGTATTTATTTTCCTGTCGGGGCTGCGGGTTGTTCGAAAGAGATACCGCGGCCCTGGTACATAAAAGGCCTATGACGGAACACGAAGGTGTTTAGTCAGTAAGAGTCTGACACTCCCTCACCGCTGCTAACCCACAGCGGTAGGGGTCATTTGACGATTTTTGACGTCGTTAAAAAAAAAAAACGGTTATTTATTTTTCAAATCATCATCAGCCTTTTTAACACGCTTATATTAACTTCACTTGTAACTATGTATGTAAGAAAATCTTGGAATCTTAATTTGACCCACTTCCCGGTCTTCGATTAGGATGAAATTTTGCACACGCTCTCAGTTCTGATGACAATACATGACTAGCGTGTTTTTCGTTTTTTATACTATTATTTTATTATACCCCTTCTGAGCACAGGCATCTTCTCTTAGAGAGAAGGAGTGAACGTCAATCATCACGTATGTAAAATACGCTTGGTATGCAGACTCTTACTGTCTAAAAACCGTCGTGTTCTGTCGTAGGCCTTTTATGTAGGTACCAGGGCCGCGGTAACTCGCGCGAACATTCCCGCAGCCCCGGCAGGAGTCAGGCAGGAGTCAGACTGAATACCAGTATTTTATAGAGCGATTGTCTATCTGAACTCCTCAACCCAATTACCCGGGCTAAGTCTGGTTGTCAAACTTATCGGCTTCTGACTACCCGTAATGACTGCCAAAGATGTTCAAATGACTGCCGGGACTCATTTTAACATGCCTTCCGAGACCTTTTATTGAAATATTATTAATTACATTTCATACTTTACTTAGCAACCTATATACATTATTTTTGCTACTTCTATCAATAAACTCACAGAGGTTCAATGCTCTCTGATAGTGACATTGTCTACACATACACACAAAATAATAAAACTAAAGTATTTGTTTTGTTGGTAATATTAAATTATTAGAGCATTTTATACTAAAACAACCGTTTTTACCAATTTTGTTTGTATGTTTGTCTGTTCCGGCTGATCTCATAAATGACAGGACTGATTTTGACGGGACTTTAACTAGCAGATAGACTATGTAACAAGGAGTAGGTAACTTAGGCTAACTAGGCCCATTTTAAAAGGTCCTTTATTCTTATAAAAAGAAAATTGAACATAAAAATTCATAGTAAGTAAACAGTTGCTTTAAAAACACTGACTTTTATATCGTCGGTGAACAAAGTCAAAGTCAAAGTCAAATCATATATTTCATTTAGGCCTTTACAAGCACTTATGAACGTCCAAAATATAACTAAGTTTGATTCTAGTTGCCCATTCCAAAAGTAGCTTCCTATGGAGAAGAACGGGCAAGAAACTCCAAGTCTTGGGCTATTACTTAACGATAAGCCATTTATCATTAACCATCTTTCCATACTCTGGTTAAAATATAGAGTTAAGTAAAGTATGAGTATTTGAAAAAATATTAGCAGATATTACAAAATAGTTAAACGTTAGTTTATCTTAACTAGCTTTTAAGAATTTGAACGAAATTTTAACTGGTATGGTAATTACTCCTAATGACTCTAAAAGATAAAACTAATTATTATGAGGGTATAAGTAAATAAGTATTGGTCTATTGTGGTGAATGGTCACCTATTAGAACACTCATCATCACTCATCGTCGAGCCTTTCCCAACTATGTTGGGGTCGGCTTCCAGTCTAACCGGATGCAGCTGAGTACCAGTGTGCCACAAGGAGCGACTGCCTATCTAATCTCCTCAACCCAGTTACACGGGCAACTCTATACCTCTTGGTAAGGCTGGTTGTCAGACTTACTGGCTTCTGACTACCCGTAACGACTGTCAAGGATGTTCAATGACAGCCGGGACCTACAGTTTAACGTGCCATCCGAAACCTATGTTTCGGACTGACTATTCATTAGTGTCTAACAACAGAACCGATTTGAGAAATTCTTTCACAATTGGAAAGCTACACTTTTCCCGAGTAACATAGGCTATATTTTATCCCGGTACGGACAATAGTTCTCACGTCACGCGGATAAAACCGCGGGAAACAGCTGGTTAGTATACATATAAAGTAGGTAGGATATATGTAAACTATGATTTTCTATTCTTCAACGCAGTTAAGTCATCGATAACAATTTTATTTTTAAATATGTAATTGTAGCAATGCAAACAATGCATTGTTAACGTAACATAAATCGGAAAAAATTCTAAACATTACAAAATAGCTAGCTACATTCTATTTGAGTAGGCACTTCACTAAAGGTAAACATCTTGATAAGACTTTTTACACAAATGATGATGATGTCCTTCTAGCCGATTATCGGCTACGGCGGCTGTTCTCATGTAAGGAGATTAGCCAGCTGCGCAGGACATATTATAGTGCACGAGCATTTGCTTGGACACAGGTGCACTCACTATTCCTTCACTCTCATAGCGCGATGCGACGACAATCCGACACCACCGGAGAGAGATCAGGCGCAGGACCGAAATTAAAGTGCTCTCCGATGCACGGGTGCATCAATCACCAACTTCCAGGCTCCGGGCTGCTTTGTGAGTCTTCTAAACCCCACAAAGCGATTTCGGCCTCGGCGACTCGGAAATTGAACCCGAGACCTCGTGCTCAGCAGCCGCTCTTGCGACAGCTAGACCAACGAGGCAGTTAGTTCAGTGAGGCAAAAGCAGTTGGCAAGCTACACTGTTCCCGAGTAACATAGGCTATATTTTATCCCGGTACGGACAATAGTTCTCACGTCACGCGGATAAAACCGCGGGAAACAGCTGGTTAGTATACATATAAAGTAGGTAGGATATATGTAAACTATGATTTTCTATTCTTCAACGCAGTTAAGTCATCGATAACAATTTTATTTTTAAATATGTAATTGTAGCAATGCAAACAATGCATTGTTAACGTAACATAAATCGGAAAAAATTCTAAACATTACAAAATAGCTAGCTACATTCTATTTGAGTAGGCACTTCACTAAAGGTAAACATCTTGATAAGACTTTTTACACAAATGATGATGATGTCCTTCTAGCCGATTATCGGCTACGGCGGCTGTTCTCATGTAAGGAGATTAGCCAGCTGCGCAGGACATATTATAGTGCACGAGCATTTGCTTGGACACAGGTGCACTCACTATTCCTTCACTCTCATAGCGCGATGCGACGACAATCCGACACCACCGGAGAGAGATCAGGCGCAGGACCGAAATTAAAGTGCTCTCCGATGCACGGGTGCATCAATCACCAACTTCCAGGCTCCGGGCTGCTTTGTGAGTCTTCTAAACCCCACAAAGCGATTTCGGCCTCGGCGACTCGGAAATTGAACCCGAGACCTCGTGCTCAGCAGCCGCTCTTGCGACAGCTAGACCAACGAGGCAGTTAGTTCAGTGAGGCAAAAGCAGTTGGCAAGCTACACTGTTCCCGAGTAACATAGGCTATATTTCATCCCGGTACGGGCAGTAGTTCCCACGGGACGCGAGTGAAACTGAGGGAAAACGGCTAGTGTTTGACAAAACTTTAATATAGTTATCGGCACGAATCTTGAGCTCTGACCTTCACCTGCGCAGAAGTAATTTATTGGGTCCCTTTTGTGGTATGAAGTGAGGCGCGGAGCGGGGTAAAGCGGTATTGGCCCGCAGTGCATCGCGTCATAGCCGTCACTCGGGATTGGTTCTTTGCTAATAAATCACTTCTGCGCAGATGTAGGTCAGAGCTCAAGATTCGTGCCGATAACTATACCCTAGTATTTTAGTTTCGTAAGCGAGATACAAGATAGTAAGAGAATCAATGTCGCAAGCGAAATATAGGTCGAAAAACACTTCATTTGATCCGATAAGCGTTATCAGTAATCTAGTGCTTATTGCATAAAACTGCACTTGGTTATTAAGTTAACATAATCGACAGTTAAATAGCTACTTAACTGATAAATGGCTTGGTAACAAGTAGCAAGGTTTAACTGCTACTGTTGATGGTAAGTTTAAGATGGGAATAACAACTACAGGGGCCCGATTCTGCTTAGTTCATCATCAGCCTATCGCAGTCCACTGCTGGACATAGGCCTCTCCAAGTGCACGCCACTGAGATCGATTTTCGGCTTCTCGCATCCAGCTCCTGCCAGCCGTCTTGCGCAAGTCATCACTCCACCGTGCCTGAGGACGTCCTACACTACGTTTGCCGAGGCGTGGTCTCCACTCTAGAACTCGTTTACCCCAACGGTTATCGGTTCTTCGGCTAATATGGCCAGCCCACTGCTATTTCAGCTTAGTTAATAATGTCAAAATTGAATAGAAATTGAATCGCAATAGTAGTTTTAACCTTCGCGGGCATTCTGCTACTAATATAAGACTAATCGTATTCCAATGACATTCGATTGGTTTGCGATTGGTCTGCCATTTGGTCTATACGGTAGTTTGCTCTACAATCAAATTGCAATCGTAAGTAATTTGCAGACAATATGATTCATTATCGAATGACAGAAAAGGATAAAAACGTTTATTTTAAAAAACTAGCGGAATGCCACATACGCTTCAATCGTAATCGAGTCGGGATTGGATCTCAGTCGGATGTGAATCGTATGTCGCTTAAGTAAAATTAGTAGAATCGGGCCCCTGTTATTTTAAGAAAATTGACGTGTATATTGTCGGTAAATAAACTTGGGCTCAAGAGGGTTAAAGCAACCGGACCGAGGTTTAAAAACAAGTTAAACACACGCTTAAAAGTATAACTTATAAACAATTTATAAAGCGCACACGTCTAGAACAGGAATTTGAAAGAAAAAATCTAGGACGTCTAACTGTATGTCGCCTGGTTACGACTTATCCTAGAATCTAGACTGGAAAAAAGATCTAACCTAGTGTCAGTCTATCCGGGAGTGTTAAATACTAGCCGTGTCACATTGTAACTATTTCCTGCAACTGGATAAATACTTTAGATAATTTGAAAGAAAATGTAATACGAATCTACTCCTACCTAGTTCTAAATACCTAACACATCAATATTTTGAGTTTGAATTTGAAAAAAAAACAGCCTACGTTACTCGGGAATCAGTTTTTGTGCGGTTCCTTTTGTGTACAAACAAATACAAAATGTTACCTCATTATTGTACCTAATCTATACTAATATTATAAAGCTGAAGAGTTTGTTTGTTTGTTTGAACGCGCTAATCTCAGGAACTACTGGTCCGATTTGAAAATTTCTTTCAGTGTTAGATAACCCATTTATCGAGGAAGGCTATAGGCTACTTTTTATCCCGGTACGGGAAGTAGTTCCCACGGGATACGGGTGAAACCGCTGGCAGAAGCTAGTATGTAATATAATGTTTAGTCTTGATACCAATACCAATGCAACTTTTCTAAGTTTGTATATACTTTCCAAGTATATCTTAGACACCAATGACTTTATTTCGGATGGCACGTTAAACTGTAGGTCCCGGCTATCATTGAAAAT
The DNA here is from genome assembly GCF_030705265.1 of Helicoverpa armigera. NCBI lineage: Eukaryota > Metazoa > Arthropoda > Insecta > Lepidoptera > Noctuidae > Helicoverpa > Helicoverpa armigera. The sequence goes on along the minus strand of NC_087150.1, from coordinate 4,815,494 downwards.
CCTTGGCAGTCGTTACAGGTAGTCAGAAGCCAGTAAGTCTGACACCAGTCTAACCAAGGGGTATTGGGTTGGCCGGGTAACTGGGTTGAGGGGGTCAGATAGGGCAGTCGCTCCTTGTGGCACACTGGTATTCAGCTGCGTCCGGTTAGACTGGAAGCCAACCCTGACATAGTTGGGAAAAAGGCTCGGAGGATGATGTCGGAGGATGTTTATTCCTCTTTCACGCAAAAACGAATGAATGGATTTTGATAACACTTGGCAGTACTATAGCCTATTAGAATAAAATATAGGCTAGGTATATTTTATCCATATGCAAAAAGTAGATCCCCTTAGGCAGCGGGGAAACTATTGGCCTCCCACTACAAAGGAAGGGTATTTATCCGAATACGCAAAGTTGGAGATCATTTAGGTATTTCTTAAAAACAATGTTTAGGAAGGTTATATGATAAGTAGTTAAGTCAAAGTCAAATGCTTCTATTTCAAATAGGCCTTTGCAGACTTCTATGAAACGCCACACTAGTTGCACGGTTCCAAAAAGTTGGTCTCATAGAGAAGAGCCGGCAAGAAACTCTATAGACACTCTTTAACATTTTCATTCACAAAAATTCTATTACATAATAATAGTAGGCCGATAAAGTAAGTATGTTTACAAAACATTAGGTTTGGAAGGCGGAAAACAACTATTGAAAACAAAATGAACGTAGTTTTTATACATCTTTCGCACAGTAGGTATTTGGCAAAATATTACAACTCTAGAAAAATGTTGTTATATTATTTTTGTTTTTTATTAGGGTTCCGTAACCAAAGGGTAAAACGGGACCCTATTGTTTTCGCTCCTCTGTCCGTCCGTCTGTCTGTCACCGGGCTGTATCTCATAAACCGTGATAGTTAGAGAGTTGAAATTCTCACAGATGATGTATTTCTGTTGCCGCTATAACCACAAATACTGAAAACTAGAATACTTAAAATTAATAATAGGTAATCATAAAATCAAATATTTTGGGGGACTCCCATACAACAAACGTGACTTTTTTTGCTCATTCCTGCTCTGGTACGGAACCCTTCGTGCGCGAGTCCGACTCGCACTTAGCCGGTTTTATTATTATGTTATGAAGCTGAAGAGTTTGTTTGAAAGCTCTTATCTCAGGAACTACTATTACGATTTGACAATGCCTTTCAATATTAGATAGACTATCAATAGAGGTTATAGCTACTTTATATAAGTAGGAAACCGTGGGAACTAGGTACTTATTATGTTTACGTATGTAGTATGCTTATGAATAATACCATACCATGGGAAATTATCGCCATTCAATCATGTGTTTACATTATTTAACATAATAAATATCAAAGTAGCCTCGATTGACGGTCTATCTAAGACTAAAAGACGTTTCCAAATCGGGCCACTAGTTTTTGAGATTAGAGCGTTCAAACAAACGAACTTCAAACTATTCAGTAATCTGTGCTTCAACTAGGTAGGTATTATATATTTTTTTACTTTGTTGAAAAGGCGGTTCACAAATTGAATGCGTATTTTTTTTATTGGCATAATTTAGTTACGTGGCTACGCAAATAATATAGTGGAGTTGGGGTCAATAAAAAAGTTAAAATCGCAAAATGTGGCGCTTGACCCCTTTGCCTTTTTACCGTCGATATGTACCTAGGCAGGAGCAAAAAATACCTATACATTATACATAGGTAGTTAAAATAGACTAAATAATCGGCCTTTTCCTGTTGCGACAAAAACATAGCGCAGAATTAATTAATACCGCAAAACGCAGCTTCCATAAGGAAAAAATATAGCTAAACTGTTAATTAAAACCAATTTTACCTAATATTTACACAGTCTGTGTAAATAAAAATAAAAAATTCGGTTTACAATGTAGCGCAATCAATTTTCAATTCACTGAATTTAAGATTAAATATTAGCAAAATACATTGTGTTATAAGCATTTAGATACTCACCACGGTCTCCTGTGTTCTCCTACATGTAATCAAAATACAGCAACGTAATTTACGCGAAATAATAATATTGATTTTTTCGATTTTTCAAACACAACTTACCACGGATGTAAACAATACAAAACTGACAACATGGGGATGCAACTGAAGTACAATAATTTTCTGAGGTTTTTTTTTAGAAATGCGCCATCTAGTGACGGATGCCCCGTAACTTGGGTATTTGTACTTCGTTTTAGTCACTAGATGTCACTGCACCTTAGACCGATATTTCATCGATTTAATAACAAATCTAAAAAAAGTTTTGTGATTAGAAATATTAACAAATATTGTAATTAAATAATTTTATGATTTATTTTTAATTCTTTTTTATCTATGAGGACGTCTTAGTTAATCACAATAATCACACTACTTGAAACCACTTGAAACACTGACGATTGACATTGACAGTCGACCATACTTTTAAATTAAACCGTTTTCCGTTTTCTAACGTGTTGGTTTATTCTGAGTGTTATTTTCTGGTTTTTTTATTACGATTGTTGCGTGTTCCTGGACTCTGATACTGACTGCTTCTGTGATTGACCTGGCTTCGTATTTTGGACCTGTGATCTACTGCATTTTCATTGACCCGGCTTTGTATTTTGGAACCTCGATCGACTGCTTTTACATTGACCCGGCACCGTATTTAGGACTAGAAAATGCGTCCAGTGGATCGTCTTAGGGCGGAATGCCATCAACGTCAAGATATAAGTGCTACTTTGATTGTGACAATGACGGTAAGTTCAAAACTTTTAACTTTATAATGCACGTAATTTATCTTTTGCTGATAGGCTGCACAATATCCATTATTGTCATCCGTGCAATCTGTGGTCATCATAGTCCTTGAGTCATCAAAATCTAAGATGCACTACCACACACACTCCTGTCCTGACCCTACACAAACAATTGAAACTGCACATTAACTTTTATATCCAATCAAAAGACTCGGAATCTACGTATAAGACAAAGCCCGCTCTAGACGACCCTCTGACCAAATAACTTCATCAGGTTTTAAAACTATGATTTTACAGTGGCGTAGCATGGGATTCCGCCGCCGGGCAGGTATATTTAGCTGCCGGTCAGTGGGTAGTCTTAGGGGCGAGCCCCCTTATTTAGGTACTTATTTAAATTCAAATGACTACAATTTAATAAAATTCTAAAGATGGTTTTGGCAAGAAAGAATTATTATTGATATCGACTCATGACCAGGTGCGGTCTCAGCCCATGATTTTGGGATTCACTAGGGTGCTGGAAGGAATACTTTCAGAAATTGTTACTGGCTCTCTTTGATATGTAGTGCAGCAGTGTGAAAATTTTAGCATCCTACCTAGGATTTTGTTGATTCATACACTAATGATCTATGTATAACTTTGTCGATTCATACAGCATGCAACAATATTTTTTGCAAACTAGGATATGTTAGATTTTCCTTTAAAGCTCAAAAAACATAAAGCCTTGTGTGGACTAAGCATTTATTGTCAAATTAAACGAAAAACAAGCAGATGTAAAAATTCAAGAGCGAGTCGAAAAATTTAGTACCCTGCCTGCCTGATAGGTTAGATCTTCTTTTAGTAGACAAGAAGTTATTGGGAGGTAGGCTAGAAGTATAGATAGATATCTATCTATCTTGTTGTATTTGTTATGGTGGTGGTGGTGGTATCTATACACACTATGTACACCATAACAAATTACAATTAAAAACTTAATAACTAAAGGGGTGTAACAATGGGTGGTCTTATCGCTAAAAGCGATCTTTTACAGACAACCTTTAATGTATAGTGACTCTTCTCAAGAAAATTGTATTATGGGGTGGCATAAATAGGAACTGACAATGTAAAGGCGGCAAAAAATGCCTTTGCCTCTACTGTCAACGCTATCAGCTTCTACTTGGCTTGATGCTGCAGCTAGGCGGCGGTGCCGGCCCCTAGAGTAGCGCCACCCAGGGCCATGGCCCCTCGGCACCCCATGCTATGCTACTGTGATTTTATTTACTTCAACTGTGGTGTTCCTGTTCTAGTACTGCTAGACCTCAGCTATTATTTCTAGTGTTAGATTAATATTCAAGGATGGTATCACAGTACATTACTAAAATTTTATACATATGATGATGATATCTATTACGGTATTTTAATGAGAGTGAGTTGTTCATGTATAAAACTTCTTGATTTCAGGCCCATTGCACCGATTTCCTAAACCTGAATACCCACATTTGGAAAAGTTTAACTCGTGGAAAAAAGTACTAGATAAAGCTTTACAAGAGAAAGGCGACATCTACATTTATAACCAAATTCGATTTTGCGACAGACATTTTGAAGAGTGTTACCGTTCAGCCAGTCACCGACTTACTCCAAATGCAATACCAACTCTAGGTACCTACTATTTAGATGTCTTATGTTATTTAAATCTTAATAGAAACAAAACCACATTTCTTTGCCTTCGCTGTAATAACAAAATTGTTCCTCAAATATTAAATAAAATTTTCTACTGAATAATCTAATCCTAATTAGAAGAAAATAAAATGAATATTATATACCAAAAATAATTGATGCAACATGCTATCTTCTAAGAATTAAATGAATATTGTTCTATATTCTACATAATTATACAGTAACTATAAATAATTTCATCCTTTTGCAGATTTATCTACATTACCAGTTGGTCAAACTCTTGAAGGTCCATCGGGACATGTCGAGGCAGACATGTCGAATTTATTAAACATTTCGCAAGATAAACTTGCTGTCATTGAGCCATCCAGCTCTACCCACTATCATAGTGATGTACAGAATGCATTACAGACAGCTGAACGCCCTAAAGGTAAATATTTTTATTGACAATTGACCTTTGACTTGTAACATTAGGTTTTTCTTTCCATCATCAGGATTCCAATTTGTTTCCACTGTAGGGTCATAAAACTTCTTGCAGAGAGAGAGTGGGCATTTAAGCGTACATAGGGAAATAAGGACAGAGAAAGCGACTTTGTTTTATACTATGTAGTGAAGCCTATGTGTTATTACATTTTTTATAAGCTATATTACTGTAAAGTTTCATCTAAATCCGTTTAGTAGTTTTCGCGGGAAAGAGGAACAAACATCCTCACAACATTTATAATATTAGTACTAGTATAGGATTATTTCATACTAACTGCGTCCCGCGGTTTCACCCGCGTATACCGGAATAAAAAATAGCCTATGTCTAATTCCAGGGTATAAGCTATCTACATACCAAATTTCATCCAAAGCCGTTCAGTAGTTTTTTCGTGAAAGAGTAACAAACATCATCCAAACTTACAAACTTTCGCGTTTATAATTTTAGGTAGGATTATTTCCGCACTTGCAGGAATCAATAAATGTAAGACAATAACAAATCTCCGAACTTGTAAACCTGAATTAAATGGATTAATAATAATAACTTGATATAATCCTACAACTTATGTGTCATAATAATTATTCATCCAAATAGCTAGTTCTAACCATCCATACCATTTTTTTTCGTTGGTAGAAAAGGCCCAAAAATGTATGGAGTCTGAATGATCTTCTTTATATCCATTTTTGTTTACCCATAAAATCCCCATAAAAAATATTTATCAAGCTTGTATCTGCTGTTGTAGGGAAGTCTCCACTTTTTGTATCTGTTCCTCGAAGCCTACCTATTCCAATCTCTGGTCATAATATAATAACAGAACAATATTATGTAACATATTTTTATCACAATTCTATTAAAACTTTGTGTAACACTATTTCTTTGATCTGAGGTGTAACATAATTTAAATTACAGGTTCTAGGAAAAGAGGGACTTGTCAATATTTAAAACGAGTCGTCACCTCCAAAGAGAAGGAGATAATAAAGTTAAAACAGAAAGTATTGAAGCTGAAAAAGAAATATAAGGAACAAAATAACAAGAAACTCTCTGCAAGGAAAATTTCCACATCAAAATCATTTTGAAAGAGTTAAATAAAATGCCTGCAACAATAAAAATATTTACTTCCTCCAAATGAAATGGAAAAAGAAACCACGAGGCAGGCGATTTACATTTAACGAAAAATCATGGCATTGACCATTTACAAACAGAGTCAGAAAGCTTACAACCTCATGCGAAAAATGTTTGTCTTGCCATCAAAGCGCAGCCTACAAAAATGTTGAGTAAATTTGAACTGAAACCAGGCTTCAATCCTGATATATTTAAAATTTTAAAAGCTACAGTAGCAAAATTGCCGGCAGAAAAAAAGTTGGTCAATTTACTGTTTGATGAGGTATCATTGGCTCCGGGTGTTTTTTACAACCCTGCCCTAAAACAGATAACTGGTTTTGAAGATTTTGGGCACAGACAAACAAAAAAACTCGCAGATCATGCCTTGGTCTTTATGATCAAGGGTATAAAAAGCAAAGTGAAACAACCTTTATGCTTTTCATTTTGCCAAGGTGCCACGAAAAAGGACGATTTAAAGAAGCTGATCAAAACAATAATAAAAGAAATCTCCAATACTGGATTGATAGTTATTGCCACTATATGTGACCAATCAGCCACAAATATTTCTGTGATAAAAAGTCTTCAAGAAGACACAAAACGCAAATATTTACAAGAGGGTAATGAATATAGGACCCAAGCCTTCGAGTTTGAAGACCAAAAGGTCTTCCCATTATTTGATCCTCCACATCTTTTAAAGGGAATGAGAAATAATTTACTCGCCAAACATTTGAAATTTGTACAAGATGGGAAAACAAAGTATGCAAAGTGGGAACATTTGGAGATGCTGTTGAAGTTAGATGTTGGGGATGATGAAATTAGGCTTGTTAATAAATTAACAGAAAACCATGTTAATAAAGAGAAAATTCCAAAAATGAAAGTGAAATATGCTGCACAAGTTTTCAGCCAAAGGGTATCATCAGCATTGAGATTCTTAGCAAGTAAGTATGCTTTTTATTGTTCTCATTATTTTCTCTATATTTAAAAAAAATTGCTATTAATTTACTAAATTAGATTTTTATTTTTAATTTACATGTTTTTAACCATCTTCATTCTCCACAGACAAATTAGAAAGTTCATTATTTTTCTTTAAAATAATATTAGATGTCCTGGCTACATTTATAAGTTCAAAAATATTTAAAAACAAACAATTGAGATGCTATTTCTCTCGATAAAATTCAAAATAAAAATACAATTCATATCTAATAATTTATCTAAAATTGGCTATGTCAATATTTAAGATGCATAAGATATATTGTTGGAATAACATTATAAATTGAAATGAAATAATAAATTAAAATTATCATATTGAAATAAAAATTTGAGACATTATGAAACTACAAAATATAGTTTAATGTTGGTTTCTTACTAATTATATTTACACCCACAACTATTTACTGAACCAACTGATAAAGACGCACAGTAAATCGTTACTGCCACTTTAAAGTTTGTAAGTTTGTGCCTTTTCGACACAGCCGTGAGGCACACCGTTTAATTTTTAATTAAATTTTTGTATTTTTGTTTTTATTGTGTCCCCTAATCTGGGTCGAATAAATGTATTTTCTTTCTTTTTCTTTAATTTCGGTCCACAATAGCAAAAAGATTGATATGAACTGTATTCTAGTACTTATTTAATATATTGTTTCAGAACACAACCTTCTTCCGGAGTCGAAGAAACTGCTGATTTTCTACTCATTATGGACAAACTATTTGATTCTTTCAATGGACATTCATATACAGGTGATCCAAAAATTTTCAAGGGGTGTGTAATGAATAATTCTCCTCATTTTAGATTATGGACAGAGGTAGTTCCTATATTGGATTCAATGACTTTTAAAACTATAAAAAAACGGGATGGTACAGAAGAAGTAAGATATGAAAAAGTGCCATCCCTTCAAAATTGGATCCACAATATTAAAACGTTTAAAGAAATGTGGGAGTTTTTAAAAATCAAATATAAAGTTACTAGCCTTTTAACCAGAAATTTCAATCAGGACCCTCTTGAAAATTTTTTGTAACATTAGAAGTAATGGGATACGAAATGTTAATCCCTCGTGCCTACAATTTATTAATGCGTTCAAAACTTTGTTACTTAATAATTTAAATTCGCCCCATTCTGTAAGTGCCAACTGTGAAAAAGATGAAAATAAATCACTGCAATCTTTCAAAGATCTTCTTGCTGAAAAACAAAACAATGAAATTGAATTGGTTAGTGGTGATTTTCCTATTGATTCTTTAATTAATACAATGAACCAAATTAAATGGAATGACTCGATTTTGCATGCCGAATCAAAAAATATGTAGCAGGATACATTGTAAAAATCGAAATGTAAAGTGTTCAAAAATGTGGAACATGTACTAATGATATATTAAGAAAGGAAATTGATTTTGAATCATTTAATTATGAAATAGATTATACGAAAAAATCCTTATTTAATGCATGTGATGATTTTATAAAATTATTAAATGAAATATATTATATGATTGTTGCATGTTTACGAGATTCACCTGAAATAAAATATCTGAAAGAAAAATGAAATTTTACATCAATTGCCATTGTGATTTTAGTATAATTACTTGTATAGTTCATAAAAATAAATTAATTGATTTTATAATTAATATGTCAATTAATTTAATCATTCACAGTTGGTGCACCGGGGTTAATAGAATAATTAACGGAAAAATAACAAATTTCGATGTAAATGATGAAATTAAGTTACAAGCATTTAAATATTGTAATACACATAAAAAAAGGAAATAAAATATACTTAGCCGATAAATGTACTCTTTATCTTTTGTTTTTTTATTATCTCCCATAATATTATTGACTAGACTAGAAGTTGGAAACTGAAAACTGGAAACTGGAACTGGAAATTGAAATCACTGTTTTAAATTCAATTTACAGTAAATTGAATTTAAAACAGTGATTTCAATTTTCAAATTTAAAAACATATTTAAGAGAACTCTTGAAAAGCGCCATCTACCCTAACCATACATGAAGTAACCACGCCATCTTGTGACGGGGGCCCGTTAACTTTCACGCTAGTAAGTTGTTTTGAACGATGAGTTGCGTATCTATCTCTATATAGTGTATTATCTATGACTGACAAATAAACTGATTGACAAAAGAAAATGAATGGTTGACAACTGAATGATTGTGAGCTTGAAGACTTTCATTCATTCTTTAGAGTGGGGCTGCTCTTTTCATCGTAATCTATCGATTATGATATAGCTGTGTGGAGTGAGTTACATCGATTGTGATGGCTTTTAGTCGACATAAGGTTAGGTAAGGAAAGGTTGCTTTTCACAGCAGCAACAAAAAATATTAGAGGTTAGACACGTGTGTTAATAGAATAAATTAGTCGGTCGACAGTTCAGCTTTTTTTAATAAAATGGCTACGAAGCCACAGCAGATTTTGGTAATGTCATCATGATCACCATCATCTCAGCCATAGGACGTCCACTGCTGAACATAGGCCTCCCACTTAGGTCTCCACAGGTACCGATTGCAAACGGCCTGCATCCAACGTCTTCCGACAACCTTGGTAATGTGCGTACTATCATTCATCTTCAAACTAATTTATGAGCCCAACTTACGGTCAACTAAAGGTTTGCAGACGGCGGGTAATCTAAATGTTTCAGCCATAAGTCTTAAAAAAGTGTTTTCTTTTTTAAGCATACCTATTATTACCTGATTTGTTTAAGTCAACAGTTATTGCATTTCTTATAGGGTACTGCGACATCTATTCAAAAAGGTGCAATAATATGACAGCTGCGGACAGTATACAAAAACAAAAAAACACCGCCAAAATTCTACTTGGAATAAGATTAAGTCATAAAGTGTCACTAATGATGAGGATTAACAAAGAACAATTAAGTAAAATAATAACAAAAGGCATTCTTAAATGATCTATTGTTACATTTTCACGAATTGTATTTGTGTTCTACTTAAATCCTTCCACTAATCCCTAAATAGTGTCATTTAAATTAGAGCGAGTTAACAATTACGTTTTTTAAAACAATAGGCCCACAGGTAATACTTACCTGCAATATATATGTATAAGGGAAGGAGCTACAAAATATTTATTTAGTTTATACTTGAACATCACTGTGAAAGGTTGGCAGACTATCTAGAACGCCTAGATATCAAATTCCTGAGTTAAACTATAGTTTGTGTGAGTGTTTTTAGTAATATAGAAAGCAAATAAGTATATTCTAACAAATCTATTGTAGAACTAACTGTGAAGTTTTTTCAAAAGACCAAATAAACATGAACGTTTCAAACGACGCTTCACAATACTGTTGTATCGAAACGATAGCGCCTCGAGACGATTGGTTAGTCAGAATCGGACACCGATTAATCAACTTAAACTATTTGAAAAGTGAAGATGTTTATTATAACAGACGACAAATGGAACAACAGTTTACCTGTCGAGGTGAACTGGTACTCGCCAGACCACAAGACTTAGAAAGGAGTTTATTTGATATCATAGAAGAAGATCCTTTAAGTTGTTATGAGTACATACAGCAAGAATCTATAACAACCCAAGTGCTCATACCAAGAATGGCTTTTAACTTAACCCCGAAAACAGTCGATATATTGTGCGACAGAATTTTTACAAAGAAAAACGTTGATGAAAAGTTTGTTGAATTGTTTTACCAATTTTTCTTTGTCGCTTATTTTAAAAAGTACTACTCGTGGGCTTCGTTACATTTATTAATAAAAGCAAGTAAAGCTTATCCTGTGTTTTTTAGAAACACATGTAAATTAATGCTAAAGGATGAGTATCTAAAGAGTAACATATTAATAGATTATGTCGAGTCTCTAAATCAGAATGATTGCACAAACTTAATGAAGTTATTAACTGAAGTTGAATTATCAACCGAAGATTTTACCCGTAACCTTCCAGTTATTTACTTAATGTACAAAAAATGTGAGAAAAACGACCGTATTTTTCAATATGTACTGACTAACTTAGAATTGAACAACATATCTTGTTCGTACAACATTAACTACGGGAGATTATTACTCTGCTTCATACAAACTCTATCAGGTTTTAGCGTAAGAATAAAAGTATTGAAAAGAATGACGGAAAATCATTGCACCTATTTCAAAACGCCGTGTTTGGGCGCTTTGGAGAAATTTGTTTTGGACATCATTGCTATGCAGGTGAACTTTCAAGATGGTCCCAGAATTGTTATACCTAGACCGAGTGAAAGTTTTCGAATATAAAACTTGGCATTATTTGTACCTGTTTTAGTCTATGTCAGCCTGAACTTAATAATTAAGCCATCAACTTGAAATATGTAAATTATTGTGACTGTGTGTCGGTTTGATTAATTTTACTAATCGAATGTGGACTAAATTGAACTTCTCCAATGTGCAATTAGAATATAGTGTAAAACTATGTATTGTCAGCGATTTTGCATTTAAACAGCTTAATTTTTTAAAATTGTACTGACTCCAGCCAGATAAACGAATTTGTCAAATTTCTTTATTCCAATATTAACTTTCTACTATCCTATATTACCTATGGTTGAAAATCTTTTGAAGAAAATTGACAGATTGCGCTAGGTTTATGTGCTATCAACTGTACTATGCGTACGTTTATATCAGTGTATTTAGTTTGTAAGTAGAATAAGATTTTTGATTGTAAAAATTAATGTGATAAATTGGTGTTATGTAAATACCAGAGGTGGACGTCCCTAGACTCTAAATATGATAGCGCAATATTAAAATATTGTTCAAAATTAAAGTTTAGAGGTAATATTGCCCAATTATATTAATCATCTAGAGGAAGTAAAGAGAATAATGCAGTCTCTTTTCCACACTGGAATATCCTTCACACAAATACCACTTTAAAATCCTGTAAGATTGTAAAGTCTTCTTAAGCCGGTAATCCTTCCAGTAACTAATTTGTTTCCATTGTAGTTATTTCTTCCGTTTCCTCGGATTGGAAACAATACTTTGAAAGGATTACATTTAGTGACATTATTTCCTGGTGCTTACTTCTAAGAATATCATAAAATTAAAATGTGTTTTGAACAAAAGATGTATGCTTTTTATTGAGCTATTTTCGTACTAGCATGCCACCTTCTTTTAGTGTTTCTAAGTAATGGTACCCAATGATATCTGCCTAACCTTTTCCCAATTATGGTGGCATTGGTTTCCAGTCTATTCGGTACCCCCAAAGGTATAATTTTTACTCTTCTTAGTGGTTCAACTTTTTTAAGCAATACCTAAATAAAAGTTTTAAGAAATATCTTATATTGTATTTGACAAATATCACAATGTTTTTAAAATATTTTATAAAAAGTCTAACGACTATGATGGACGGCAGATCTATCAAACCATCATAATCGATCGACTAAGTTTTATTGTTCCCAACTCTAACTTTGACAATTTGACATTGACACAACTTATTTGTTTTGATTTTCATCGTTCATTTCATTCGTTGTTACTGTTTCAATTGAAAAATCTATTATAAATATTTAATATTTAATACTGGAACATTAAACAACGATGTCTTATATTTGGACATTTGCGCCTGAATCTAAGGCGTTATTACAGAGCTGTTTAAACGCGGCCAGCCCTCCGGACGAGTCCAATAAATGGTTCCAAAAGTTCGGATCACAAAACTTGGATTTAATCAATAAAACTATTGATACTATAATCGTAAATGATTCTCCAGAAATTGACGATAAACCAGCAACACAAGAAAATCAAGATGAGGACATTTTAAATGCGGCACAAGAGTTTCTGGACCCAGAGATAGACATAATTTCAAAGTTTAACGACTTGGTTGAAAATTGCAAAAAATCTCCGAAATTACTTGAGAATCTTGCCAAAAACTCGCCTACTGCCACAGCAGAGAAGTTATTTAATCATATTCTAGACACTAAAGATATAAGCAGGGACTTTCTAACAGTATTTTACAAGTACTTTGTGCCACACTATATAAGACGTGAAAATTCCCGATTTTGCACCGAAATTTTACTTGAAACTTACAAAAAATATCCTGTACAATTCAAATTAGCTTTAAAATTACTATTAAAAGACTTGGAAGTACAAAATAATGTTCTAAATGACTTTATATTGAATTTAGAGCCTAAAAACCTTACAGATTTACTTGAATTCATATCCGATCTTCAATTGTCTTCTGAAGAATTCTGTCACAATCTATTTAACATACTAACAGCATACAAAACATGTAATAAAACAGATTTAATACAAAACTACATATTAAGTTGTCTAAAAACTTATTCAGATACTTGTTCTAGTGACAAAAATTTTGGTAAACTCATGTTGGCATATTTACAAAATGAAAAAGGTTGTAAGAGTAAAATAGACTGTGTGTTACTCGAAGGGATGGTGGAAAGACATAAATCAGCTTTTAAAAGACCTTGTTTGTCTATTTTGAAGGAAATTAAAGATGGGAATTTATAATTGTGATAAATTGTTTTATTTTTAAATGCTAACTAGGTTGAGGAGGTCAGATAGGCAGTCGCTCCTTGTAAAACAGGTACTCAGCTGCATCCTGTTAGACTGGAAGCTGACTCCAACATAGTTGGGAAAAGGCTAGAAAATTTATTTTTAAATTCTGCCCTAAACTGGTGGAAAGTATGACATTATTTTTATCATGAAGTCTTTGGTTGACCAGTGTGTCGTAGCAATAAAAAATGATTTATGGCCGGTTTTAAAAAACTTATTACTATACTACATAATAGTTATTTTTAAATTCTTTAAAATAATGTATTCATGTAAATGTTTTAAATACCATTTTTAAGCACTAGTAACAAGAGCATTCTTTCGAAATATTTTATCATTATTTTCCTTTCAAATTCCTTTAATGTGTAAATACAGTAACACAGTAATATTTGTTTTCTTGAAAGGAACCTTATTTATGGGGAGAGTAAGCAGTCCCTTATCTATTTATACAAGAACAAAAAGTTTGTTTTTGTTACACTATTTATAACTCAAGAATGGCAGCATTAATTTAGCTTAAAATAGCAAGACAGAATACTTTTATCCCTATCTGGTCACAGGAAGTAGTTCTTTTAAGATGAAGGTGCAGGAAACCAGGGAATATAGCTAGTAGGTATTGCATTTAAAAAAATTGCTGATAGGAATTTTTTTTCTGCTTAATGTGGTCCAATTATAAAATGTTGATTTCATAAAAGATCCTATCCTCTTAACAAAAAGGTTTACCAAATAAAACAAAAGCATACACCAATAAGTATTTATTATAGTCCCTTACATTAATTATAACTATCTTTACTTAGTAAAAGTTCTCTTAGCCTTCTGCTCTGCCGCGTCACTGGCTTGTACGAATGTTCTTTTAAGTTTATTCTTTCTGCTTTCTCTGTATTTGGCTGACACCTTCTCTGAAAGCTTGGCTATCCTTTTCATTGTTGCTGGTGGGTATCTGTAAGAAAAAACGCCATTAATATTATAAAATTAAGTTTGCTTGTTTGTGATGCTGTCATGCTGAATAGCAGGACTGATTGAGATGAAATTTGACATGGACATAGGCAGCTGTAATGCTAGCTTAACCCTAGACCACTAACCTTCCAGAGTACCCTATTAAAACTAACCATTCGTCGTTTCGACGAACATGTTTTTAACGCGGTATTTTTCGGTGAATTATGCTGTTTTTTATCTAAATTCTTCTGAACAATTAAATAACATAGGTTACATTTACAAATAAAACTACAAAAAATAAAGTAATGAGAAATATTTATTCAAACTTAACATTTTTAGTAAAGCACTTGGTTTTCATGAGAACAAAAAAACGTTATTTTTTGGAAAATTAACAAAAATATTTAAACAAAAAAAATCATATTTTTCTCTTAATTACTTATAGAACGAGATCTAAGTAATATAAAAAAATATATAAAAGCTATTTTTTGTCTGCGCAACTAGTGCAGAAATCAATCTTATGTTCACCGCAGATTGCGAGGCTGCACTGTGAGTTCTCTGTGTGTTCTTATAGGAACATATACCGCAAATTTTCCTTTTTCTTATATTTTGACCTGTCGATACAGACTCATTTCTCGACGTTGACTGCACTTCGTCACAATCACCACCTTCAACATCAGTACCAATCCCTAATACATTTTGTATTTTCGTTTTTGTATGCGTGGGCATTGTGGGCATTTGCAGTCGTGTTTCGAGCCATGGTTTTACAAGTTGGGAATGCAATTCTTTCATATAATTACGACGGCTCATTATCTTTTGTCCCAGAGTTGACACATTATAGTAATATTTTCTTCCGATAGTGGTTGTTTTGAAGCCATCACAAAGAAAACTGCGAAATAAAATATTCAATTAAAATATGAAAAGTGACACAAACACTAACCATTCGTCGAAACGACGACTAAATATTGAATATCTCAAAAACTTTAAAACTTACCTGCCGCACACAACCGCTTTCTGAAAGAGCGCGAGAGGCACTGAGTTGACAAGTCGCGACACGATCACTGGCGCCCGCTTTAAAAAGATATAGCCTATTTTGTGTCGCGTATTCGTCGATTTGACGAAGGTTAGTTGTCCAGGGTTAAAAGAATAGCAAAAATTACCTTTACATGTGTCTTCAATTACTTCTTTCATAATAAAAAAAGTTAAGTCAAATTAAATAGGCTACATTATGATAATTTTTACTTACATCTATACTAATATTATACAGCTGAAGAGTTTGTTTGTTTGAACGCGCTAATATCAGGAACTACTGGTCCGATTTGAAAATTTCTTTCAGTGTTACTAGGCTACTTTTTAATAGGCTACTTTTTATCCCGGTACGGGAAGCAGTTCCCACGGGATGCGTGTGATCAACAATGCATAAGGGATGAATAAAATTATACTAAAAAAATCCTATGCTTCATTGTAATAAGTACCTACATACATCTTAGCAAAATGCCTATGTAAAGTTTTGATTCTTGAAAAAGTAACGAACTACGGTCTTTTATAAACACATATAGGTACGTACCGACATCCCAAAAACTCAATATTAGTAAACAATTGAGCCAAAGTTATTAATTCGCCTTCCTCAAAATCGTCCTTATGTTCTTCCATAAAGTTACGTCGAACCTCCCATTGCTCGTCAGATTCATGCTCCGTACGTAACGCGTCAATATCTATTGTAGGTTTCATCGTTATTTATTGCATTTAATTGTGCTTTTTGACGAAAATACGACTCGTTTTTGAGTCTCAGGTGATTTTTTGTTTGATGACAGAATTCGCGCATTGGTTTTGATTATTTTTTTTTTTTGCCCATATGGCAGGCTAAATTCTTTGCATTGGTTTTGACATTTTGCGGCATGCGTTTCGGTACACACAAATAATTACAGGATAGACAATGCGATTGTGTGAATATCATGTTATTTATGTGATATGAAAACTAAAATGCTGGAATATTTAAATCATAAATACGTTACATAATTATGATGAAGTTATAGATGAATTTATGAAACAGTTTTCAAGCTATTGCCCAACTGAAAAGATTGTACGTGTAAAGAAACGTTTTTTTGGTATTGCAATATATAAAAATGATTACTAAAAAGGTTCTACTTAAATGCATGTCTTAAGTACCTGGCATCTAGAGGTACAATAAAAAAAGAATATAACACTATCGAGGTATTAAAAGAATTATTTCAATATAATTCCACTTATCGATAAAAACATCACGGCTTAAAATTATCATAATAAAAACATTTCCACCTGTAGTCTCATTTCTCAGTCTAGCAACATTAATATTGACGTATTATAACACCAAACCTAGAAGTCTTTATAAAATCCATTTTTTTTAGCAATCCATACAATTTTCTGTACTACTAGCGCCAACGTCTCCAAATCAATGTCTCACTTAAATCAATCGGGTTATATCCACAAGTAGTTTTACAATTTGTCAAGCAAGTTTTTTTGTTAGCCAAAATATTTATAATTTTTAAGCAATCCGAGGGTATTCTTATTCGAAAAAATGTGTTTTACTCCGCCAACATGACATAAAGAGCAAGAGAAGTGGTCACCAAGCCGTTTGGACATCGCTAAAGGTAAATTTAATCATTTATTAAAATAGATTGTACTTATTTCTTTGTTACGTTAAGACTAAGTTAGGTTTTTTATTGTTTAACAGGTCGTTAGAGTAACTGATAGCTGGGAAAGGGTTAAAAAATCTTCGAAGATTAAGCATACGCTGTCAACATGGCGTTTTCTATACGAAAGATGTTTTCCAATATATCTTATTTCTCAAAATCTGGCGACCAAGCTAGTCCAGATGGGTTTAGTCAAAATGATGCTAGAAATACGAACTATATGAATGAATCTTCACGCAGCATGAATTTCCAATCTATTGAGCCCGATTCTACTTCTAAACTGCATGCAACCAGTCTCAAGCTGCCAGAATCAGTCAAAAAGTATGGTGCCAAAAAAGGTTCTCTATCAGATACTGATCTTCTGAAAAGCGATGATTTCGGTGCAAAAAATTATAGAACAAAGAATAGAAATTTAAAACTGGATATAAGGAAAGCCAGCCAGTCTATGACGGAGTCTTTATCACAAACGGACAATCCGTATATTGAGAATACTCCGAAACACATCTCCTTAGATTGCAAAAGCGCTGATTTGTTCAGTCAGAAATTTAAACAGTTGAATTTCAGCCGTTCGTTTGAATTTGAGATATCCTCGGAGTCTGAGGAGGAGTTAGATATAGAATCGTTGTCCGAATGTTCCGATACGGATGTCTCTGTGAAGGAAGACGATAAGACTGATATAAAAATGTGCAGAAAAGTCGAGTCCGTCTGCGAGTACCAGATAGTACCATCAGCCACTCCAGAATCGTTTGGTGACGTTGAATTAGACCGCAACGAGGAAGAACGGATCTCCCTACTGCTGAACTACCAGATGAAGTTCGAAAAAATTGAATGTGTTTTGAAAAAACTGCTCTCTGAATTCCAATTTCATATTGAAGTGTCCAAAATATTCAACAGCAAATCAATTGTCACTGCGTTACCCGGTACAGACGTTTCTAACATCCCAAAAATGTTAGGTCAAGTTACGTACATGGACAATGTGAAACGTGACTCTCCAACGGAATCCTGGAACATTATAATGGAGAAGGAAGATGTAGCTACTAAATATAAATTCCGGAAGCAACTATTGTCACTCAGACACTGCCTGGACAACTTCGCAGGGAATTACTTACAGAATGAAGAACCAAAGAGAGCAAAGCCAGTTATTAAACGCAGCATAACGTTCGAGCTTCATAAAGGCAAGCGTATTCACAAGAACTTAAAAATGACAAACAAAAAACGGCTCAAACATTTCGATTTTCCTGATCACAGAGATGCATTACTCAATCTATTTAAAGAAACCGATTTCGATGAGACTGATACTCATTTAGACCGGACCGATGATGGGTCTCATAAGTGTGTGTGCCAATGTCATAATCAGTCACTAAACCAGTCAGATTCCGGTCTTACAAAAGAAAATCTGTCAAATCAATCAATAACATCGTCTATTGGGAACTTTAGCTTGGATTCTACTACTCTGTCAGCTTACTCCGAGTCTTTAGATCAGGTTATAAGCTACAACAGCTTCGAAGATTCCAGTCTTTTTAATTCTCTGCAGCAGAAGCCCGCTGTGGAACGTATAACGTTCTACGTACAAGCTCATAGCATACAAATTCATTCATACGCCGATGGGATTGAAACTAAGAACTGTATTTCATTCTTCTGTCCCGCTTGCGATATAACTGAGAGGGAAGAAGATGGTCTACTGAAACATATTCTCAGTCAGAAACATTGTGAAAAAATTCACTTTTTATACAAAAGTGTGTATATTAAAAAATGTGTTGCATTAGGAAAAGAGATTCAGCCAAGTACGGTTCTAAATCCGATGACTATGTACCGAGATGATAATAAGATAGTTTGCTTTGGGGATGCTGTGTACGCCTGCTCTTTGTGCTTTGAAAATAATATAGTCGGAGAGTCAATTCTCATGGCTCATTGCGCAGAAGAAATCCATGCGGAACGCAAAGAAAAAATGTATGAAATGTTCGAATGAATTTACAAGGCAGGACCGGGTAAAACTTTTACTAACTTTATTTTCAAATAACATGTGTATTTCAGTCTTTTTTTTTCATTTTCTGTTTCGGACTTGCATGCTTGCATGTAATTTTTTAGCTAATTTTAAAAACAGCTGTTTGTTGACTGTTAATTATTTTTTTTTAATTCGAAAAACTTTTTTTAAAATTTGAACTTAAAAAACAATTGCTCAATACAAAAAAATAGAGAGAAAGAAATGCCAATAAATAGCTGTTTTCTTCCCTAAGCATAGACAATGACATTTTTTAATCTTTCCTTTTTTATTTTTAAACTTTTTTTCTTTATTTTTTCTTTTACACAAAAAGATCTTTACATAATATTTTTATTACTAAGTAATTGCTAGTCTTTTTTTGTTTTTACAAAAATCGATGGTTATTTATTAATTATTAGTAAAAATTATAAAAAGGTGCTCGATACAATAGCACAGATTGTGTTCAAACTTATGTCTGTCCATTGTAACAGTTTTAGCGAAATATAAAGCCATTTGCCTGAATAGTTGTCGCTTTTTCAAAATCTAATTCATTTACTTGGCTGCAAAAAAAACACTTTAAAAAATATAGCTACCTCAAATCTATGACCAATATGACAAAAAAAAAAAAACACTTTAAAAATCGATTTGTGTAATATACCTACCTCAAATCTTCTCTTAAGTATGGCAAATACCATGCTGAAAACCGCACCAAAATCGGGTCAGCCCAACTTGAGACTTGATATAACTGCGCACAAATACACATACGTAGTTACACTCGAAAAAAATGTGGTTTAAGAATTTCCGAAATCGGTTCAAATGTCCAGAGACTGCTCCTCTAAATCACATTTTTTATGTATTGAAAAGAGCTTTATTTATTGTTTTATTTTTTCTCATTTTCAAAATATCAGGAATATTGTTAGGACTTCTTTATATATTTTTTTAAAGAAAAAGCGACAACTATTGAAGCATATTTCAAAAACAGGGTGTTTCTAGAAGACTTTAAACATTTTTTTTTAAACTTAGCGTAACTTATTACTTATAATACATAAGTTAAGCACATTTATCACTTACGCCTCTATAATAATCGTAATTTTAAGTAAAAAACTTAGCTAAAAACATGCGTAGTGTAATAGACTGATTTTTATATTTTTTTCATTTTTTTTTCTCAATTTGCGTTTTTTTTAGAAAAAAATATTTGTTGATTAGATTTTTTCCGTTTTAAAATTTTTGTTTTAGTTTGAAAATGTTTTTTTTATTGTTTGCTACGGCGCATGGTCTGGAACTTTCCGTATATAAAAAAAAACTGGAAGTCATTTTTCTAAATCAAGGTAGTGTAAGATATGTTTAGGTTTGTTTAGAGCTTTGTTCTTGATGAGAAATAAAAAAAACTGGTTTTATAACTTTGCACAGTGAGAATGACAGGAGGGTATTTTTTTTATTAAATCAAACTCGTAAGTCAATTATTTTGAAAACTATATTTCTTGTAATGAATAATAAAATAAAAAAGAAGAAATTCTCAACATTCAAACCTTTAGGATATCTTCGGTATTTATTTTTTTGTTTACGTATATGTTTTTTTTTTATTTCTCATCAAGAATTAAAGTTACTTCGTATTTAGTCAATAGCAATTGTAACTGATCTCAAAACGCCTCAATTTCAGAAGAAATAACTAAAAAGACTGATTTTTGATGCCATTTTTAAATCCAAATGAAATGTTGTTATCCAGGAAGAAAATTAAATAATAATAATTTGGTAAAAATAAGAAAAATTATCCTCGAATTCCCTTCTGTGATAAATATGTGAAAATTCGGTATTTTTTTGGTATACCAACATAATAATATACAACGCAAAAAAACAGTACTGTGATAAAATTTTAAAGTTTTTTTTTTATTTTGTAAATCAAAACCGAATCGAATTTTTATGATTTTTTTCTTATTTTTACTCGAGTTTTTTCGTGTTTTTTCGTGTTTTTTGCGCCATTATGCAACCGCCTATGCTAATCTAGATATAAAAATTAGTAATTTTAATTAAATATAATCGTGTTTATTAATTAAAAGCTTCGTAGAAGATCAGATTTACCATTTATGGTGGATTTCTATAAGCAAACTATCCGTCGATTTCCGATAACATTTGACATCAGCTCCATATAAGTTATGTCACAATCTCGGATCGGAAAACAGCAGATAGTTTGAATATAGAAATCCACAGTTAATAGACAAATTGAATTAAAAATCACTGTTACACTTATTGAATACTTAAAAAAGACACTATTGTCACGAAATAACTCCAGAGTTAAAAAATCTGCACAAATATTGATAAAATTCTAAAAAAAAAACAGTTGTGAAAATTTTAATGTTAAAAAAAACACTAAATTTACTCCCATTTAACTTAAATGTAACTTAACTCGTGTATGCTAACTTAGAGTAAGTTAAACGAAAAAAAAAAACAATAAAAAAATAATAATTGTAAGGCATATCTTTCTAGGTGTCTAGGTAAGTTAGCCATGTATCTTAAATCAAGTAAATAACATTTTAACTTAAATAGCATTCTTAAAATCGCGTCTTTTGTCAACTTAACATTCAAGTTTCGACTGGAGCGAGAAATTCAAATATGAAATATTTTTTTTCATAATTTAACTAATTTAACATCAAATAGCACGGTAATATTAGTCCTGCTTGTGATCTCTCTCCGGTAGTGTCGGATTGTCGTCGCATCGCGCGCAGAGAGTGAAGGAATAGTGAGTGCACCGCAGTTCAAGCAAATGTGCGTGCACTATAATATGTCCTGCGCAGCGCAGCTGATCTCCTTTCATGAGAACAGCCGGCGTGGCCGATAAACGGCTAGGAGGACATCATCATCAACATCAGATATGAGTGAAAATATGGAATTGTTGTAATCAAAATTATTTTTGTTTTGATGTATTTTTTATAATATAGTTATTTTAATTCTAACGTTCTCCGATACACGTTTTAGTGAAAAATATAATAGTTTGTCGATGTCTCGTATCTGATGCTAACATAGATAAAAAATATCAAAAAAAAAAAAATTATATATTTGAACTTTCCGCACCTCGTTGTGACATTCACCGTTAAGCATATTTCAATTAAAGTCAGAAGCTAAGTCAGCAATACCTACCTACAAATAAATGTATGAAAAACGAATAATTTTGCATAATTTTAATATTAAAATCGAAATTCAGTCTAAAATACTCGTTTCTAATCTTCGTCAATTACCTATTTCTAGTGCTTTAGAAACTAAAACCAATTTAATTTTTGGTCCAAAATAGCTCATTTAGTGTTTAGTGAAAATCAACATCATGTTAAAAAATAATAAATAAAAAAATTGTGCCACAAATTGTAATTGTTAATAGTTACAGTAAGACCAATTTTTTTTTCAGTTTGAAATTGACAAATCGTTAGTAGAATTCAAATTAGATCACATAATTTCTTTGTTATTATTAATAGCGGAAAATCAAGGGATATCCACAAAAATATACCACTGAAACATAGCAATTCCTTCTATTTTTAAAGTCGGTTAAAAATATAAATTCTCACAAAAGTTTCAGCCACATAAAACAAGCATTTTCTTTAGCCTGTGTTGTCCCACTGCTGGGCAAAGGTCTCCCCATTTTGTCTCCACAACTCTCGATCTTTTGAGAGTTCCCACCAATCAGGACTATAGGCGTCCAGGTCGTCCCGTCATCTCTTCCGGCGCCTACCCCGTCTGCGGTGGCCATCCTGTGGTATCCACTGGGTTACGATGGCCCTGTCTGGATGCATTTGGCTGACGTGTCCAGCTCAGTCCTACTTTAATTGAGCTGCTTTTTGGCCCACATCGAAAA
Source organism: Helicoverpa armigera (assembly GCF_030705265.1). Lineage (NCBI taxonomy): Eukaryota > Metazoa > Arthropoda > Insecta > Lepidoptera > Noctuidae > Helicoverpa > Helicoverpa armigera. The sequence continues at coordinate 4,792,620 of NC_087150.1, read as the reverse complement.
TTACTGTTTTGTAGCGTAAAAATGTTTTTGTTATTTACCTACATAATGCGACTTACTTTAACTATAAACAAAAAAAGAAAAATCATTCATGAAATTTGAAACCACCCTTTGCGCAAGAGGCAAAAATGTGTTCCATAGATACTTAGTCAAATCGTAAAATATTGTGAAAATAGCACTTCTGTGATCAAAACTGTTATTAGGAAAAAAATCATTGTTAAAAAATAGTTGTTGGAATTAATTGTGCGATGGCTTTTAAAAAAAAATCAATTTTTTAATTTTTTTTCCCAATTTTTTTTTCAAACAGAAAAAAAATATGAAAAAGGCAAAAAAAACATTTTTTTGGTTTTCTTTTTTGAAAGTCATGGCATTGCAATGGCCTTTTGATTATAATCTGTGATCCCAAAAACGTGTTCATATCAATATGTTGCAGTTTTAGATTATAGGAAAGGTTTTTTTTGTAAAATATTAGTTTTTTCTTACTGTTTTTATTTAAAAATATCAATTTTCATACTATTTCCTCTCTTTAGTCATGTTTGTCAAGAATTTTTTCATAAAATATTTTTCTTTTATTTACATACTCGTGCAATACTACATATTAAAAATATATTTTTAGAGTACCTAAAATATCTAGTCTTTTATCGAAATAGTTCAGTTATTACAAAGACTATGCAATTTATTTACTTTTTTATCTAAAAACTTTACTTTTATCAGACATATTTTAAACCTCGTTTTTATATTTCTTTTACATAAAATGCTATGAATTTATTTTCAACTGCTGAATGTTTTTTTAAAAATGTGTCTCCAATTTTTTTTTTCCTAACTTTTTCTTATAATTTCCTATAATCTAAAACTGAAATATTCTAGCCCTATTGTATTCAAATTCTTGACTGTTACAATATATCATTTCGGGTAATAAACCATTTCGACTGATTAAATATACCGTTTTGGAAATATCATTTGTTTTATTTTACTTCATATTTCTACACTTATCATCTTTCGAGCCTTTTCCCAACTATGTTGGGGTCGGCTTCCAGTCTAACCGGGTGCAGCTGAGTACCAGTGTGCCACAAGGAGCGACTGCCCTATCTGACCTCTATCCATCACGTGGGTTGAATGAGAGCCAATAATATTTTATTCTAATTTTCAGTATTTGTTGTTATAACGGCAACAGAAAACAGAAATACATCATCTGTGAAAATTTCAACTCTCTAACTATCACGGTGTATGAGATACAGCCTGGTGACAGACGGACAGCCAAGTCTTAGCAATAGTATCCCGTTTTACCCTTTAGGTAAGAAACCCAAAAAAATACAGATTGGTGTCCCGAAAATAGGGTCAAATATTTTTTTTTTTCAATTAGGCCTTTGCAGGCTCCTATGAAACGTCACACTATTTGCACGGTTCCAAAAAGTTGGTCTCATGGAGAAGAGCCGGCAAGAAACTCCATAAGGGTAAGAAGAATAAAAGAAAACCAAAATTAAATTAAAAAAAGTTTATTTTGAAAAGACACCTAATATTTCTATTGATAATTTTTACAATTATTATAACTTTACTTAGTAACTAAAAACCTGTAGTTAGGTAATACTAACATTTTTATAAACTATCCGATTTCCCGCGGTTTCACCCGCGTCCCGTGGGAACTACTGCCCGTACCGGGATAAAATATAGCCTATGTTACTCGGGAAGAGTGTAGCTTCCCAATAGGGAAAGAATTTTTCAAATCGGTTCAGTAGTTCCTGGGATTAGCGCGTTCAAACTCTTCAGATTTATAATATTTGTATACATAGATGCATCATACAATATTTTTTATTGTATTAGGTATTTCAAAATTCAAAGTTAACAATCTTAAACTTAATATAAATTATTTTATTAACATACGTTCTCACAAATCTTATGATTTTTTTACAAAATGCTTAATGAGGTTTTCAAGACATTTAATACTAGCCATTACCCGCGGTTTCTAAGAATACTACTTAACGAACCAGGACAAAAAGTAGCGTATACATATAGGTACTTTCTTAGGCTCTATAATTCAACATCCTCCGAGCCTTTTTACCAACTATGTTGGGGTCGGCTTCCAGTCTAACCGGATGCAGCTGAGTACCAGTGTGCTACAAGGAGCGACTGCCCTATCTGACCTCCTCAACCCAGTTACCCGGGAAACCCAATATCCCTTGGTTAGACTGGTGTCAGACTTACTGTCTTCTGACTACCCGTAACGACTGCCAAGGATGTTCAATGACAGCCGGGACCTACAGTTTAACGTGCCGTCCGAATATATAACGCGAATTTTCACACTTAAAATCGGGGGTAATAGCTAGGTTTTTTCACATATAGTTTTTTGACAAAACTATGGGTAGTTTTTACAAAGAATTCTATATTTCTATAGTTCTATATCAGTCTCTAGTTCTCAGTCCCCATATTGAAGTGCGTCGGGTACCCACTGTTGGACGAGCGATGGCGCTGTAAAAGAAAGACAAAATATTGTTAATATGTAGTGAATGTCTTTAGGAATAGTTAGTAATAAGGTTTATTTTAGTCAGATTTTTATCAACGGATAACAGATTTACGGCCGTTCCGAGTATTATTTGTATCTGTGGATTTGTTTACTAGCAAAAGAAATATGAAATTGGCCCCATACAAGTAATGTCAAAATCCTATCTTTAGTAAGCAAATTCACAGATAGATAGAATCATGGGAACGGACGTAAATACATTTTATTTGGGATTAATATTTCTAAAACGATTTATTAAAAATGCAAGTTAAGAGAAAACGTAGGTTTTTTTTTTTATCCAAAGCGCAAAACTTCTAACCCATTGCGCTAACTTACTAACACATTGCGCAAAACTTCTAACCCATTGCGCAAAACTTCTAACCCATTGCGCAAAACTTCTAACCCACTGCGCAAACCTTCTAACCCACTGCGCTAAACTTTCAACGCATTGCGCTAACTTTCTAACACTAAAATAACGCTTCTCACCTGAATTTAAACGTATTAATCTGCACGTGCGGTAGCGCAGCTCTGAGCGCGTTGAGCGCATGCGTGTGTAACATGCCCCATACATCCACGTACTGTAGAGATGGCATACTGCCGAGTTGTCTGTGAAAGATAAAAGAAAAGTATTAAAAATAAAGAATTAACACGCTTATATTAGCTTCACTTGTAACTATGTATGTAAGAAAACCTTGGAATCTTAATTTGACCCACTTCCCGGTCTTCGAATAACAAGAAATTTTTAACAAGCTCTGAGTTCTGATGACAATACATGTCTAGTACAGTCGACTCTCGTTAATTCGAAACTCGAGGGACTCTTAAAATATTACAAATTATCTAGTTTTTGAAATATTAAATGGTTTGGTGAGAAATAAATAAAATTTCGAATTATTAAGTGTTGATCAATTATTATTTGTTAACTGCTATTTTATAACAATAACAAAAGTTTAAAAACACATTTGTGTGTATTCATAATGTGAATTAATTAATCTTTCGAAACAGCTCCGTCATGCTGCTTCAAAACAGATTGCTGCTACTCAGACTGCTCTCTGACTCTGACTTACAATCTTTCCGCCTCTTTCTCTCTGCAACTTTGAATTCTCGAGTGTTGGACGACTAAGAATTCGAACTAACGCGACGTTTTGTTATACAGCAATGCTTTTTTCGTTCGAATTACCAAGTGCATAAAATATTGATTTAGTTCGAAATATAAAGAGATTTTGTAGGGAACTCGTGAAAACTTTGAATTAATGAGAGGTTCGAAATATCGCAGGTTTGAATTAACAAGAGTCGACTGTATATTTCTTAGTTTTTAAAATGTATAACTAAGGGTCGGCTTCCAGTCTAACCGCACGCAGCTGAGTACCAGTGTACTATAGAGCGACTGCGCTATCTGACTTTCTCAACCCAGTTACCCAGACAACCCAATACCCCTTGATTAGACTGGTGTCAGACTTACTGGCTTCTGACTACCCGTAACGACTGCCAAGGATGTTCAATGACAGCCGGGACCTACAGTTTAACGTAGGTTAAAGTCTTATTATACTCACGTTAAAGCCGTGGCCGGTAATAAGTAACATCTGCTCAGCGCTAAATGTTCTAATCTCTGTAGCGACACGAGGGATAGTGCAGAACTCGACGTCAGACGCCCGCAGTCTGATATGTCTAACTCTAGCAGACGGGGGCAGCGGAGTACTAGGCGGTCTATTACTGGAAAAGAGAGGTATAATGTTAGATTATATTATTAATAATTTAACACTCATACATATAACCAAAATTTCTATCATTTTAAATAAACTTCTAGAAGATTTGAAAATGCTATGGACATAAATGGAAACTACAATAATCTATATTAATGTAATAAAGAGGAAACATTAACTATTGAATCGATTTGAATAGTTCTTTGACTGAAGCGGCTATCTTTTATATTTACCCGCGTCTGGTGGGAACTACTGCCCGTACCGGGATAAAATATAGCCTATGTTACTCGGGAAGAGTGTAGTGCCCCAACAGTGAAAGTTATTATCAAATCGGTTCAGTAGTTTCGGACCCTTTACAAGAGAAAACATTTGTACCCCAACCAAAGTATTCTGTGTCTACCTACAGGTTTTGAAACTACTGAACCAAATTGAAAAAATATTTCACAGTCGGAAAGCTACAATTTTCTGTGTAAGTTAGGTCTGAGTCAAAATCAAAGCATTTATTTTCGTTTGTGACGCATAAAAATAGAACAAGCAGAAAAATAGGCTATATTTTTTTTATATATATTATATAGTTCTCAAAGAACTCGGGAATATTCTAGCAGTATTATATTATAGTTAGATAATAACTTACTCTCATCCGTCATAATCCTAGCGCCGCCTATGTTGAGCCTCTGCAGTCGCTGCGGACATGCTGTGACGAAAACTTCTAACGCTTCCTCTGACAGATTGCACCATGATATGTTCCGACAATATTCTAACAGTATTATATTCATCCTCCGAGCCTTTTCCCAATCATGTTGGGGTCGGCTTCCAGTCTAACCGGATTCAGCTGAGTACCAGTGCTTTACAAGAAGCGACTGCCTATCTGACCTCCTCAACCCAGTTACCCGGACAACCCGATACCCCTTGGTTAGACTGGTGTCAGACTTACTGGCTTCTGACTACCCGTAACGACTGCCAAGGATGTTCAATGACAGCCGGGACCTACAGTTTAACGTGCCATCCGAAACACAGTACATGGTGTCTAAGATATACTTAGAAAGTACATACAAACTTAGAAAAGTTGCATTAGTACTTGCCTGACCTGGGATCGAACCCGCGCCCTCATACTTGAGAGGTTGGTCCTTTACCCACTAGGCCACTACGACTTTTATACACATTTTTTCTAACAGTATTATATTATATTAGTTAGTAAATAACTTACTCTCATCGGTCATAATCCTAGCGCCGCCGATGTTGAGCCTCTGCAGTCGCTGCGGACATGTTGTCACGAAAACTTCTAACGCTTCCTCTGATAGATTGCACCATGATATGTTCAGTGATAATAAGCTGGAATGAAAGAAAAATAGTATTTATTTGAGTAATTTTGTTTGTAAAAAAAGTCGTGGTGGACTAGTGGGTAAAGAGCCAACCTCTCGAGTATGAGAGCGCGGGTTTGTCAGGCAAGTACCAATGGAACTTTTCTAAGTTTGTATGTACTTTCTAAGTATATCTTGGACACCAATGACTGTGTTTCAGATGGCACGTTAAACTGTAGGTCCCGGCTGTCATTGAACATCCTTGGCAGTTGTTACGAGTAGTCAGAAGCCAGTAAGTCTGACACCAGTCTAACCAAGGGGTAGCGGGTTGCCCAGATAACTGTGTTGAGGAGGTCAGATAGGCAGTCGCTTCTTGTAAAGCACTGGTACTTGATGGAAAATACTACATAAATAAAAAAAAAGTTAAACAGCTTCGCTAGTAAATTAGCATCAAAATTTTTCTCAGATAAATAAAGCATCTGACAAAAATTTTAATGAAGCATTTTTAAAAACCACTCTGGAAGCAAGAATCTGCCTGTTTACTTTGCAACGACTTTTAAAACCACGTTAAAAGTTTTATAAGTTACATTTCACTGTTCAAGTCGGTTTTAGTAATAATTTTCATATTAAATAATCATCAAAATGCGAAAGTAAAATTTATACCTACACGAATAAAAAACCTCTTCTCTACAAAGTCGGTTAAACACATAAGGAAAAATTATATTTACCTAGTGCATCCTTCTAATATAGCCTGTAGTCCTTCAGCGGTTATACCTTGCGCCATCGTCAAGTTTAACGTTTCTAAATTACTGCATTTACCTGGAAATGTGACAAAATAATATATTAATATTTAAAATGTGAAAAATTAATAATGCTCAATCCTTCTCCGTGTGAGAGGAGGCCTGTGCCCAGCAGTGGGATGATAAAAAGGCTGTAACAGTAACAGTGAAAATAAATGATATGAATGTTATTCTGAACTACAAATTACAAATAGTATAGACAGAGCCTGAGAATAGACATTGGACACACGTGACTTTCTATCGAAATGGGTGATAAATAGTACCCTGCCCTCGGGTTGCTGGTGGAACAACTGACTGACACAACAACTGACGTCTAACCGGATGCAGAGAAGTACCAGTGTTTTACATAGAGCGACTGTGCATCTGACCTCCTCAACCCAGTTACCCGGGCAACACAATATCTTTCAGTAAGACTGATTGACAGACTTTCTGGCATCTGACTACACGTAACGACTGCCAAAGATGTTCAAATGACAGCCGAAATCCACCAATTTAACGTGCCTTCCGAAACTCATCATGCCAAGATGGTACCTGTACCAGTGTGTTGTAGAACGACTGCTTATATGATCTCCACATCCTGATACCCCTCGGTATGACTAGTTGTCACACTGTCTAGCTTGTGACTGTCCATCTGAGTGTTTTACTTACTCATCAATGAGTGTGTGCAGGTGCGGTGGTGCAGCAGTTACGCTCTCTAAGTTATCTAACTATGTTGGGATCGTTGTTGCTGTCTGGCTTGTGACTGCCCGTCTGACTGCTACAATGACTCACCAATGAGTGTGTAGGTGTGGTTCCCTAAGCTTCCTACCTATGTTGGGTTGGTTGTCACAGTCTGACTTGTGACTGCTACAATGACTCACCAATGAGTGTGTAGTTGTGGCTCCCTAAGCTTCCTAACTATGTTGGGTCGGTTGTCACACTGTCTGGCTTGTGAGTGCTACAATGACTCACCAATGAGTGTGCAGGTGTGGCTCCCTAACTATGTTGGATTGGTTGTCACACTGTCTGGCTCGTGACTGCTACAATGACTCACCAATGAGTGTGTAGTTGTGCCTCCCTAAGCATCCTAACTATGTTGGGTCGGTTGTCACACTGTCTGACTCGTGAGTGCTACAATGACTCACCAATGAGTGTGCAGGTGTGGCTCCCTAAGCTTCCTAACTATGTTGGTTGGTTGTCAGACTGTCTGACTAGTGAGTGCTACAATGACTCACCAATGAGTGTGCAGGTGTGTTGGTGCAGCAGTACGCTCTCTAAGCTGAGCTTCTTCAAGTTGCGACAGGTTTGTAACAAGTTGTCTAGCGTGGTCACGTCGATGGTCGACATGCTGAGGTCTGACTACTGTGTTATACCATCCGGCTAGCCGCTTCCTAACTATGTTGTTTTAATGCTTGTGACTGCCCGTCTGACTGCTATAATGACTCACCAATGAGTGTGTAGATGTGGTTCTCTAAGCTTCCTACCTATGTTGGTTGGTTGTCAGACTGTCTGACTGGTGACTGCTACAATGACTCACCAATGAGTGTGCAGGTGTGGCTTCCTAACTATGTTGGGTTGGTTGTCAGACTGTCTGACTAGTGAGTGCTACAATGACTCACCAATGAGTGTGCAGGTGTGTTGGTGCAGCAGTACGCTCTCTAAGCTGAGCTTCTTCAAGTTGCGACAGGTTTGTAACAAGTTGTCTAGCGTGGTCACGTCGATGGTCGACATGCTGAGGTCTGACTACTGTGTTATACCATCCGGCTAGCCGCTTCCTAACTATGTTGTTTTAATGCTTGTGACTGCCCGTCTGACTGCTATAATGACTTACCAATGAGTGTGTAAGTGTGGCTCTCTAAGCTTCCTACCTATGTTGGTCGGTTGACACACTGTCTGACTAGTGAGTGCTACAATGACTCACCAATGAGTGTGCAGGTGTGTTGGTGCAGCAGTACGCTCTCTAAGCTGAGCTTCTTCAAGTTGCGACAGGTTTGTAACAAGTTGTCTAGCGTGGTCACGTCGATGGTCGACATGCTGAGGTCTGACTACTGTGTTATACCATCCGGCTAGCCGCTTCCTAACTATGTTGTTTTAATGCTTGTGACTGCCCGTGTGACTGCTATAATGACTTACCAATGAGTGTGTAAGTGTGGCTCTCAAAGCTTCCTAATTATGTTGGTTGGTTGTCACACTGTCTGACGTGTGACTGCTACAATGACTCACTAATGAGTGTGTAAGTGTGGCTTCCTATGTTGGGATGGTTGCTGGTCGGTTGTCAGACTGTCTGACTAGTGAGTGCTACAATGACTCACCAATGAGCGTGTAGGTGTGGCTCCCTAAGCTTACTATGTTGGGTTGGTTGTCACACTGTCTGGCTTGTGACTGCTACAATGACTCACCAATGAGTGTGCAGGTGTGTTGGTGCAGCAGTACGCTCTCTAAGCTGAGCTTCTTCAAGTTGCGACAGGTTTGTAACAAGTTGTCTAGCGTGGTCACGTCGATGGTCGACATGCTGAGGTCTGACTACTGTGTTATACCATCCGGCTAGCCGCTTCCTAACTATGTTGTTTTAATGCTTGTGACTGCCCGTCTGACTGCTGTAATGACTCACCAATGAGTGTGTAGTTGTGGCTCCCTAAGCTTCCTTACTATGTTGGGTTGGTTGTCACACTGTCTGACTAGTGAGTGCTACAATGACTCACCAATGAGTGTGTAGGTGTGGCTCCCTAAGCTTCCTAACTATGTTGGTATCGTTGCTGGTCGGTTTGTCAGACTGTCTGACTTGTGAGTGCTACAATGACTCACCAATGAGTGTGTAAGTGTGGCTCCCTAACTATGTTGGTCGGTTGTCAGACTGTCTGACTAGTGAGTGCTACAATGACTCACCAATGAGTGTGTAGGTGTGGCTCCCTAAGCTTCCTACCTATGTTGGATTGGTTGTCACACTGTCTGACTGGTGACTGCTACAATGACTCACCAATGAGTGTGCAGGTGTGGCTCCCTAAGGTTCCTAACTATGTTGGTCGGTTGTCAGACTGTCTGACTGGTGACTGCTACAATGACTCACCAATGAGTGTGCAGGTGTGGCTCCCTAAGGTTCCTAACTATGTTGGTCGGTTGTCAGACTGTCTGACTGGTGACTGCTACAATGACTCACCAATGAGTGTGTAGGTGTGGCTCTCTAAGCTTCCTAACTATGTTGGTTGGTTGTCAGACTGTCTGGCTAGTGAGTGCTACAATGACTCACCAATGAGTGTGCAGGTGTGGCTCCCTATGTTGGGTTGGTTATCAGACTGTCTGACTGGTGACTGCTACAATGACTCACCAATGAGTGTGTAGGTGTGGCTCTCTAAGCTTCCTAACTATGTTGGTTGGTTGTCAGACTGTCTGGCTAGTGAGTGCTACAATGACTCACCAATGAGTGTGCAGGTGTGGCTCCCTATGTTGGGTTGGTTATCAGACTGTCTGACTAGTGAGTGCTACAATGACTCACCAATGAGTGTGCAGGTGTGGCTCCCTATGTTGGGTTGGTTGTCAGACTGTCTGACTGGTGACTGCTACAATGACTCACCAATGAGTGTGCAGGTGTGGCTCCCTATGTTGGGTTGGTTGTCAGACTGTCTGACTGGTGACTGCTACAATGACTCACCAATGAGTGTGCAGGTGTGGCTTCCTAACTATGTTAAGATCGTTGTTGGTTGGTTGTCAGACTGTCTGGCTTGTGAGTGCTACAATGACTCACCAATGAGTGTGTAGGTGTGGCTCTCTAAGCTTCCTAGCTATGTTGGGTTGGTTGTCACACTGTCTGGCGGGTGAGTGCTACAATGACTCACCAATGAGTGTGCAGGTGTGTTGGTGCAGCAGTACGCTCTCTAAGCTGAGCTTCTTCAAGTTGCGACAGGTTTGTAACAAGTTGTCTAGCGTGGTCACGTCGATGGTCGACATGCTGAGGTCTGACTACTGTGTTATACCATCCGGCTAGCCGCTTCCTAACTATGTTGTTTTAATGCTTGTGACTGCCCATCTGACTGCTATCATGACTCACCAATGAGTGTGCAGGTGTGGCTTCCTAACTATGTTAAGATCGTTGTTGGTTGGTTGTCAGACTGTCTGGCTTGTGAGTGCTACAATGACTCACCAATGAGTGTGTAGGTGTGGCTCTCTAAGCTTCCTAGCTATGTTGGGTTGGTTGTCACACTGTCTGGCGGGTGAGTGCTACAATGACTCACCAATGAGTGTGCAGGTGTGTTGGTGCAGCAGTACGCTCTCTAAGCTGAGCTTCTTCAAGTTGCGACAGGTTTGTAACAAGTTGTCTAGCGTGGTCACGTCGATGGTCGACATGCTGAGGTCTGACTACTGTGTTATACCATCCGGCTAGCCGCTTCCTAACTATGTTGTTTTAATGCTTGTGACTGCCCGTATGACTGCTATAATGACTCGCCAATGAGTGTGTAGATGTGGTTCCCTAAGCTTCCTAACTATGTTGGTTGGTTGTCAGACTGTCTGGCTGGTGAGTGCTACAATGACTCACCAATGAGTGTGCAGGTGTGGCTCCCTATGTTGGTTGGTTGTCACACTGTCTGACTAGTGAGTGCTACAATGACTCACCAATGAGTGTGCAGGTGTGGCGGTGCAGCAGTACGCTCTCTAAGCTGAGCTTCTTCAAGTTGCGACAGGTTTGTAACAAGTTGTCTAGCGTGGTCACGTCGATGGTCGACATGCTGAGCTCTGACTACTGTGTTATACCATCCGGCTAGCCGCTTCCTAACTATGTTGTTTTAATGCTTGTGACTGCCCGTATGACTGCTATAATGACTCGCCAATGAGTGTGTAGATGTGGTTCCCTAAGCTTCCTACCTATGTTGGTTGGTTGTCAGACTATCTGACTAGTGAGTGCTACAATGACTCACCAATGAGTGTGCAGGTGTGTTGGTGCAGCAGTACGCTCTCTAAGCTGAGCTTCTTCAAGTTGCGACAGGTTTGTAACAAGTTGTCTAGCGTGGTCACGTCGATGGTCGACATGCTGAGGTCTGACTACTGTGTTATACCATCCGGCTAGCCGCTTCCTAACTATGTTGTTTTAATGCTTGTGACTGCCCGTCTGACTGCTATAGTGACTCACCAATGAGTGTGTAGGTGTGGCTCCCTAAGCTTCCTAACTATGTTGGGATCGTTGTTGGTCGGTTGTCAGACTGTCTGGCTAGTGAGTGCTACAATGACTCACCAATGAGTGTGCAGGTGTGGCTCCCTATGCTTCCTAACTATGTTGGGTTGGTTGTCAGACTGTCTGGCTAGTGAGTGCTACAATGACTCACCAATGAGTGTGCAGGTGTGTTGGTGCAGCAGTACGCTCTCTAAGCTGAGCTTCTTCAAGTTGCGACAGGTTTGTAACAAGTTGTCTAGCGTGGTCACGTCGATGGTCGACATGCTGAGGTCTGACTACTGTGTTATACCATCCGGCTAGCCGCTTCCTAACTATGTCGTTTTAATGCTTGTGACTGCCCGTCTGACTGCTATAATGACTCACCAATGAGTGTGTAGTTGTGGCTCCCTAAGCTTCCTAACTATGTTGGGTTGGTTGTCAGACTGTCTGGCTTGTGACTGCCCGTATGACTGCTACAATGACTCACCAATGAGTGTGCAGGTGTGTTGTGACACTGTCTGACTTGTGACTGCTACAATGACTCACCAATGAGTGTGTAGTTGTGGCTCTCTAAGCTTCCTAACTATGTTGGTTGGTTGTCACACTGTCTGGCTAGTGAGTGCTACAATGACTCACCAATGACTGTGTAGGTGTGGCTCCCTAAGCTTCCTAACTATGTTGGGTTGGTTGTCACACTGTCTGACTTGTGAGTGCTACAATGACTCACCAATGAGTGTGCAGGTGTGGCTTCCTAACTATGTTGGTTGGTTGTCACACTGTCTGACTAGTGAGTGCTACAATGACTCACCAATGAGTGTGCAGGTGTGGCTTCCTAACTATGTTGGTTGGTTGTCACACTGTCTGGCTAGTGAGTGCTACAATGACTCACCAATGAGTGTGCAGGTGTGGCTTCCTAACTATGTTGGTCGGTTGTCACACTGTCTGGCTGGTGAGTGCTACAATGACTCACCAATGAGTGTGCAGGTGTGGCTTCCTAACTATGTTGGTTGGTTGTCACACTGTCTGGCTAGTGAGTGCTACAATGACTCACCAATGAGTGTGCAGGTGTGGCTTCCTAACTATGTTGGTCGGTTGTCACACTGTCTGGCTGGTGAGTGCTACAATGACTCACCAATGAGTGTGCAGGTGTGGCTTCCTAACTATGTTGGTTGGTTGTCACACTGTCTGGCTAGTGAGTGCTACAATGACTCACCAATGAGTGTGCAGGTGTGGCGGTGCAGCAGTACGCTCTCTAAGCTGAGCTTCTTCAAGTTGCGACAGGTTTGTAACAAGTTGTCTAGCGTGGTCACGTCGATGGTCGACATGCTGAGGTCTGACTACTGTGTTATACCATCCGGCTAGCCGCTTCCTAACTATGTTGTTTTAATGCTTGTGACTGCCCGTCTGACTGCTATAATGACTCACCAATGAGTGTGTAGTTGTGGCTCCCTAACTATGTTGGGTTGGTTGTCACACTGTCTGACTAGTGAGTGCTACAATGACTCACCAATGAGTGTGCAGGTGTGGCTCCCTAAGCTTCCTACCTATGTTGGGTTGGTTGTCAGACTGTCTGGCTGGTGAGTGCTACAATGACTCACCAATGAGTGTGCAGGTGTGTTGGTGCAGCAGTACGCTCTCTAAGCTGAGCTTCTTCAAGTTGCGACAGGTTTGTAACAAGTTGTCTAGCGTGGTCACGTCGATGGTCGACATGCTGAGGTCTAGGTATTGTATGCGGGATGGTGGTGGGATGGTGGGGGGATGCCATTCTCCTATCTGTAAGGTAAAAATATGAATTATTATTTATTTATTGAATCTATACTAATATTATAAAGCTGAAGAGTTTGTTTGTTTGAACGCGCTAATCTCAGGAACTACTGATACAGTGTTAGATAGCCCATTTATTGAGGAAGGCTATAGACTTTTTATCCGGGTTCGTGCAGAGGTTCCCACGGGATGCGGGTGAGACCGCTGGCAGAAGCTAGTAAATAATATAATTTAATGATGGAGGTATAACACTACATCTTATAGTTACTCTCTATGCCAGGCCAACGGTCGGCAACGCGAGGTCTTGCCGCCCGTGAACGTTATGTAAATACTTACATATAAACAAAAAGGTTCTGAGTTTGTACTTTTGCAGTGGACTACACGCAAGTTTTTAACTGCTGAACTAATTTGATAAATTTCTCGCGACGAAATTCAATTGTTTGAATTTGATTACGTCGAACTCAAAACTGATTTGAGTAAATAATAAAATATTGATTACGTTTATAGATAGTGTGATTTACGTTTATAAATATTTTGCGGCCCCCAATGTAATTAGTAATTTTTGTTGGCCCTGGGTCTGGCTATTTATGGACTCCCCAGGTAACACTGGGCTATATTTTATTCGGGTACGGGAAGTAGTTTTCACGCGACGCGAGCAAAACACCGGGAAACGCCTAGTGTTTTCATCTAATAAAAAATTGGCTTCACTCGCGCCTTACACTTACTTTCAATTCTTTTTCGTCACGCGGGTGAGACCGCGGCATTTGTAAAATGACGAGTTCTCGTTTATAAAGTTGGTTTGGTGAAAGCTTCTTACCTCAGAACTAGCGAGTCTGACAATAATAGGTTTCCTAGCTAGTATTCTGCCGACGGCGTCTCTCGCGAGCGTCTTGTTGCCCAACTCTAGTCGCTGCCAGAGTGTCTCGTCACATGCTATTATATGTTACTTGTTTCTTACATGCTAACATATGTAATTTCATAACTTGTTTCTTACATGCTGTTACATGTAACTTGTTTCTTATATTCTAACATATGTTACTTGTTTCTAACACCCTACTATGTGACATGTTTCTTACATATGTAAATTGTTTCTTACCTCAGAACTAGCGAGTCTGACAATAATAGGTTTCCTAACTAGTATTCTGCCGACGGCGTCTCTCGCGAGTGTCTTGTTGCCCAACTTTAGTCTCTACGAGAGTGTTTCATTACATTCTAACATATGTAACTCGTTTCTTACATGCTACTACATGTAATATGTTTCTTACATGCTGCTATATGTAACATGTTTCTTACATGTTGATATGTATATGTAACTTGTTTCTACATGCTACTCTATGTATCTTGTTTCTTGCATGCTTACATATGTAACATGTTTCTTACATACTAATATGTGTAATCTGTTTCTTACAAGCTAATATATGTAACTTGTTTCTTACAAGCTAATATATGTAACTTGTTTCTTACATGCTGCTATATGTAACTTGTTTCTTACATGCTAACATATGTAACATGTTTCTTACACGCTAACATATGCAACTTGTTTCTTACACCCTACTATGTGACATGTTTCTTACATATGTAAGTTGTTTCTTACCTCAGAACTAGCGAGTCTGACAATAATAGGTTTCCTAGCTAGTATTCTGCCGACGGCGTCTCTCGCGAGCGTCTTGTTGCCTAACTCCAGTCGCTGCCAGAGTGTCTCGTCACATGCTATTCTGTTCCATCTGGAAGTTTGGAAGGAAAAACTGTTAATTCTGATATGTAGTATGGGTTTAACCTGTATCAGACATCGGTCTTTCTAATGCAAATTATAAGAACAGTATAGATATAATTGATGATGAGAAATAAATAATAACTGATTGATTAATATGTACAGTAGAAATTATATTCAAAGTCATTTTTTTTCTTGCTTAACGGGTCGGATACTGATTAATTACACTGTATGGCACACTAATCTTGTAAAGACTTGGTGTACTTATATGTGTGTATTATTATAATTTCATCATGGACAAATGGGTGAACGGATTTTGATGAATCTTGGCAGTAATCTATATGTATGTACTAATATATTTGTAAAGCTGAAGGATTTTTTATTTAAACAGGCTAATCTCATGGTTCAAAAAATATATTAGTGTCTGATAAACTATTCATCGAAAGCTACAGCATAAAGCTACTTTTCAACATGGTACGCGAGGTAGTACCTCGGAGGTACTACGGATGAAATTTGGACCCACAAGCTCTACTAGATGTCGTGTGAATGTGTTAGGAATATTGAGATATATTGTATTTCTAGTCAACTCTAAGCTACATTCAGCAGACTTTGGGAACATTTTACACAACTCCATAAGCTACACTATACAACAGATTTTAGGTACCAAAATATTCAAAAAATACTAAAAATTATCATCCTCACCTCTTACAAACCAGCATACAATGAGCCAACGTCCTTTTAGGCAGCCACCTAAACACTCCGAGTATAACTTCATCGGAAAGCGCGTGGAAACACACGCCTTTAGACTCTGAAAAAACCAAAAATCATTTATTCAAACTTGGCTGCAAAACAGCACTTTTCGAACGTCAGAAATTTACAAAAGACAGTCCCCAAAACGCCCACCCTTCACCACTTCCTATGTGTTTTTGCTGGGAAGAAGTGGCGCAACAAACTCCCCAGCAACACAATGTCTGTCTGTAGGTTAGAAGAACCTTTCAACAATTTATTAATATACAAATAATCATAATATTAAGTATGTGGGTGGGTGACCATCTTCAAACTGATGGGTCCAGGGTGTCATTAAGACATCTTCCTAGGTTGAACACTAGTGTAACTCTGTGTTGAGTGTCTATTTGACCTCCTCAACCCAGTTGCCTGGGCAACTCCTTAGTTAGACTGATTGTCAGACATTTTGGACTCTGACTGCTCATAATTACTGCCAAAGATTTTTGTATGTAGGATGTTCAAATGACACCCTGGAAGATGGTATAATGACAGCCAGGAAGACGGTCAAATGGAAACAGGGAAGATGTTAAAATGCCACCCTGGACCAGGGATAGAATGATGGTCACCCATCCACAGATGAGCACACTTCGTGTTGCTTAAGGGTTCACACAGACTGGAATCGGCTCCGATCGGCTGCGTGAGATGCAATAGGAGCCAAACGTCAGCAAGACCGAGAAAAAGAACGCGATCGGAGCCGGTCGGCTCACACGTCGGGCACACCGAGCGCCTTCGAGCATTCCTAATGACAAAAACAGTGCACATGCAAAAATAAACCTTACTACAAATACTAAGTAGTCGATTTTCAACGTGTTAAGAATTTGCTCTCCTCTCCGAGCCGGTCTGTCTGAACGGACCCTTACACTTTTGGCGTACTTAAATATTTTTGCACAATCTATACTAATATTATAAAGCTGAAGAGTTTGTTTGTTTGAACGCGCTAATCTCAGGAACCACTGGTCCGATTTGAACAATTCTTTCGGTGTTGGATAGCCCATTTATCGAGGAAGGCTATAGGCTAACTTTTATCCGAGTTCGTCCATGGGATGCGGGTGAAACCGCTGGCAGAAGCTATCTTCGATAATATTATTTTTATTCGTTCACACAGAACGGACCCTGACCTGTTCCTGTGCTCCTGTGGCTGCCATGGCTGGCATCGTGCTGCGCCAGGGGAGTCTCCGAGTCTGTCACATACGGGTCTAGTAGGGTAGTGTCTAAGCTCTGTTGGTCTGTGGGCTGGAGTGGTGTTTCTGTGGAAGGAATATGATTATTGTTCAAAAAGTTTTCGAATTTCTTGCTTGTATGATGCCAGCATAATAAGCTGCTACAATCTATCTATAGTGTATTCAGTATTGCCGAATTAACATTGAATTTTATACCTTAGAACTTTAAAGACAGTTCAAAATCTATAAAACAAAATAACAGATTATAGTAGATTGATGTGCTGCTAGTCTCTGTACATAATATACAGCAAAAACCGCCCAAGTGCGAGTCGGACTCGCGCATTAAGGTTCCGTACCATTATTCATAAAACGGACAAAAAATCACGTTTGTTGTATGGGAGCCCCCCAAAATATTTATTTTAATTCTAGTTTTGCAACACAAATTCATCATCTGTGAAAATTTCAGCTCTCTAACTATCACGGTTCATGAGATAGGGTCCCGTTGTACCCTTTGGGTACGGAACCCTAAAAACTCGTCTATACTATTTATGTAGGAAACATAGATGTACTTCGTAAAATAAATACTCACGTTTCTCGGAACTCCTAGGACTCTTAACCCTGGAAGGTCCGGCATCAGGATGCGCCTTCCTCGGACTCTTAGGACTGAACTTGGATCTTGGAGACGTTACTATAGTAATGTTAGGGTTGACGTTCTCTATGTCTCTCTTGCGTTTAAGTTGTTTGTGGGCCTGTGGGAAAAAATTATAATTAATACTTTTTTCACCATGTATATCAACGGACTTAATGCCTTGGGCTGTCTGTATCAGTCTACCTTAGGCAGGTGGTGAAATAAAATTATTATAATAGTACGGTTTTAAATAAAAAACAAAGTCAGATTTGTATAAAAGACCCTAGCAAATGAGATGACAGATTTGAATTTAAAAAATTCCTAGCAAATTAAATGAAAGTCCTTCCAAATGCAATAGCTATCATACTATTAAATTCTGTAGTAGCTACATTACAATGCTTCATAAAACAGATGAATCATAGTGCCAAAGGAAACATAAAGTATTTTGTGCACATCCCATGGAATTTTGTAATTTAACTGGACTGGGTTGAGGTCAGATAGGCAGTCACTCTAAGTAGGATACTGATACTCAGGTACATCCAGTCAGACTGGAAGTCGACCCCAACATAGTTGGAAAAAGGCTAGGCAGATGATACTGCTACTTACCATCCCAGAAACTTCCAGGTCACATGAGATATCATTGTCATCTGGTTCTAGTAAACTAACTCCCATCTCTTGCAGTACCTGGAAAACAAATATATGTATTATGAATGAACTAGCCTTTTTCCTGTGGGAACTACTGTCCGTTTTCTTCTTCCTCCTGCCCTGTTCCCAAATTTATTTGGGGTCGGCTCAATATGTCATCCTCTTCCATTTTCCCCTGTCACTCGTCATACTGACACTCACTCCTTTCCTATTCATGTCATCTTTCAGGCAACTTCTGTGGGAACTACTGCTCGTACCGGGATAAAATATAGCCTATGTTGCTCGGGAAGAGTGCAGCTTTCAAGCAGTGAAATTTTTTTTCTAATTGATTCAGTGGTTTGGGAGCCCTTAGGGCTACAGAAAAACAAAAATGTTTCATCTTTATTACATTAAGTATGGACAAACTGTAGTAGTTAAAAAACTAAATATTTTCTTAGTATGCAAATAAAATATATTGTTACTAATATTTTAGACTTTTTATCTTATGGTGCATATTCTTAGCACATATTCAACCTAGTTTCAATAAATATGCAACTATGTAATATCTATAGATTTTTGTCTTTTTCAACAAAGAAATTAACATATCAGCAAATATTATTTAGTAGGTCAAATGTTGTAATGAGAAAGTATTTAAGTATGTATGTACGTGAGTTTTCATGCAAAAACTATGGCATGGATTTTATGAAACTTTTTGCTTGAATGGATTTGTTTTTAACTCTCATACTAAAATTACTGAATAGATTAATTTTTTAGAAAGTATAAAACTGTTCCTGCTGAATAATTCCAAAATTAACAGCTTAAAAGACATTGAAGAAAACAATCTCATAATATTGTCTACAGTAATATTATAAAGCGGAAAACTTTGTTTGTTTGGTTGTAATGAATAGGCTCAAAAACTACTGGACCGTTTTTAAAAATTCTTTCACCATTCGAAAGCTACATTAACCACGAGTAACATAGGCTACATTTTATCCCGCTACGGGCAGTAGTTCCCACGGGACGCGAGTGAAACCGCGGGAAAACGGCTAGTTAAACATAAAATTGCAGTGGCAATCCTAGCTATAGACGTGAGGAGGATATCATCAAAATCCTTGTATATTACTATCAAACATGCATGCTGTGGTTTCTTCTCACACAGAGAAGAAATGAGTGTAAATTGCCACACTTGCTCAGGGGTGGCGATCTCAGAATTTATAGTCCAGTTTTAATCAAGATATTTTCCTTCACTTTTACTCAATCATTGGTGCTCAAAATATACATACTACATATGTATAGGAAAGCTAAATTACGTTGGTTTTTCTCTGGGCTGGAATCGCACTGGAGCTCTTACTAGAGAGGCTGGTGCTTTAACAATTAGGCCACCACAACTTATAAACAATACAGTAGTAAGATTTAGTATAGGATAAATACCACACCTTGACAAATGGACTTTTCTTACCATTTGGTAAACCAAGTCTTAATTTTTCATCTCTAGGTTTTTGCAGCCTTTCCAAATAGGTCAATAGCACATGCTTATTAACTATAGAGTAACTGGAATTCCAAAATTTGCTAGCCAGGTCGGATTTTCTGCCCAACATAAGGTCAGTGACCTTAGAGCATATACCATGACGATTTTAGACATTTTAATGCTATATTTAGGCTAGATTTCAGTCTAATGTACTAAGGAACTTGATAAAATAGTAGGCTAGAGATTAAAAGTGCTTCTAACGATTAAAAGTCGGCATTTCAAGGCCTAGATAATACGGTATCGTAATAGAAATTTTACGGTAACTAGCCGGTATTTACCGCCAAATTCATAGAAAAATAGCGGTTTTAAGGTCATAAAGGAGTTTTTAACACATTACCAAAGCTGTCGACGTGTAAAATTCCCACATTAGAATTGAAGTCATAACCAAAAAATGCACGAAAAAAAAAGCGGGAATCGATGTCACATTACCTCATGATCCGTCTTCCGGTCCATTAAACTCCAACTTTTTCGGCCCGAACTGTCCAAACGCATCTTTTTCCTGCGAAATACGGACTTTTTGTAGTACACAGAACCGTAATTAGTTAAAATAAACACTGTAAAACGCCTTGTACGTTTCGCGCCTTTTAACTTTCCCGCGGGACAATCAGCTGTCAGACTACAACATTGGCAAAGCGCAAGTTTTACGATATATTTCAGGATTTACCGAGGACTTTCAGCTACATCTAGGCTAACAGGCACAGGGCTCTCTTCTTCAGACTTATTTACACTCATCATTGTATTTTTTATTAATAATTTGACTGTAAATTAGCGGTATTTGGACTTCTTTCATTACACAAGTCAAATAATTTGAATGAAATGGTTTTTTTTAATCGTTCGTTGAGTTCAGTGTAGTTCATTCGTCGGGGTTCCATGTAGGGTTACCAGTATTGAAATAAACTTTCCTCAAATATAACAATTTAAATAGTACATACTTTGCTCGTCTAGTATCTAAAAACAAATACGATCCCATTTGCTCCAAAAGTATATAATTTTTGTAAGTAAATGCGATTTCTAATCACTAAAGTATTCTTGACAAAACCTGTATATTATTATGGACCAAATTAATTTCTTGCTACTTACAGGCGATCGATACTCTTTCTCAATAGAGGTTTAATGTAATGAATTGTTTTGTATTTTTTTCATTGATTTTTGTAAATCATTGTCTTTGTTATTCTTGAATTTTTCCTGAAAAAATAAACTTAACTGACATCCGCAAAAAAATCGTCTAAATACTATACCTACCTATAATGTATACTATATACCTACCTACTACTTATCTGCACAAGAAGCAGTGTTACCGATAAAATTAATCTCTCGCTAAAAGTTATCTCTTACAGACAACTTTTGGATGAAGTCAATTTGTATAAACATAGATCAATTATTATAAGTATTTATTTATTTACGAGAGGTAGCTTTACAGCTGACAATACATTACATGAAATCATCATACCAAACATTGGGTACGCCAATCATGAAGAACACAGATATAACAAATTATAATAATTCGCCGAAAGAGTGACGGATAGCAGACATTATGCACTAGTATTATTTTTTTGTGTGTGTGAATTATTATTTTTTATCTTCCCGTAAATAAGGAAAACTTAAACACCATGAATCGCCCAAACATTTTTCCTTATCGACGTCAATCGAGAATGGGCAATTAGATTGGTAGCATTTGCACATTAAATATTATTAATTTCCTTATCTAATCTTATCTATTCTAGGACCCCATCGCTGTCGACCGGGAGCGTGCCCAAGAGGCTGACAGCATTACCTCGTTGGATCGCCATGCTAATTCTTTGTCCGAAATTTTAATTTATTTTTCTTGGCGATTAATCATCTAAATCTTGAATAGACATTATTATTTCAACCAGAAATTCACGGACCGACAATGGACCAAGCGGATTGTTGTGTCGTTTAAGCCGCAATTACTGTTTCTCGAAAAGATGATTATAAAAAAAAATAATTCTATATAGTACTACATACTACGAATTTAAACTTGCTTTTTAAATTTTTTATTTTGAATTCGAAATTACAAGACTGTTTTCTTATCCACTGTGGGAGATATGACACCAAAGCTGGAAACCCTAAGTCCAAGAATGAATGAAATGAACGAATATTGGCAACGATTGACAGTTACTTCTTAAGTTGCCATGAAAAAAAATGTTTTAGAGAGGTTAATAACCTCTGAAAACGTAACTGTTAGGTATAGTTTTCAGTCGATTTTATCGTGGTTAATTAGTACCTATTTTCATTATGACAAAATTCCAAAATTTTATCATAGTTGCTGGAACTTGACGTGCATTTCTTAGTAACATTAGCAGTGGCATGTATAACCTTGTGTCTGTAATATTATGTCTTAATAAATTCAAAACGAATGTATTTTTGATGTACATTTGAGTATATAGCAAATCATTCAACTGATATTTCCTTGCTTATGGATTTCGTCGTAAACAATGAAAAAACAAACTATGCAGCGAAAGTGAAGTCCTTGAAAGTCCTTATTTTTTTACTGGCAGCATTATTTTTTGTTTACGAATTTCAGCCAATCAAACTAGTTTTTAGTGACGTACTCTAATTTGATTGGATGAACGTAATCTCAGTTGAACCAATCAGCAGAGATTGCGATTCGCACGCCTTCTGTCATTACGGAACAAAATCAAAATAGAACACAAATAGAAAACAAAGACCGTCGGGAAAGGTTGTTTCTTTGTGAAAAACTCGCAAATATCTCGATATTTTTCCGTCGAAAGTGCGATATTTCGACGTGATAACTGTTTTATCGTGTTGTGAATACGTTTAGCGTGAAAATGACGACCCGAAAACTGAATACTATTGAAGACTTGAGCGGTGAGTACATAAATAAATACCAACTTGTGTGTGTCAACAAAACTTGTTTTGTACATGACGAAACACGATTTACATGTTTCTAGTATCCTTATTTTCTTTTATAGCGTATAAACTGTGTAAATTACTTAAAAATCTCTTTGTTTATCAATTTGTAAAAGTAAGACGCAGATACACAATGCAATGTTTACGTTTTAAAATACGTATCAAAACATCCAATATGGCGTCGTTTGAACTCGCGAGGTTAATAATTTATTTTGCGTCATAAAATATTATTGCGTACGTGACGAGCTGTGATTAACCGACGTTTTGAAATCGACGCTTTGTCTCGCAGGATTATTGATAGAAATCACGACTTTTGTTAGTAGGCGGGTTATAGTGGTGGGTTCAAAATAATCAACTCTTGAATCGTATGATCGCCTGGTACTTTTACCGAGTGACTGAACATTTGTTTACTTTTTTTACTTTGTTTACCAGTTTCTTTGTTCTTGCAAAATAGGTTGAACTTACAGAATTGTATGGTTTTAACCTGCAGTTCTGTCTAACTAGATTTTTTTTTCTAATCGCGCTTAAAGTATATTTATGGGGGGCTCGTGGCTAAGTAACAGCCGCACGGGTCGATCGATCATAAAGTTAAGCAACGCTTGACGCGGTCGATCCGTAGGTGGGTGACCAATATGACCATGTATTGTAGATTGAGGTACATGACGAGTTCCTCTATGTTTCGGAAGGCACGTTAAATTATTTCGTCATTAAGTTTAGTCAGAAGCCAGAAAGTCTGACAATCAGTCTTACCAAGGATTTTGATGGGTAACTGGGTTGAGGAGATCAGATAGGCAGTCGCTCCTTGTGGCACACTGGTACTCAGCTGCACCCGGTTAGACTGGAAGCCGACCCCAACATAGTTGGGAAAAGGCTCGGGAGATGATGAGGTTCAATTCGACATTACTTGTATAAGGCTAATGTTAAAAATCTATCTCCAGTAAGCAGATTAACAGATAGATAGAATATGGAAATCGGCCTTTAATGTAAATACAGACGCGCGTTTGCAAAACAATATGAGTCATTGGAACTCATACGCACTATCGAATCGTACGATATATTTATTAGGAAAAAACGTCATTATTATTTACGTGAATTTTATTACATATATTATTCGCATAGTTTAAAAAACACTTGGAAAACACGCTTTTATAATATGCGTGTAAAAATCGTTACAAGACTTTTCTAACAAGTCCAAACATAGCTATGATACGATGTTCCATCCATGAAGTTACAGTTCATATCTTCCGGCTCCATCATCAGATCAGTTCGGCAGTACCATATTATTGTATTGTCATCAGAATTACATACAGCTGCCAATTTTCATGACTCTACGATCCTTGGAAGATGGGTTTAGTTCCTTAGATTCCATTACATAGCTACATTACATACCTACTACTGGACCGATTTGTAAAATTCTTTCAGTGTTAGATAGCCCCTTTATCAAGAAAGACTTTCAGAGCTACATTTTAACCGGCTACACGAAATAGTTCCTACAGGATGCGGATAAAACCGTTGGCATTATTACATACTAGCTACCGCCCGCAGCTTCGCCCGCGTAGAGTTCGGTTATATCGCGTTTCTAAGAGAATTCTTCAAAAGCCCGGCATAAAAACTATCCTATGTTCTTTCTCAAGGTCAACTCTATCTCTGTACCAAATTTTATTAGTGGGTTAGACGTGAAAGCGTAACAGACAGACAGAGTTACTTTCGCATTTATAATATGAGTAGGGATTAAGCATTTGTTTTTACCCGACTTTCAAGAAGGATTATGTATGTTCTAAATCGATGTCAACACCAAAATCAATAAGGAAGCCAGCACATATCTTTTGTAAATCCCTGATAAGATTCTATAGGCTATATTCCGTATTTGCCTTTCTTACTAAGATTAGATAAAGTACCTATCCATATTGTCATAATAATGCAATTATCCTTTTAGGACACTAATGGCTTCACTGACCGATTAATTTGCCGAATTTGCGATCTTAATCAATTAGATATTAATTCGATATGGCACGTACTTTTCGGTGACTACATAGGAACTATACATATTATTTCTCATGACACCAATGACTGTGTTTCGGATGGCACGTTAAACTGTAGGTCCCGGCTGTCATTGAACATCCTTGGTAGTCTTTACGGGTAGTCAGAAGCCAGTAAGTTTGACAACCAGTCTTACTCAGGGGTATTTGGTTGCCCCGGGTAACTGGGTTGAGAAGGTCAGATAGGGCAGTCGCTCCTTGAAACACACTGGTACTTAGCTACATCTGTAAGACTGGAAGCCGACCGCAACGTAGTTGGGAAAAGTTTTCGCAGACGATGACTTTCAAAGAACGTGTTCTTTTTATTCGTAATGTAATTTTCAAAATCGGTTCTGTAGATTGAAATATTACCTCCTACAACCTCATAAACTCAGGAACTTTACGTCCTTATAATATATTGCTATAGATAAACGGACCTCACCCAACCAAGAATTCATGATCATTCACTGTTACCACATGTCAATTTAAACGATATGCGAACAATTTATTGTATCACATTGACTTTTATCGACCTCCGTGTAGGATTCATATACTTCCAGATATGCCAGGACAGGTCTCAGGATCTTATCGAGTGAGCTGCAGGTTTAATCAGCTAACAAGCCCTAGTGTCAGAGTGTACTCAACTCCGCCTGGCGGCCTCTTACGTGGAATTGTAACAACGACTGCTACTGAGTAGCATTCGGTGACGCTAGCTTGAAGTGTCCTCCTTCCATTTTTTTCATGATGAGTTCCTCCTTTACGTGAAATTGGTGGGTCTTGGCTGTCATTTGAACATCTTTGGCAGTCGTTACGGGTAGTCAGAAGCCAGAAAGTTTAACCATCAATCTTACCAAGGGGTATCGCGATGCCCAGGTAAGGGTTGAGGAGATCAGATAGGCAGTCGCTCTATAACACACTGGTACTCATCTACATCCGATTAGTCTGCAAGCCGACCCAAACATACTTTAAAAAAGTCTAGACAGATAAAAGTGCTCACACTTTCCCCTCAAGCAAAACTTACTTACCACAAGATGGGGACCCTACTACTAACATTCTTTACAATGACGTCATCTCTTCAAATAGCTCTCATCATCCAATCAGCGTCCAGCAATTGTCTCGTACGTAGACCCTGGAAGTATATTTAGCTCTGTGAGTATTAGATTGGACAATTGCAAGCTATTTTAGGCTTACAAAAGGCAAAGAGTTACCGCGGTCCTGGTACATAAAGAGCTTAAGAAGGAACATGGTGGGGTTTAGTCAGTAAGAGTCTGACACTCCCGAGCGCTGCACCCACTGCGGGAGCCGTCATTTGACGATTTAAAAAAAAGGCTTCTATGTTGAAGTTACGGTTACCTTCTTAGAAGAAGAAGTAAATGAGGATATTTTTTTTTGAAATCTTTAGACGTGTGTCTGTCATCATTATCTGCCTAGCCTTTTCCCAATTATGTTGGGGTCAGCTTCCAGTCTTATAGATGCACGTCTAATCTCCTCAACCCAGCTATCCAGGCAACACAATCCCCTTGGCTGGACTGTTTGTATGATATCAAGTAAATTCTTGTTCTTCCCACATTACGAGATATAAAATGGCATATTTATGTAATAGACATTAAGACAATGCAGACTAGTAGGTGGTTTAGCAATTGGTCTTATTATCTCGTTTCTAAGTAGACCACGGTCAAATTAAATCAAATCAGGTTATGTTGATAGACCATTTGATATTGATACTAAGGTCTACTCTTTACGTAGGTCGCGTCAATTTACGTATGCTTGCATCTTGCGGTAAAAATATCAGAAACCTATCTGCCCAGCCTTTTTCCAAACTATATTGGGGTCGGCTTCCAGTCTAACCGTATGCAGCTGAGTACCAGTGTGTTATAGAGCGACTGCCTATCTGAACTCCTCAACCAATTTACTCATGCAACCCGATACTTGTAAAGACTGGTAGTTTTTCCAGCTGACTACCCGTAACGACTGCCAAAGATGTTCAAATGACAGCCACCTATATAAAGTGCCTTCCGAACCACGGTGGAGATTGCAGTAATATTATGAACTGTACTATAATCCGTAAAAACTGAAACACATAGGCGTTTAGAATAGGTCTTATCAGTGATACAAAACGTCCTTGAGGTCTGTTATCGGCCGCTAACATAACAGTAGTTGTTAAACCACACGCGTATTATTATTTACTTTGCATTATTACCACACGTTCACAAAGAAATAGTAATAATAATGGCGTTGATGGCAGCTGTTCTAAGGAGATCAGAGAGTGCAGGACATATTATAGTGCAGGCACATTTGCTTGGACACAGGTGCACTCACAATTCCTTCACTCTCTGCGCGCGATGCGACGACAATCCGACATCACCGGAGAGAGATTTGACGTTGGACCGACATTGACGTGCTCTCCGATGCACGGGTGTATCAATCATCAACTACCAGACTTCGGGCTGCTTTCTGAAAGTTCCTTAAACCCACAAAACGATTTCGAGCCGACACTCGCTAATAAAACCCAAGTCTTAGGTGTAATATAAACTTTGATATTAGCCCCATATAAGTTACTAGCCGTTTTTCCGCGGTTTCACCCGCGTCCCGTGGGAGCTACTGCCCGCACCGGGTTTAAATATAGCCTATGTTACTCGCAGATAATATAGCTTTCTAATGGTGAAAGAATATTTGAAATCGGTCCAGTAGTTTTTGAGTTTATCCGTTACAACCAAACAAACAAAGTTTTCCTCTTTATATATTAGTATAGATGTCAGTGCTATCTCTAGTAAGCAAAAGAACAGATAGATTGTATATTGGGAACGGCCCTTACTATACATGTTTAGTACTAAGAATCGATGAGTAATATCCTCAAAATTTCTAGGTGGCACCACCTGCGTTATTCACTACTACTCACAATTATGACGTGAGCGCATTCAGTGCCAAACATGTGCACTTGTTCAAAGAGGTGGATGACCATATCGTTTTATATTTGTAACATCACCCGATCTTGGTCTTATAGTACTTGAACCATGGAGTTTCTTGTCCGTTCTTCTAAATAGGAAGCTACTTTTTAATGGGCAACTAGAATCAAACTTATTTATAATTTTGACGTTCATAAATGCTTGTGTAAAGGCCTAAATGATGTAAATGATTTGACTTTGAATTTGGAGGTGTTACACCCCCGTGTCTGGGAGGGCGCGTAAAGCCAGCGTCTCTGAATGCTACTCAGTAGCAGTCGTTGTTACAATTCCACGTCAGAGGCTGTCAGGCGGAGTTGAGTACACTCTGACACTAGGGCTTGGTAGGTGATTAAACCTGCAGCTCACTCGATAAGAAGAAAACTTGAAGAGCCAATTTCACCAAAAATCAAATAATTTTTGGGAAACCACATTATCCTTGAGTAAGGTCAGTAGTTCCCTCGTGAAACGGGTGAAACCGCTGGCTGTAGCTACTCATAATTATCACTATCACTACATAGTATAAAACAAAGTTGCTTATTCTGTCCCTGTGTCCCTTTGTATGCTTAAATCTTCAAAACTACGCAACCGATTTTCATGCCGTTTTTTTTATTAAATAGAGTGTTCCAAGAGGAAGGTTTATATGTATCATAACATTCATTAAATACAGGGGAAATACTGTTAATCTGTGCGAAGCCGGGGCGGGTCGCTAGTCTATCATATTTCTCACATGGTGTCCGGAAGTTTCAAGTGCAAGACAGTTCATCGCCTCCTATTGTTAATGTATATTTGCATATATTAGGACTTGGCCCCTTTCCAGATACAGTTGAGTGTCTGCCCTATATTATAAACAGGTATATTTGTCTGTATGTAACTGCTAAACGAAAATAGGGACTGACTTCTTCTCCATGAGACTCACTATTTGGAACTGTCCTGGTGTTTTCTGACTTTCTGACTTTTCATATATCCTCCAAAGGTTTACTTATAAATCTTTTAATTGAGGACTTTGGTAGGCTTATTTTTTAAGGCACGGGGCAACATCGTATGTATTATACTTAATATTATCAAGCTCAAGAATTTGTTTGTTTACTTGAATTCTTTAGTCTCAGAAACTACTGGACTGATTTGAGATTCCACTGTTGGATGGCCAATTTATCCAGAAAGGGCTACTTTCTGTCCCCAGTTTCAAGTAACTTTACTAATACCCCCAAGTAAACTCAGGAGATACACTTGTATCTAAATGCAAGTCATGCCCTAATATTGATAAGTGCACACGGATCTATAGACATTGCCAAAAACGCAGTAAACGACGCGCAGACCAATTAGTACGTCATCTTATTAATTTGTGCTATTACTAATATTGATATACTGTCTGCCTCGTTGGGCTAGATGTCGCAAACACGACTGGTGTGCACGAGGTCTTGGGTTCGATTCGCGAGTCGGGCCGAATTCCCTTTGAGGGTTTCAGAAACTTTCACAAAGCAGCCTGGAAGTTGTCGGTGTAACACCCCCGCGCCTGGGAGGGCACTTGTCGCCGGCGTCCCCGAATGCTACTCAGTAGCAGTCGTTGTTACAATTCCACGTGAGAGGCCGTCAGGTGGAGTTGAGTACACTCTGACACTAGGGCTTGCTAGGTGATTAAACCTGCAGCTCACTCGATAAGAAGAAGATTGTGTCATAGCTACACAAGAGAAGTCTCACCGATAAAGTACAAAAGTAAACAATTTTGATATTCGTTTTTCACAAACACATATACTAAGAAAGTACATACAAACTTACAAAACTTGCATTGTTACTTGCCTGTCCTGGAATCGAAACCATACACTCATATTTTAGAGGTTGGTTCTTTACTACTCTCCTAAATATTTTCATTCAGCACTTATACCCTTCACGACCTTGTCTGAGGTCATGTAAGGTCATATTCCAGACGTCTAGGGCCTGGGTGAATGACCTGCTTAACCTGACATCCAGAGTTAGACAAAGGATTTTTAGTACGACTAGTACAATAGGAGTTGGGTTTACCAAATGTGAATTTAATGAAGTTGATGAAAGATTTCTTTTGTGCAAATTAGTGGGATGCTTAAAGATGCTTGTTTTATATGTTGGTGTATTATATGACTACAATAGTATATTTTATTGTTACTAAACTAATATAATATAGCTGAACTGTCGTACCACAAAAACTTTTGAACGTCTGATGAAAACTTGTCTAAAAAATGACCGATTCTGACGATGATGAATTAAGGTCCGTTTTGAAGACACACTTTTTTTTAGACAAGCGTTCAACAGATGTTTAAGTTTTTGTTGTAAGGCTGAGTTTTTAACACGATTTTATTAAATCGGCCTGTATGTATCTATCCATCTTCCAAGGATCGTAGCGTCATGAAAATTGGCAACTATATGTAGTTCTGATGACAATACAATAATATGGTACCGTCGAACTGATCTGATGATGGAGCCGGAAGATGTGAACTGGAACTTCATGATGGAACATCGTATCATAGCTGCGTTTGGACTTGTTAGAAAAGTCCTGTAATAATTTTTACGTGCATTTATAAATGCGTGCTTTTCGAGTTGATAACCTTCCTTTTTTGAAGTTGGTTAGAAAATATAATGAGTCATGTCCTTCCTCCAGGTTTAAGCTATCTCTTCACAAAATTAGATCCCTATCTACCTATTTAGCGGTATTTCCGTAAAATTTCACACGTCATCCGATTTAGATTAATTTCAGGTGTCCGCGTGGGTCTAAATAATCTATTATTTCTTGAAGGTCGTTGTCATATCGCTAATTTTGTAGATATTTTGCGCAACTTTTTATCTAGAAATGTGCTTATCGCGTTTTGACGAAAACTGCGTAGTGTTTTGTTTTCTTTTTCGTACTACTTACTAGTTTCCGCTTGTGGTTTGAAAATATGGGAAGTAGTTTTAGCTTGAAAGAGTAACAACCGTACATAACAGTCGCTCCTTGTGGCACACTGGTACTCAGCTGCATTCGGTTAGACTGGAAGCCGACCCCAAAATAGTTGGGTAAAGGCTCGGCAGATGATGATGATGGGTAACAAACGTACACTCCTACAATTTATAGCATTCTTATTCCTTTCTCAGGCTTTAGATTAGTCTAGCTAGAATTCTAGATTATTATCTGTTATTAAATTATTTATTTATTTATTTATTTATTGCTTAAAAGGTACATTTTACATTACATTTTGAAAAATAACATTTTGTTCAGTCATTTTGGCATGGAAACTGAATAGACAGTTACTTTCGTATTTATTTTCTCTGGCCTTGAAGTATGTAAATGTGTACCAAATTTTTGTTGAAAATCGGTTGAATAGATTTTGCGTGAAAGCCGGACCCACATATTTTTGCATTTATAGTATTTTTGTATTTTCACCTAATTTAAATGAAATATACATACCTTTACCTAGCAGCATTATTTAATTTCTTAATTATATTATTCTGACCTTGAAAACAGACCTGCGCAGTAGATCTGCGTCTGCGCAGATATCTTGTTTACCATATCAGTATCGAGACTAGTTTTTCCCAAATCTGTTATTGTTTGCTCTCCTTTGCGCGGCAGATGGTGAAAAACATTGCATGTTATCTTCATATAGTTCTTGGTAGAAGTAGTGTGACTCTAATATTAGGAAGATGAAGGCGATTATCTTAGGAACTGTTCAACCAATTTGAGAAATTACTTCAGTGTTAAATAGCCCATGTATTGAGGAAGATTACATAAGGCATGTTTATTCGCTTTCTAGAGTTCTTCTTGACAGATTTTGAAAAACATTGCATGTTATCTTCGTACAGTTTTAGTGGAGGTTGTGTGACTCTAATATTAGAAAGCTGAAAAGTTTGTTTGGACGAGATTATCTTAGGAACTATAGGTCCGTTTGTTTGTTTGGACGCGGTAATTTCAGGAACTATTGGTCCGATTCGAAAAACGGCTGCAAGATTGCCCATGTATTCAGGATTATTATAGGCGATTTTTGGGTGGGAGCCAAAATCGGGACCCTATTACTAAGACTTCGCTGTCCGTCTGTCACCAGGCTGTATCTCATACACCGTCATAGTTACACAGTTGAAATTTTCACAGATGAAGTATTGTTTCCGCAATAGATAACAAATACTGAAAACTAGACTACAATAAATATTAACGGTCTTCGACACAACGTACTTGATCTTATAGAACCATTCGTGCTTGAATCCCACTCGCTCTTCGCCGGTTTTTTTTTTCCGATATTTGTGACGAGTTCCCAAGCAGTTACAAGCTATACTTAGAATCCCGTTTTCCCCTGAACAACAGTTTTCAGTGAACTCGCGAAGTTGTTTACAAAATATGTGTAGGTACCTATGT
Source organism: Helicoverpa armigera (assembly GCF_030705265.1). Classification (NCBI taxonomy): domain Eukaryota; kingdom Metazoa; phylum Arthropoda; class Insecta; order Lepidoptera; family Noctuidae; genus Helicoverpa; species Helicoverpa armigera. The sequence goes on along the minus strand of NC_087150.1, from coordinate 4,760,793 downwards.
ACTGTTTAATCGTCTGAAAGTTGTCGGAACATGTTAGAACGTATTGTTTCTGATTCGTTGAATTTCACTTTCAGTTGATTTTCAGTAAGTTTATGGCTTGAATTGGAGTTGACGTTGGTTTTGTTCGCGTTCCGATAGGACAGCGTTATAAAAGTACATATACTAATATGAATTATCCTATTTAAGTATAATTAATATATGATGCACTAGCTGGTGCCCGCGACTTCGTCTGCGCAGGTTTAGTATTTCGAACAATATGTTTACAAATTGTAGCCTATGTGTTATTCTGATGTATAAGCTATATTATTGTAAAGTTTCATTAAAATCCATTCAGTAGTTTTTGCGTGAAAGAGTAACAAACATCCATACATCCATACATACAAACTTTCGCGTTTATAATATTAGTAGGATGTTTGTTCAATTGTTCCTCTGTCACGCGAAAATTACCGAATGGATTTGATGAAACTTGGCAATTATATGGCTTATGTATCAGACAGAATAGTATGTAGGCTACTATTTTATTCGGATACGAAAAGCAGTACCCATGTGTCAACTAATCCGCGCACTCGGATAAAATTTTGCTATTAGCCTTCCTCATTAAATGATCTAACACAAAAATATTTTTACCTATCGGATCAGGAATTCCTTAAGATTGGCGCATTTAAATAAACAAACAAACTTCAGCTTTGTAATAGTAGTAGGTAGTACAATAGAAGATGTAAATTAATTCAATGAAAGCAAAACAAGTAAACAATATAAATTGTTATACTATTCTAATACAAATAAACATCTTACAATTGTATTCAATAAACACTTTACATACAAATATACGTACTCAAATGTACTACAAACATTAGCAGAGTATATAAACAAAAATATTTACTTTCTCAAAGAAAACAACCTGAGCGAATTCGCTTTAAAATTTATCTTCATCTATACTAATATTATAAAGCTGAAGAGTTTGTTTGTTTGTTTGAACGCGCTAATCTCAGGAACTACTGGTCCGATTTGAAAATTTATTTCAGTGTTAGATAGCCCATTTATCGAGGAAGGCTATATGCTACTTTTGTCCTGGTACGGGAAGTAGTTCCCACGGGATGCGGGTGAAACCGCTGGCAGAAGCTAGTCTCATATAATATACAGGCTGTCAATTGAACATCTTTGGCAGTCGTTACGGGTAGTCAGAAGCCAGTAAGTCTGACAACCAGTCTTACCGGGTATTGGGTTGCCCGGGTAACTGGGTTGAGGAGATCAGATAGGCAGTCGCTCCTTGTGGCACACTGGTATTCAGCTGCCTGTTAAATTGGAAGCTGACCTCAACATAGTTTGGAAAAGTCTCCGAAAATGCTGTATCAGAAAACATAAACAAAAATATCTATATTCACAATGAAAACAACTCTCCTATTACGGGTCTGCTGGAATAGATTTCGATGAAACACAGGATTACACAGGGGGGTTTTAGCCGGTAGGAGTTCGGCACACCCCTCCGCCTCTCCCCAGGCGGAAGAAGTTCATTAGGATTACCCCGTCCCAAAAAAAAAGTGTCAGACTCTTACTGATTAAAACCACCATGTTCCTTCTTAACCCCTTTATGTACCAGCGCCGCGGTAGCTTAAATAAACTACAAACATAAGCAGTGATACCATAAACAAAAATATTTACATTCCCTCTGAAAACAAGCGAGCGCAATCGCTCTAAAGGACAATGCCTAAAAACGTCCCCACCCACCAACAGACTTGAAAGTAGTGTCATTGGATGCGCCTCATTTAATAGATCATTTCTCATTTAATTGATTTAATTTCCTCATTTAATTGATTATGGAGACATATTCCAAAAGTATGGGGTTTAGGAACTATAAGACAATTTAGTATCTTTAATAATCAATTAACTTCAAGTTTGTTAACCAATTACTCGGAGTTGGTTGGACCGATTTTGATGTTTTTATTTTTATTTTACAGAATCTATGTATCTCAAAGTTAGTCTAATTTAATTTTCATCAAGATCTTTTAAGCAGTTTTTGAGTTATCATCGGTTAAAATAATCGGTTTGAAGAGGCAATGTAGGATGTCTTAAGGACACCTTCACCACCACCAACAGACTTGAAACTAGTGTCATCGGAAGCGCCACCTTTGATAGATCATAACTATCATAACAATTTAATCCAAATGTATGGGGTTTTGGAAATATCCGACATTCTATTATCATCGCATTAAAAAAAAAAGTCATCAAAATCGGTCCACGCAACTCCGAGTAATTGGTTAACAAACTTGAAGTTAATTGATTATTAAGGATACTAAAATGTCGTCTATTTCCAAAACCCCATACATTTGGAGTAAATCGTTTTGATAATCATGATCTATCGAAGGATGCGCTTCCGATGACACTAGTTTCAAGTCTGTTGGTGGGTGGGGACAGGGTCCATACAAAATCCGGCATTGTCCTTTTATCTTTATCTCAACTGCCATCGACACGACCGCACGCTGCAGTGTTTGTAAACAGAATGAGTTTTACAAATCGAATTTCGAAGAGCGTTGACCTTTGCGGAAACCGTTTTTTTTATATGGCGGTAGCTGTTGACTTTTTTTTTGTGTTGGGATTTTCGGTTGTGGGTGTGAATGTTAATCCATACTGCTTACTTTAATATCGTAACTACGGAAGTGATTCTGTATATCTGTCAGGCTTTTATACAAAAGCTACTGAACCGATTTAAATAGATTTTGGTACACTATTTGTATTTTTGTGTTCAGAATATAGGAATTTTTTACCCAGTTGAGGGAAGTGATTCTCTCGGGACGTGGTTAGGTGAATACGCCAAGCTACAAATGCCTATAGTTATCGGCACGGATAATGAGCTCTCGGAAGAAGAGTGGGGATCGCTTTGTACACTTAAGGCAATAAATCACTTCTGCGCAGGTGAAGGTCAGGGCTCAATATCCTTGCCGATGATTGTATCTCCATATGCCATGGTTATTGGACAAGAATTTTTATGTTTGCACATTTTAGCAATTAAATCTATTGATTGTGTTATCGTGTAATCTCTATTACCCAACATCAGATCGCTTTATTTGCCTGAAAAACTGTCTCTTCAATCTTTTACGGCGCATAAGTGTGATAACAATTAGCACTCAATATGTAACCTCGCTAAGTGAGCAAAACAATGATCTGTTTAGCAGTTCTCCTCGCACGATTGTCACGACATACCAACAATACATATAACATGACATTATACATATAAACTTTCAATACTAACACGTTTCTGATTAATGGCCTGCTATGGCTACTGTTCTCTCAGGAGATCAGCTGCGCAGGACATGTTATAGTGCACGAGCATTTGCTTGGACACAGGTGCACTCCCTTCTCTGAATCATCAACTTCCAGACTACGGGCTGCTTTGTGAAAGTTCAAGAAACCCACAAAGCGATTTCGGCCCGACCCGGGAATCGAACCCGAGACCACAGCAGCCGCGCTTGCGACCACTAGACCAACGAGGCAGTCAAACTTTCAATGCACGATTATGAATAATGGTGACTCTCGACCACGATCTCTAAGGAGATCAGCTAGCTGCTCAGGATATATTATAGTGCACAAGCATTTGCTTGAACGCAGGTGCACTCACTATTCCTTCACTCGCATAGCGCGATGGGACGACAATCCGACACCACCGGAGAGAGATCACAAGCAGTCGACCGACATTAACGTGCTCTCCGATTATTAACTCCTGTTTTTGTGAAACCCGGGAAAGTTCCTTTTTATATTCGTGTAGTAAAACTTCTCAAAGTGTGGGTGAAATAACTAGATTTTTATTCTAACCACTTTTATGGGCACTATACTGCAGTTCCGAGTAAAACCTATTTAGTATTAAAGAAGGCTTTCCCCCCATGGTCACTATGCTTTGCAATTAGTGAAAATGGGTTTAGTAGTTTCAGAGAAACCCACACATCAAAATAATATATTACCTACCACTTGCTTCTGCCCGCGATTTCACCCGCGTCCCGTGGGATCTACTGCCCGTACCGTGATGAAATATAGCCTAGGTTACTCGGGAAGACTGTAGCGCCCCAACAGTGAAAGATGTTTTCAAATCTGTTCAGTAGTTTCGGAACCTTTAGGTTAGAAAGAAAAAGAGGCTTTCTTCTTTATCATATTAGTAAAGGTCATATCACTGCAAAGTTTTATCAAATCCATTCAGAAATTTTTGTGTGAAAGAAGAACGAACATCCAAACATACTGTACATCCACAATATTAGTCGGATTAAAAAAAAAAACATGTTCAATTTTATATCACAAATCAAGGCTGAAGATATAAAACCCACCTTTTATGTTTCGTTCAGAAATAAATGAAAACTTTATGGTTTTGTACTGAACTCGCGACATGCAAAGTTTATATTTATGTGGGTGCAGTCTACATAAGGAGAACAAAATGACTAGCGGAGATGTCATAACGCAAAATCTCTTAAGAAAGTAGCGCGACAACATGCGGGGCGAGGGGGACGAGGAACGCTACTATTATAGCTTATAGCTTATGGCGTCGTCCTAATTGGGAGCGATCGCGCGATGGCGCGATGCGTTTTTCATCTCACGATCTCACTTGCGAGGTTCCGAGGTTCAGATAGGACACTCTGATGAAATCTGTATGTTTGAACTCATCGAACGACGGGAACGCATCGTGTCATAGCACAATCGCTGTCAATTAGGACGACGTCTTAGATGAAAAACGCATCGCGCCATCGTGCGATCGCTGCCAATTAGGACGACGCCTTAAGCTCCGCACTTACACGCCTTCTATGGAAGGCCAATATTTTCAAAATGAAATCACCAATCAATCAAGACCAATCATTTACAGATGGAACCTGAACTCCTCGTTAGTTCACCAATAACTGATCGTACGTACTTTACCTAGAAGAAGGCGCCTGACCTACCTGCCTTATGGCATCTCCGCTCATAATTCCTTCCTCCGTGAGTGTGCAGATAAAATGCTGTATGTGTGTGTTTTTCTAATAAATAAATAAATAATAATAAATAGAAAATTGAAAAGCTACGATTTTTGCTATTCGAAAAATAAGACCCGATTCCGAGGAATGTACAAATACAGTTTTTTAGAGTTCTATACTAAGTTCATCAATGAATAGTGTATGACCTTCACGATTCGACCTCAAGGTAACCTATTTAATTGCTAGTCTATTGTTCACAGACATTCTGACCTGCTCCATATTTATTACAAACACAAGGACATTATGTTACTCGTGTGCACGCGAAAGTTTGGATTTATTATTATGCGGCTGTTGCGTAGCCACTAGCCACGAGCATCATCTCCCGAGTCTTTTCCCAACTATGTTGGGGTCGGCTTCCAGTCTCACCGGATGCATCTATGTACCAGTGTTTATAAGGAGCGACTGCTCAGCTGACCTCCTAAACCCAGTTACCCGTACCGGGCAACCCAATACCCCTAGGTAAGACTGGTTGTCAGTTTTCCTGGCACAGTGGATAGTCTTCTGACTATCCGTAACGACTGCTAAAGATGTTCAATGACAGCAGAATTTACAGCAATATAGCTCATCAAATTCTTCATAAAATAAATACTTTCACTGAAGACACGATTTCTTATATCTAACAGTATTTTCTTCATACTAGTGCAGTCCTTTCGTAGCACCGGAGACACAACGCAAAAAAGTTAGTCGTATCAACGCTTTTTACCAGAATGTTCGAGGACTTAAAACAAAGCTGTCAATGTGGCGTAACAACCTCGCCATCTCACCCTATAACCTCATAGCTGTAACCGAAACATTCTTGGACTCTTCTGTTCTGAACCCTGAACTTGAAAGTGGTGATTGGAATGTTCTGCGCCGTGACAGGCATACGCCGTGTGGAGGAGTCGTGCTCGCAGCGCGACCACCTATTACGTTACTCAGAAAACAGGAATATGAGACTGTCTGTGGTGAGGATCTGTGGGCATCTTTTAGTTGGCGTGGTCATCCATTTCTCATATGTGTTGTATATATAAAGCCTAGTGCCAAAGATGAGGAATATATGCGTTGGTTCTGCAAAGTCGAAAGTTTTATAAACAATTTTAAAGGTTCGGTTATTATTATGGGTGATATTAATCTCAATAGTGCATCAACCTGTGTTAAAAATTATTATTGTTATTTTGTGTCTTTCTGTGGTCTTGTTGATAAAAATGTAGTCTTTAATAGCTATGGAGGAATTTTAGATGTCATATTAGTCCGGGATGGATCTCTAGATGCCGTAGTTAGTAGTATAGATGGACTTGTTCCACCTGACTCGTATCATCCTCCGCTTAATGTAGAGATTCAAGTCGAATCAGCTAATGGATCAGATGCTATTGAACCGAGCAATATAAATCCAGATAAAGACTGGAACTTTAGCAAATGTGACCTCAAACAACTTTACGAATCCCTATCTGAAATCTCTTGGGAATCGGTGTTACAATGTAACAAAGTTGAAGATGCTGTTAGTACATTTTATAATAATATCTATAACATTTTTGATGACTGTGTGCCCAAAAAACATCGTGCTAAATATTCTACTAAACGATATCCTGTTTGGTTTACTTCAGAATTAATAAATGACATTAAACTTAAACTTAAACTACATGCAAACTGGAAGCGTACCAATAACCCCGACGATTATAAGAGATTTGCGGATCTCAGGAACACCTTAAAGTGCCGAACAACAGAAGCCTATAGTTTATACATAAAGCGCGTAGAAAATAATATTAAATGCAACCCTCTAGAGTTCTGGCAGCATGTTAAGAGCTTAAGATCTAAAGGAGGCTTTGAACCAAGTGTTTCTTTTAATGGCGACAGTTTTTCGGGAGCAGCAGCTGCTGAGGCCTTTGCCAACTTTTTTGCCAGTGTGTTTCTGCCCGACATACCACAGTTGAATGCAGCATGTGTAAATAGTCTCGACAATAGTTCCAACAGTAATTACATTAATGTTTTCAAATTTACTCTTGACGATGTTCAATATGGTATTAATAAACTAAAACCTAGAAGTTCAATAGGACCTGACAGTATTCCGGCTTTTATATTGAAACATTTCAAAGAACATTTTTCTGCTCCTTTATGTCACATCTTTAATTTATGTCTAAATACGGGTATATATCCACATCACTGGAAAATTTCACGTGTCACGCCCATACCTAAAACTAGTAACAAATCAGCAGTCGAAGGTTATCGACCTATAGCTATATTATCATCTCCTGCAAAGATATTTGAAAATGTTCTACACAAGTTAATATACTCGCAAGTTGAAAAGCATTTACGTAACAATCAACACGGTTTTAGATGCAAGAGGTCTGTCAATACCAACCTCCAGACAATTACTGAGTACATATCAAAACATCTTGATAAAAAACGCCAGGTAGACGTGCTTTATTTCGATTTTCGTAAAGCCTTCGACAGAGTCAATAATGACATCTTGCTTTTAAAACTTAGTGCCATTGGCTTCTGTCCTAATCTACTCCGACTTCTAGCCGACTATCTCCGGGACCGTCAGCAATTTGTAAGGCTTGGTGTCTACGATTCTCACCCCTACCATACGCGTTCCGGTGTAAGTCAAGGGTCAATACTTGGGCCTCTTCTTTTCCTACTCATGGTCAATGACTTACCATCTGTCCCTAAATTCGCAGAAAGTCTCCTTTACGCGGACGATCTTAAGCTTTACGGTGCGGTTGACTCTCTTTCGGATTGTGAAGCCATGCAAAGAGATATAAATGCCATACACGAGTGGGCGGTCCAGAATAAAATGGAATTCAATTTGTCCAAATGTTGTGTAGTGACTTTTGGTCGAATGCGACATCCAATTTATTTTGAATATACATTAAATGGTACTAAGATATTAAGATCGAATAACATGAAAGACTTGGGTGTCACATTTGACCAGAAGCTTACTTTTCACGACCATATCTCAACGGTTGCCAAGGAATCCTTTAAAAGGTTAGGGTTTGTACTCCGCATTGCTCGTGAATTCAACAATAAACACGTGATAAAGCTTCTGTACAGTGCACTAGTACGAACCAAATTAGAAGCCAGTTCTTCTGTATGGAATCCGCATGAAGCCAAATATGCTCTTCTTTTAGAAAAAGTGCAAAAAGCATTTTTGCGGTTTCTCTACAGAAGAACTTTCGGATACTATCCTTACCTTTACCCTACCAAGTTCCTTTTGGGATGTTTGGGGTATAACATGTTGGCGGTAAGGCGGGAGTGTGACCAGATAGGAACTATGCTCAAAATTTGTAAAGGTTTGACAGATGCACCTGATATCCTTAATGAGCTGATTCGACTATACACGCCGAATAATTATATCCGCAGCAGAAGGCATCGTCTGTTAGACGTGCCTCCGTGTCGAACCGCAGCCCGCGCTACGGCTCCCATACCGCGCGTGTTGAATACGATCAACAAACTCGTGGAAGCCAACCCGGACTGCGATATATTCGAAGACGATTTTGTTCATATAATGGGCGTATGCCTAAAATTTTGTGAAAACATTTCCTAATTTTATTACTTGTTTATTTTTATATGTGTTTTTTTTTTTTATATTATTTTATACTTTTGTTGTATTTAACAGTATTTTTAAGCTTGTATTTTAAATTTAATTTTAAGTTTACGATTTATGTAATTGGCTGTTAAAGCCGTGTAAGTCGAATAAATAAATAAATACTTCTAAAGGAATTGTTACGTGCATTCTCTTAGTCGGTATTTCATCATAGAATGTATTAATGCGTTTTCTAAGATGTCTGACAATACTTTCACGGTATCTATACGTTTGAGCTATTCAGTCGGAACAAATATCTTCACTATCTATTGAATGTTTCAAAGGCGTTCTAAGAATTCCCATTCAGTGTATGTAGCTTTGTTTTTCAGTCATACATTGATTGACAGTTATCATTTAGCTTCCCAGGTAGTCCATGAAACTGTACAGACTAGGCTTTTGAATATACAGTACAGCGTACGCAAAAAAAAATTAGTTGGGTTAGTTATCTCCTAAACATATGTGGCCTATATTCTCTCAAATTTCCGTCACCCTCACCCCAAGTTTCGAGACGACAAAATCTTTGGCGACTATTGGAACGTCTATTCTTTATAATGTATCGTGTATTATACTTTGCAAAATTTTTATAAAGAACATAATTACAGAGCTTCCAATCAAAACAAATTTTGCTCCACTTTGAGTACTAAAACAAATAAATAAAACTAAGCCAATAGGCTACTGCAACCTTGACATTTCTAACGTACTCAGTAAATGACTCAGTAGTCATATGGGTATTCGATCATGTATGGAAGATAATGTTTAATGAGGCCAACATACATACTTGAGAGATCACTATTGAGCTTTTAGGGATCGCCTGTTGGGTGAATCCCTAGCTGTCTTCTGGTCGTGAGATGCAGAGGGTTGAGAGAAACACGGTGTTCGGATATCGGATATATTTCGCGTAAACCCATATAGAACAGTTCACTCCGACCAGTGCGCAGGAACTGTCCGTGCCTCTCATACCTCACGCTCTCACACATGCTTACCTTGCACTCTGCCATACATACATACATGTGTCAGTACAAGCTCCTGGCTATGTAACAGTCGTACGGGTCGATCGATCATAAGGTTAAGCAACGCTTGGTGTGGATGGTAATCTCGCTTACCAAGGACTATTGGCTTGCCCTTGTAACTGGGTTGAGGAGATCAGATAGGCAGTCGCTCCATGTGGCAAAATGATACTCAGCTGCATTCGGTTAGACTGGAAGCCGACCCCAACATAGTTGAGAAAAGGCTGCGTAGATGAGTAGGAATATTATGCTAAATTCCACATAGCAACGCCATAGAAGGACTGATAAAGGATTTGAAGGGGTTAAAATAGAGTATAGATAATCCTAGTATACTCCTATCTTATCTATGACCAAACAAAACATACCATTTGCATAACTTGGTCACGAGACTGATAAAAGATAAAGGTAATTTTAACTATATAAGGTTAAATATGTATTGATTTTTATGGACAATACGGCAGACTAGTATATACATACATTCAGTGGGGTCCATCAGGGCCAAAGCCTGCTACGCAAATTTGCGCTCATTACCGCGGCGCTGGTACATAAAGGGCTTAAGAAGGAATATGGCGGGTTAGTCAGTAAGAGTCTGACACTCCCTTACGTTGCACCCTCAGTGGGAGGGGTCATTTGCAATCAAAAGGGACTTTTTTTTTTAACGACGTCAAAAATCATCAAATGACCCCTGCCGCTGTGGGTTAGCAGCGGTGAGGGAGTGTCAGACTCTTACTGACTAAAAACCGTCGTGTTCCGTCGTAGGCCTTTTTATGTGCTAGGGCCGCGGTATCTCTTAAGAACAACCCGCACAATCAAAAGGGACTAGGATATAGATAGAGTCTGCTCACAATTAACATTTCCAACCATATCTACTTTCACACAATCCATCCATCGTTTCGTTGGTTGTCTTCTTTTTATCTATCCACGTTCCACGTTTATGCCCAAAGCCGAAAGAAGTACCTAACATTATTTTTTATCATCGCCCAGATGCAAGTGAATTCAAGACAAAAAGCTAGTATTACAAAGCAAATGTAATGAATATTAATTACGCTCATTACGTCAGTGTGATCTCATTACATAACCGGGATATAGATGTCTGATTGGCTTCGTTAGTTACGAACAGACAGACAGACGACTTTTAATGTAAGACATTTGATATTCTTAACTCTGCATGTATCCTTTGACGAACAAAAAGTGCCACTGAATGAGATCAGGTTTTTTGACCGACTACAGAAAATAGTATTTGACAGTCTTAGGAGAAAGTTTTGGGTATATTATTGATTATTTTATAGACGGTTTTACTTTTTTGATAGTTTGCTTGTTCTTACATTAAAGGCTCTGATTTGAAAAATTCTTTCACTGTTTGAAATCTATAATTCCCGAGTAATATAGGACTTTTTTTTAACGACGTCAAAAATCATCAAATGACCCCTCCCGCTGTGGGTTAGCAGCGGTGAGGGAGTGTAAGATTCTACTGACTAAAAACCGTCGTGTTCCGTCGTAGGCCTTTTATGTACCAGGGCCGCGGTAACTCTTTCGAACAACCCGCAGCCCCTGGAACAGCCCACAGCCCCGGGAGTAACCTTCTCAGTGCCTTGTACATGAGCTATTTAATTACTTGCAACTTTTTCCTCACATCTGCTACTCATCTCTTAATTGTTTACAAACCTGTCTTTTTTTGCAAAAACCTGCGCACCTGTTAAACATACAGCTACAGAACAAAACGAACTTTCAAAAGGATGTCCAAAAAATAAACAAAAGCGTGTTAAAAAAAAATACTGTAAAGTCAAGTAACGTGAGTAGCGAAGGACGCAAACTGGTTTTGGTGAACTACCGTGCAATAGGGCTGGCAATTGAGCCGGTAGACTTGGATTTGGTTTGGATTTAAATTTTTATAAGAATTCGGGTCATTTTTTTGGTTGCCATTTCAACATCTTTGGCAGTCGTTACGGGTAGTCAGAAGCTAGAAAGTCTGATAACCAGTCTTACCAAGGGGTATGAGAGGTTGAGGAGTTCAGATAGGCAGACGCTCCTTGTGGCACACTGGTACTCAGTTGCATCCGGTAAGACTGGATGCCGACTCTAACATAGTTGGGAAAAAGCTAGGCAGATGAGTTCAGGTTATAGAAAATTCGGACACATTCTTTATTTTTAAAATTGTCTTGAAGTGAAGTCTTAAGATAACCATCATTTTAAACACTATTCAATACATCATTTTCAGTAGTCTTATCAATATTGTTTACCATTAATTAGGTGCATACCTAATCACAACTGTTTGTTACACACACACACACACAAACAAATACACACTAAAAAGAAATCAAACCTAGACTCGCTCTAATAACCGTACTCCAATTACTATTGTTTATTCGTTATCAACTAAGTTGGTAGCCCTACTGATAAAGCTACCTACGTGACTGGTGACTCATTCACATTACAACCTACGTGCGTGCGCGCAGTGTTGTGTTTCGAACAGCTTCGGTAGGCGTACAATGTTTGGTGTCTGTGGCGAAATTTATATATTTGCTGTTATGTAGTTGCATCTAAGTCCTGGGGAAGTTAAAAAATTACTGGTTGTTGATTTTGTCTGTATGGAGCTAACTAAGAAATTCATGGGGTTTTATTTCGCAAAATGCTGTAATAGTGGGTGCTTATATTCTAAAAGTCTCTTGCCTTTGAGAATTCTCGGGGTTTCTTAAAAATTGTGATATGAAGTATATTATCTTTTATGAGATCCTGCTAAAAAAAACTCATATAGTGTAATCGTAAAACTTTCTTTGGATGGTGGATGGGTTATTTTAGGCTACTTTGGTTCCATGTAGGAAAAGGTTCCCTCGGGACTCGTGAGAGCTAGTAGTGAAATACTACTAATATGTTTAGTAAGAATGTTCATACGATCTTATTCGCCCTCTAGTTCATTGTTTGTTTGCTCTAAACGCACCTCAGAAAGTACCTATGCCTATAATTCCTTCCATATTTACATTGGTTAAATATCTATTCCCTTTAGATAACAACCTACGTGTATATGTTTATCTATATACAACAATAACAAGTCGGTCGATGCACCGTTAGCTAAGCGAAGGACAGCAACCGGTTCTAGTGCATGTTTGTACACAGCGTGAGATAGGATGCAATCCTTACTCTAGTACAACGGCTGTTCACAATATTCTATGTAGTAAGAAAGAAAGAAAAACTATTTATTCATAAGATGCACACACGTTAACAGTAAATTAAAGTAGGGAATAATACAACAATCAATGATAAAATAAACGCATAAAATGGTGGGTGACACTAGCCCTATGCAAGTACACAATGATAGAATCTTATCTTCATTAAGCAAAACAACAGATAGATATAGTATAGAGTATATTGGGAACCGCCGTAAATGCCTAAGTTACTCTGACTTATCATCTCCATCTCCCGACTCCCGAGCCTTTTCCCAACTATGTTGGGGTCGGCTTCCAGTCTAACCAGATGCAGCTGAGTACCAGTGTGCCACAAGGAACGGCTGCCTATTCTGGAAAATGTGATAACCAATCTTACTCGTTGATAATACTGGTTGTCAGACTTTTTGCTTTCTGGGTACCCGTAACGATTGCCAAAGATGTTCAAATGCCAGCCCACCAGTTTAACGTGCCTTCCGAAAAACGAAGGATTCGTTATGACAAGATTGTCATCCATCCACGAACTGACCACGGCAAGAGATGCTTAGCCTTATGATCGATCCATCTGCGTGACTAGCATTTTAGAAAAATGAGATCTTACAAAAATAGTCTGGTTTAGTTAGAAACATTAAATGTACCTCGTAGGTATTTAATTATGTTTTTCCGTCAACAATTATTATTTTAATTAATTCTTGGAAATACCTGAACCTATTGTTCTACTAACAAGTTTTATAATTGAGACTAGCTGTTGCCCGCGACTTCGTCTGCGTGGGCAATATAGAATTTTCGTTTATTTAATCGTTCATTGCTCAACCCCCGTAGGTGATAGCGTGATAATATATAGCCTATGTGTTGAACCGGCCCCCAGGTAATAGTCATGCAAAATTTGATTTAAATCCATGCAGTACTTTTTGAGTTTATCCGGGACAAACATACAGACAAACAGATAAACAGACATACAGACAAAAATTCTAAAAACTACATATTTGGGTTCAGAATCGATTATGGATCACCCCCCAAGTATTCTTTAAAAAAAATATTCAATGTACAGTTTTGACTTTCCTATCATTTTATTATATGTATAGATATGAAACCTAATTACTTAAAAAAAAAACTACACATTCGTCTTGCATCGCTATTGACAAATGTGCACTCATATTATCTACCGCACTACATAATCTATGTGTAGCCTTTAGTTTTGGTCTAAGCCTATAGTCTGGAAGTTGGTGATTGATATAATGTACTCGTGCATCAGAGAGCACGGGTCCTGTCATCTCTCTCCGGTGGTGTCGGATTGTCGTCCCATTGCGCTATGCGAGTGAAGGAATAGTGAGTGCACCTGCGTCCAAGCAAATGTTTGGGCTCTATAATATGTCCTGCGCAGCTGGCTGATCTCCTTAGAGGCCAGCCGCCGTGGATTATAACCGGCCCGGATGCTACAAGTCAGCCTGACTTGTTGGAAAAAGGCAAAGGTAAAAGACACAGGTTACTAAAAAATCCTTCTTTATTATGGGCCTGCCCAAATCCGATAATTGGTGACCGATTTTTCGAAAGAGAAAAAGCAATAGTCCAACTCACACGTCCTACAAAAAATTGGCTCTATTATCTGTCTTGATAAAAAGTCTGAAGTAATGTGTGGGGTTTGGCCTTTTTTTTAACGACGTCAAAAATCATCAAATGACCCCTCCCGCTGTGGGTTAGCAGCGGTGAGGGAGTGTCAGACTCTTACTGACTAAACACCGTCGTGTTCCGTCATAGGCCTTTTATGTACCAGGGCCGCGGTAACTCTTTCGAAGAACCCGCAGGGGAGCCTTTGGCCTGCATCAGACTGACAGTCAACACATAGTAAGACCGTGCCCCCATACATGTCAGATTTCTTCACACTCCAAGAATTCTCTTCGATCATCGCCCGCTCTATAAATAAAGACTATTCTCGAGTCTGACGTCAGAATGAAAGTGATTGCACCTTACACGTGGCGAAATTGTTTGTTTCATTGACATCGAGGTGCATGTGGAAACATATACTAGTTTTAAACTGACTGGACAATAGAAGGAGGAGGCTCTCAAATCGGGAAGTTTTTAAGGAGAGAGCCGCACGGATGGTACTAAGGTTGTGCGAATGGCTGTTAGACTACCTTGTCATGACAGTTCTTCCGTGTTTAGAAAGGCACATGAAATTTGTGGACTTGGCTATCATTCGAACATCTTTAGCAGTTGTTAAGTCGTTTTCAAATGACATTCGTAGAACCACGCGGAACAGCTAGTGATGTATCAAGATCACGTCATATTATTTTTCCCTACTAAACACTCCCATTCGGGTGTAGTGTTTTGTTAAACCATTTGACCGTAGCACAGTCACTAACCAATTTCTGAGTTGCAAAGTTATTTGAACTAAACTATAACAGACGACATCTTAACCTTCTAATGACAGTAGATTCTGGACACCCCATCTCCAAAAAGGATACACTCATTACTCGAGAGACGAACAAGACTGTCAGACAGTGACCGATTGCCGCCAATTGCGGACTGTATGCCCAAAATAACGAGTCTACTGACCTGCTCACAAGACCTCGGTCACGTATGCCCTGTAATCACGGCCAGGCAGAAATAAACGGATGTTTTATCAATGAGAAAGTCGACTTTTTACAAAATCGACTAATAAACGACGAACGACGAAATCTGTCCACCCGTTTGAAATGAAACATTAGGAATGCCTTCCTTTCTCTTACTGGCATCAGTACCAATAGACTATTTATTTTTAACTAGTTCTATAGTAGATTTCTAATGATCTTTCCTTCACCATTTATGATGTTTCATGTGAACCCGAGCCCTGAGCCTTTTCCCAACTATCTTGGGGGTCGGATTCCAATTTAACCAGATGCAGTTGAGTACCATTGTGCCACATGGAGCTACTGCCTATCTGAAATCCTCACTTAAGTAATCTGGGCAACCATTTGAGTTCAAAGTCAAATCATTTTATTTCATTTAGGCCTTAGCAAGCACTTATGATCGTCATAATATAAATAAGTTTGATGCATGTGGCACACTGGTACTGCGTCCAGTTAGACTGGAAGCCGACCGCAGCGTAGTTGGGAAAAGTCTAGACAGATGGGATGATTATACAATACTGCAGTACGTGATAAAATAAACGAGTTAATAGCCAGGACGAGTCGTCAATCACGTACTCTCAGCTGCCTACGTTTCTTAGTGAACGTAGGTCAAGACTTTTGAAGTAATTCGTCGAAGAGACTTGTTCATTTGAAAGACGGCCATTTTGCAGCGATTTTCGAAATTTTCGTACACTGAGTCACTCCGAATGTCATGAAACTCAGACAAAAATGAGACTACTAAACCGACAAGCATGTACATTTAGTGATTTTGGAAAAGTAAATATAAATAGAATTTCTTCTTCCTTAGTATTTTCATGACTACCTCTTGGACTGAGTCCCAAATGACTCCCTCCCAATTGACTCTTTTGGTAACTTATGCTTTTCATGTCCATCATCTTTCACAGCAGTGGTAGCACGTGTGAGTCCGTCAGATGCGTTTGTGAACACTCTGACACTTGGGCGATTAAGAGTCAACCTGCTACATACGCTATCGGAATCAGATACTTACTCAGCTCCCATAATAATTGTAATATTACGAACATCACATAAAACGCCTTATATATTAACCATAATAATCTATTTACTGCTTCCTCATATAATAAAATGGTTGCATCAACAGAGCCATTGAATTGTAAACATATTGCAAGAGCGCTTATTTTAGAATCGCAGATTATTAAATGTTTTCTTATCTAGTGGTTTGTAAAGAAGAAGCACCTATTGATGAAATAAATAAATAAGAAATAACGGAATGATTGATTGAAAGAATCACCAGACACGCAATTGAGACTACAGATGGTTTTAGTCAGTCAATGAATAAATCAGTAACAGCCCAAAGTTTCGTAGAAAGTTTCCTCAGTGATATTAGACTTCTCTTTATCCAGTAATTTATAAGGACATCCTGGCCGATTTTCAGCCACAGCCACTGTTCTCGGAAGAGATCAGCCAGCTGTGTAGGACATAATCCGTTGAGAATGCAATTGATTCTCCAAGGCACGGTCTTTCTATAATATGTTAAACATTATTGAAAATTAGTCGGTTTAAAAGTAATCTAAATTATGAGGTGTCCAAAACTGTCTCTTTACCTTTGTTTCTCTATCTCCCCTTGCCCTTTTCATGCGCTTCTATCAGAATCATCATTGAATATTCAAGTTCACATCACGCTATCTGTAATAACATTCAATCATATTTAAAGGGCAATAAATTCGTCTATACCAAACACGCATTTACCATTATCTTCTAAATTCTAAATAGTCACTGCACTATCTTTCACACATGATATTTTTGTTTTCCAAACGTCAGATCTACGTCAAAGACAGACATAATTTTCCGTAAAACCAACCTTCTGTGACTATCTTTTGTGCGATAGCCGACGACGTGCGTGCTCACGCGCATTGCCGCTTTGTTTACTCGCTAGTCCACGCGTTCTCAATTTGAAAATTTTATATCAGTTACGCTCAGGCCGTCGAGTAGGACGGTCGTCTCGCACGGTGTTAACAGTGCCCTTTTACGCAGTTGTTATTTCTTAGTGTTGTTTTTTATTCTGGATTATTATTTCTTTTGTTTGTGTGTGTGTTGTGTTTAATATTGTGTTGTTACAATGGCTATGGAGCCGCTGACTACAGTTCCTGTGGATGAATTAGGTAAATACTCCTTTTGTTTACGTTTTGAGATTGTTGACTTGTATTGAAATTGAAAGTTGGTGCAATACTTTGGCTCTCGTGTTTAAATTTTTATTCTACTTGGATGGTCTCCAATTTGTTTGATTGATTTAATCATTGTTTACAGTGTGTCGATTCTTATGTACTTGCCACGTGTATTTTTTTTGCGAGTACTTTCTTAGTGTGTGTGTAAAAATAGTTTTGTACCGGTTTTTCTTGATTGGATTCCGTCGGTTATTTTTATAGATTAACATGTGGCTTATTGAAGAGCCGCATGGGTTGATTGATCATAAGGTTAAGCAACGCTTGGCTTGGTAGGTCCGTGGATGGATGAACATTGAACAAGTGAACATCTTGTCATGACGAGTTCCTACGTGCTTCGGGAGGTTAAATTAATGGGTCCCTTCTCTTTCATTTGAACATCTTTGGCAGTCTTTAGGTGGTCTGAAGTTAGAAAATCTGACAACCTTACCGATGAGTATGGGGTTGCCCCGGTAGCTATGTTCAGGGGTTCAGACAAGCAGTCTCTACATGTGGCACTTTGGTACTCAGCTGCATCCAGTTAGACTGGAAGCCGACCCCAACATATTTAGGTAGGAAAACGCTAGGCAGATGATGAGTTAGTTAGTTTGCAAATCATTTCTAAGTTTAACTTTCTTTACCAAGTTTTTTACATCGAAGTTCATTGTTATTTATACTTCTATACTTGCAGCTGTTATCGTTAATTAACATATAATTGAATAGTTTCATTTCAAACATGTTACACATCGTCAAATTATCGTGTGTTCGACAGAAATAGAATGCCCATCTCTTATCGAACTCGTTTTAAATGTCACAACAGAAATATGACCGGACATCGACGGATAGATGATGAGTTTGTTTTCGTAGAATGTACTGTAGAAAGACTTGTTAATGAGCTTTTAATTAAAAGTCTAGTATATTCTGGTTCTTAAGTAGATAGTCGGTTTTCTATGCCCAAGAAATGACACGTTTTCTTCATATAAGTTAGGAAAAGGCTTCTTTGATTGTAGCCACTTGCAAGACTGTAGGTATGAAGACTTTTTAGAAATCGTCAAATGATAGTTTCCGCTGTGGGTGTAAAGTCATAAGTGCTTGTAAAGGCCTAAATGAAATAAATGATTTGACTTTGACTTTGGTGCAGCGTGAGACTCTGTCTAACTATATCTTTTTTTTGTGATGGCAAAAATCATCAAATGATCCCTTCCGCTGTGGGTTAGCAACAGTGAGGGAGTGTCAGACTTTTACTGACTAGAGATCCATCATGTTCCCTCGTAGGTCTTTTATGTACCAGGGTGGCGGTAACTCTTTCGAACAATCCCGCAAACCCGGTTACTGACTATATCTCACGGGGAGAGTATAGCTTCCCAACTGTGAAATACTTAATCTTCAAAAAATTGCTCATCCTTTTTTGTTTCGGTGAAAAACAATCCCCGTTTCTCCTATACAGGTATATCCACAAATACATATAAAAATATACGTAGGGTAAATATGCCAAATGTCGGCCTCCCCCCAAACTTCGGCCGTCTGTACATTTTCAGCTTGCATTCATTCAAAAGGTAATTAAGTGTTAGTTTTGCTCCTCGAATTGCAACCTTGGTTTATACTCTATACGTACAAATCGTTACTATCCGATTCTGTCACTTACTCTTCTCATACTGAGCGTCAGTAGCGATTGCGCCGTTGAAACATCAAATTCGCACGTAAAGCAGCTTACTCGAAGTGAATACTCACATTTTGGGGATTGATATTAGAACGATAAAACATTTATTTATTTTTATTTTAAGCTTGATTATCACTAATGGGTTATTTTTACTATATTTTAAGATAGTTTTTTCAGCGTTTTGCGTATATTTTTCAAGGAAAAATAGGAGGCCGCCATTAGGACAACAGTTTTGACTTAAAACCGGAGTCTCGGCCGTGGCCGACTTAAAGCAAATGCAGTCTATTTTAAAAATTCCTATTGTACTAATTCCGTTGGCTTAACAAGAGAATTTGCAAAGCTTATAGGAAAATAGATCTATTTTACGTTTAATAGCCAAATAACGGCCGGGGTGATATTAGTTGAATCTCGAGAAATAAGGTACAAGAAATAGGGGCCGACATTAGAATCGTAAATAATCGTAATGTCGACCAGCCTCGAACTCAAGCGCCACTATACAGGCTGATGAAAAAATACTTTTATATTTTTTCATTTTCTCAAAATGAAATAATTTATTTATTATAATTCATTATATCGTAAAGGAGTTAAGTTTAAATGTAGGAGTTGACAATTTTGTAGGCATGTTTATGGTAGCTTTATAGTTTGGGACTTGCTATCTATTAAACCGTTCTTATTAGCTTAAAAAATATAAATGGTTGGTCGTGAAAACGACTTTTTTTGTTTAGGGGAAACAAAAAAAATATTTTACTATTACAATTACAAATGTATACTTAGTATTATATTATAATTCTGCTAAAATAAATCATGTTGATAATATTTGTCACTGCCTTAATTTAAAACAGCCTGTACCCGGCCGACATTTGGAAAAAACGCGACCGACCTTGAGCCGTGAATGGCCGACTTTAGGGTTTTTCTGTTCTCGACGCATCTAAGCCTTCTTACTTTTTTCTTTTCGTAGAAATATCAATCTTATGCCTATAAACATGACATAGATTAATCAAACTATCCAAAACCGCATCAGAAACTATCTTTCGTTGGAAACTGACGGTGCTATAGCGAACCGCAATCAGAAAATCGCTAAGGGGGCCGACATTTGGCGTATTTACCCTACTCCACGTTATCTGCGCCCGCGCACCAGTAAATAAAATGAAAGGCGCCTTTGTTTACATTTCGCTCTGGTCTGCTGGTTTGTAGCTGTCAAGGTTACTGCAATCACGATCACATTTGTTATGCTTATTTTTAGGAGTATATGGTGGTTACTGTTTACTGTGAAATTTTTGAGGAGAAAAAATTAAAGTTAAGTTACAGCATTTTTATCGTCCCACTGCTGGGAAGGCCTCCTCTCACACGGAGAAGGACTGTACTTATATAAATAAACTAAAAATGCATGAAAAATAAGACTTCTCTACTTAAAATCTGAAGAGACAGAAAACTAGGATATCTCCCCTTACCGTGCTTATTCATGCTTTTTAAATTTAAAAAAATCCTGTATGATGTGTAGGATCATTTAACACTAATTTTGCATCCTGAATCTCCTGAGCCTTTTCCCAACCATGTTGTGGTCGGCTTCCAGTCTAACCGGGTGCAGCCGAGTACCAGTGTGCCACAAGGAGCAACTGTTTATCTCATCTCCTCGAACGAGTTACCAGGGCAGCCTAAAAGCCTTGTAAAGTGGTTGTCAGACTTACTGGCTTCACTGGGTAGTTAGTAGTAAAAATGCCAAAGACGTTCAAATGACAGCCAGAACAAACCACTTTAACGTGAATTATTATTATTATGCTGCTCAGTGGTTTACTATTGAATTAACAGACAATGATTAGTCCAATCATATTCAAATATAAATCAAAATTATCTCTCTACATTATGTTTATAAACACATATCTGTCTCTCTTGTTTTGATAATTTCATCTGTCTCTTAAACAAAGCCAATGAACTTCATTATAAACAATTAATTTTCTAATTGAACACATTTATTCAGTTGCCAACTGTTTTGTTTAGTTCCGTATTTCGGAGAGCAATAGAAACTGTAGGTCCCGGCTGTCATTGAACAGCCTTGGCAGTTGTTACGGGTAGTCAGAAGCCTGGTAACCAGTCTCACCAGGGGGTATCGGGTTGTCCGGGTAATTGGGTTGAGGAGATGAGATAGACAGTCGCTCCATGTGGTACACTGGTACTCAGCTGCATCCGGTTAGACTGGAAGCGACCCCAACATATAGTAGGGGAGGCCTAGAAGGGATTTCGGGATTTACTCAAGCGCGGCAGATTAGTATATAGGGAGGTACCTATTACCCCATTTAACACCTCCACCAAATATAAGCCCTGTATATGCAGCCGCACGTCTAGAATAAAGGATCAGATTAGTAAAAAAAAAATTATCATCTGACATTCTCCAGCGCGTCAGATTAAGTTAGGGTAAGTTAGTTTTATGCTAAAAAGTGTATATTCCACTAATCTGACAATTTGCGATTGACGATAAGAAGTAGGAAGGTTACAAACTTGTAAAAAAAAAACGTCATCTTGACTTTCTCGAGCGCGGCTATTTTTTTTTTTATTTTGAAGGGAGTAATTCAACGTTCACGAAAAATATAAAATCTGACGATTCCCGTAAGCCGAAGTAAGGAAAATTAATCGATAAAGTTTAAAGCGTGCAGCTACGTGATGCCGGTATTCTCCTCCCAAGTTTCTATTCCTCTCTCTCTTTTTTCAATTCAATTCATTTGCAATAAGTGTTAGTACATTTTGGGTCTTAAATAATCTACACTAATATTATAAAGCTGAAGAGTTTTTTGTTTGAACTCGCTAATCTCAGGAAGTTACTGGTCATGGTATGCAGATATATTGTTTTAACGAAGACGATTCATTTTATTGCATACTTTTGTTAAATACGTGTGCCTTCCAGTTGCATTGTTTGTCTATCGTGATACCGAGAAATGCCGTTTCGTATACTTCGCCTTTTTTATACAGGTCGTGGTGGCCTAGTCATCCGGTTAACATTGGCTCTACTCTGCATAACGTGGTTCACAAATTACGCGCGTAGTGTCGCGTCATCAATGAAAGCAACTGCTATCTCTTTCTATCTGTTCTGCAAGAGTGGCAACGCGCAACTCTACTGGATGGTTTTAATTAAACTAATAAATTAAGTCTTTATACGTATTTTTTTTTGTACCTATGAAAATAGCTGGGAAAAAGGCTGGGCAGATTATTTAGATTTTAGATTTATCTATGGGTATTAAATTGAACAAAATTAGTTTTTGTAAGATTTACGCGTAGATTATTTCCGTCAAGCCATGTTATTATAGATTCTATTGTATTGTTTATGACACATGTATATTTATCAATGTCATTATAATTAAATGTAATTATTATAGAAATTTAAGTAAAGTATGAGCAGATTGATACACTCCGCTAATAGCAATGTCATATATATCATTGTATTATGTGCCTTCTTATCGAATTTTTGTCCTTTCTATTTTAATTTGCTTTGTTTTGTTGAATTGCTAATTGCTTTGTTGAAATGTTTGTCCGTTCTGAGATATATCTCAAAAAGTGTCTTTTTGATCTATAGATCAAAAAGTGTGTAAAAGTTGATAGTACTTAGAAGACATACTCGTAGTAGCACTTAGATATTCCTTTAAAAACTTGAGATATCAATGGATTATTTAGTTTTAACTTTTACACACTTTTTGATCTATATCTCAGGACGGGCAAACGTCAACAAAGCTGTCATATTAAAGGTTGTTCTAGATAAAAAGGCCTATACAATGATATGTATGACATTGCTATTGGTGGAGTGTACGAGGTTCCGTATATTTGTGTCCATTGTCCTTTATGTTTTTCATACTTATTTGCTTATAAATAAAAGTTTTGTACTTCAAAGAATAGATACATACCTACTGGTTTATTTACTTGCAATTTTTTCAGTTCTTCAATTTGTTAAAATGTTTGCAAAAAAACTTTCCATTGTCAGATTAAGCGAATTCCTCCAGATAATCGTCAGATTATAAGATGATTACGTTAAGGGTACATAAATGAACCATATATATCTTAATCTGACGCGCTCGAGTATTTCAAAATGGCGATTTTTTTTTGCAATTTCAAGTAATGGCCACGAGTTTAGGTCACGTCTAAATCGTCAGATTATTGCATAAGAGCCTTCGTTTTGGTTCACTTAACACCCCTTTTGATAATCTGACACGCTCGATAAAATTATTTTTTTTCCCATTTTTAACCCTTACCTACTACCACCCCCACCATGGAAACAGTCAGATTAATATACGTATGTTTTCAAAATGACGTAGGACGTGCATGCTATTAATATCTGACGCGCTCGAGTATGTCCATGTAACTGTTTTTTTTTTACATTTTTGAAAGTTTATAGCCGCTCCACCCACCGATGAAAGTGTGTGTATGTCAGGACATTTTTTTCTTCTTATCATCTAAGCTTCGCAATCTAATAGGTCTCATTGACGCTCGAGTCACTCCCGATTTAGCACTCTCGCCTCCCCTACTAATAGTTGGGAAAAGACTTTTACCATTTTTTTAACGACGTCAAAAATCATGAAATGAACCCTCCTGCTGTGGGTTAGCAGCGGCGATGGAGTGTCAGACTCTTACTGACGAAGAACCGTCGTGTTCCGTCGTAGGCCTTTTATGTACCAGGGCCGCGGTAACTCTTTCGAACAATCCCGCAGCAAAAGGGACTATACCTTCAGGCAACACGGGATCCCTGTAGTGCCAGGAAGGGCTAGGCAGATGATTAATTAATTATTATTAATCAAAGTCGTTACAGTATCATTAGAATACTCAAAGGAATGAAGAAGGTTTTTTCCTAGCCTAGACTTCGCCTAAAATGTAGCGGATGTACTATTTAATATGCTGTGCCCGTATCAGATCAATAGACGGAAATGGCTAAATGATGCATATGAAATGAGATAGACATTCCGTTGGTTTAGCTGGGTTTAAAATGTTGCTTGGATTATTTAGGTGGATTTCAATAACGTATCTATACGATAAATTGTGATGATCCTATGAATGATGTGTTCAATTTCAATCTCTTAATAAAACATTAAAAAAAAAAAAACTAAAAAACATGATTTTTTAGACGTTTCTTAGCTAGTCATGTATAGTCATCAGAACTCAGAGCGTGTGCACAATATCATCCTAATCGAAGGCCGGGAAGTGGGTCAAATTAAGATTCCAAGACTTTCCTCCATACATAATTACAAGTGAAGCTAATATAAGCGTGTTAAAAACAACGGATGAGATTGGAATTGAAAACCTGGAAGATATGCTTTGGAGTAAGGCTGTTTAAAAGTAAATATCTCGAAAGTATGTGAGTGAGCAGTTTGTAGAGCTACTTAAAAAATAAAAACTAATCTTTGTAAGCAGCGAAAAGCAAAAAATATACATATTTTCTTTCACATCGCTAGAGGTTACTGAACTGTTAATTTTGTCATCATATCTTTCGGTCACACGGATATCAGAATATCTATCATTTTATGTATTTTTAGCTGTGGACAGCTAAAAATACGAATTATCGAAGCAAAACTTGGATAGACACTCTTCTAAATAAAAACGAAGTAACCAACTTTAACTCTCAAACTTTCATTACATTACCCCTGTTTTACTGTCTTCGATAGACAGATATCTCGACCATTTACTATCAGGGTGACATATAACGGTTCCAGACTAGACTGTGCATATAACTATGTATAAGTACATATAAGTTAGTTAAACCCACGGAGGAAGGAAAGATAGCGGAGCTGCCACAAGGCAGGTAGGTCAGACGCCTTCTTGTAGCTCAAGCAACGTACGGTAGTGATCAGTTATGAGAACTATCGAGGCGTTCGGGTTTCTTGTCAAAACAAATGAAAGTCTTAAAATGGGTGGGTTCTAAAGAAGGCGTGTAAGTGTGAAGCTAGTAACGTTCCTCGTCCCCGAACACCCGCATTTAGGCGCATTACTTCATCATCTCCCGAGCCTTTCCCCAACTATATTGAGGTCGGGTTCCAGTCTAACCGGGTGCACCTGAGTACCAGTGTGCCACAAGGAACGACTGCCTATCTGACCTCCTCAACCCACAAAGTTACAACCCGTATAGGTAAGGCTGATGCATTACTTTCTCAGGAGATTTAGCGCTGTGACATCTCCGCTAGTCATTTTGTTCTCCATGGACCAGACAAATAGCCCTGACTTTGAAAGTTCAATGCACTTACCTATCAACGTCTGTGTTTGACAAGATAAGAAGTAAATACGTATCTCATTGTGTATTGCGAAATAGTATGCAAAAGTTGTTTCATTGAACAAAACAATTTTGATTTTGTTTATATATTTTTTTTCGTTGTCATACAGTTTTTAAAAGACTTTTATCTGGTTACCACGTTATCGTAGTGAGGTATCAATAATTCAGTTGCTGTGTTCTATAAACTTGTTGATACTCTTTCCGTGGGAAATCATCAAATGACGGCTCCCGCTGTGTGTGCAGCGCTCGGGAGTGTCAGACTCTTACTGACTAAAACCCGCCATGTTCCTTCTTAAGCCCGCCATGTACCAGCGCCGCGGTCATGAGCGCGAACAATCCCGCAGCCCCGGCAGGTTTTTTTGTTACTCTGATAGATGAAGGTACTATGATAACATTCCACCAAAATTGGCCCTAAACAAGAATATGTGCTTGATGTCGCGAGTCCACAGCTAGCATGTGTTCGCGCGGCGGTTGCAGTGTCGCGGACATGTTAGTAATGTTCGCGCGCAATGTGTTACTGTTTGCTACAGCGAGTACACCACGAGATACATTTACCTATATGGTACACATTGATATATTTTTGGACCAAATTGTGGTTTTTCACATGTTATGAAAATGAGGAAAAATATATTTTCCAGAAATATGCAAAGTTTTGGTATTCATACGAGTATGAGTCAGCTGTCTTGCACATACAGACAAAAATAACGTTTTCTTTGTTTGTGTGTATGTATGTAGTTTCTTTGTGTAGTTCGACGCCCTGTGTTAATGAGTTTCTGCTATTTATTGCTTTGGAAGCGTTTTGTAGTATAATATAATGTTTAGAACCGATTAGTATAGGTTTGTGAATTGCTCTGTTTTGGTATATTTTGTTATGAATGTTACTTATAGACTCCAGCAAGGTTAGATTTGCCAGAGCTATTTTTGACGAGGGAAATTTTTGAGGTGGTAAATCATCAATTGACCCCATAAAGAAGGAGTGTTAGACACTCGACAGACGGCTGTTATTTAGACGTCTGTGGCAGTCGTTACGGGTAGACAGGAGCCAGTCTAACAACCACTCTAACCAAGGAGTATTGGGTTGCTTGGGTAACTGGGTTGAGGAGGTCAGATAGGGTAGTCGCTGCTTCTAAAACGCTGGTAATCAGCTGTATCCAGTTAGACTGGAAGCCGACCCTAACATAGTTGGGAAAAGACTATGCAGATGATGATTTTGATAAATAAGACGAATAAATTAAAATACTTTATCACTATTTTTAGTCACAACTAATATTAGGAATTTTATAACAATACCTAACACGTGGTTTGATAAACTCTCAATATATTCGGATAGCGCGTGATATCTTTATAAAAACAGGTTTTCCTACTGCTATTCTATTATTATTAACTAGCTTTTGCCCGCGACTTCGTTCGCATGGAATAGTGACTTCCGGCATATTTTTGGTTTGACCAATAGATGGCGCTATATGTCCGGAATAAATTTTATTTTTTATTTTTATATTTTTTTTTAATAAAAACTATCCTATGTCCTTTCTCAAGTTCCAAACTATGTCTGTACCAAATTTCACACAAATCGGTTCGGTAGTTTAGGCGTGAAGAAAAGACAGACAGACAGACAGACAGACAGACAGACAGACAGACAGAGTTACTTTCACATTTATAATATTAGTTAGGATAGCCGTATCGCCCACAGAATCGTATGATTTTTCGAGTTATGTAATCTCTTTAATAAACCTGTATTTGGTATGAAACGCTTGCTCGGTTTCCGAAGATTTCTAAACTACTTGATTTTTTATACCCGACGCGATAGGAGGATAAGTTTGACTATGTCTGTCTGTGGTATCGTAGCTCTTAAACAAGTGAACTGATTTGAATGCGATTTTCTTAGATGAAAGTTGGTTATAGTATAGTTATAGCGGTGGTTTCTGGCATGTTTTTATCAAAATTGACAGTTTTTCTTCAAACTACTGTTTTCTTTGAAAATTGCAAAAAATCATACTAATACAACAGTTGCTTTAAGATTACAGACTTTTATGCTGTCTGTGAACTTGCGCCTAACTATACCAGATCAGCTCGTTATAAAATAAACAAACTCTTCAACTTTATAACATGTGTATTACGTCATAATAAAGATTAACACATATTCCACATAAATCTGATGATTAATATTAATTACATTCTACTTTATCTTATTAAACAATGCACGTACTAAGATCGGTCAGAAGTCAGTCACCTTTGTATATCAGATCAGACTTTGGACGTCAACCGTCTGATCAGACGTGCAGGCAATGACCTAGACGTAGTAAATTCTGGAATATTCTTATGAGTACATTCACAGGATATAATAGGAGTTTGACCTCTCGTCATCCACCGAGCCTTTTTCCCAACTATGTTGGGGTCGGCTTCCAGTCTAACCGGATTCAGCTGAGTACCTACCAGTGCTTTACAAGGAGCGACTGCCTATCTGACCTAGGTGCTTGACCTCTGAAATTGGCAAAAAGTTTGACGCGATTCCACCGGTGGAAACGAAGGTTTGCGTATTTCTGGAAAATATTTTTTTATAATCATGTTTTTCTTCAAGAAAATTTGTGTGAATAATCTCAATTTGCTATATAAAAAGTGCCTTGGTATGTTTAAACCAAAGCGCATTTTTGAGGCTTGATTCCCTCTTGGTGCGGCACTGTTTGTCACACCGCATGTATCTCGTGGTGTACTCGCTGTAGCAAACAGTAACACATTGCGCGCGAACATTACTAACATGTCCGCGACACTGCAACCGCTGTGCGTCTAGGAAAGACATAAATACATGTACTTATATACAGCCTATGTTATTCGGGAAGAGTCTAGCTTTCCAACCGTGGAAGAATTTTTCAAATCGTTTCAGTATTTTTCGAGCCGTTCGTACAAACAGAAAAGAAATGTTTTCTCTTTATTATGTTAGTATACAGAAGTTAGATAATATAGATGTAATTTCTAATCGCAAAACAACAAACGCATAGATAGTTTATTGGAAACCATCCTCCGCCCATCCCACGCCATCACCACGCCTTCTCATCATGACGTTTTGACACCAAAGTCCACACACTCGGTTCAAAAGTGTGTGACTGTAATAGCCTTCTTATCTATTAATTGTTGCACTAGATATAGATTTGACATACGACCTTTATCTATTGGATTATAGTTGATATTACGTCAGTCAGTTGTTTTGCTATTAAAGTTTTCAAACTCAAAATAATTGGAGCAAAGTTAAGTTTAAGTATTTAATGAACTTAAAAATCTAGATACCTCTCACCTGAGGGCAACGAAGATACTTACCGTGATTTTTATGTGGTTTTCGTAATTTTCAATATTTTTTGTGCATTTTTATATATATTCTATAACGAATTGAAATTGCGGTGAAAAAAAATGACATAGAAATGTGTTGATTTTATAATGATCACTTTTAAAATCAGCCAAATTTCAAAAAAACAACTTTGGAATTTTGAATTTTTACGTTGACGACCACAGTAAAGGTTATCAAAATCGCAAAAACGTAAAAATAACTACTCTAATAACCTAGCCAGATGTTATAAAAACTAACAACACAAGAATCGCGTGTTGATACAATGTGTTTAACCGGATGTGCGGATTGCATACCTAATTACACAAGCGTTAGAGGTAGATTGTGATCGAATACGTTCAAAATATACCTACCTTTATTTTTGTGCTGGTTGTGCTCATGGTTTAGGCGAACACCTGTGTAGTTAATGTCAACGAAAATAAATAAATAAATGTCGGGGCACACGGTCGGTTAGCCCCATGGTAAGCTTGTGCTACAACTGATAAACTACTTAAACTAACATATCTATTTATAAATAGACTAGCTTCTGCCAGCGGTTTCACCCGCATCCCGTGGAAACCTCTGCACGAACCCGATAAAAAGTAGCCTGTAGCCTTCCTCGATAAATGGGCTATCTAACACTGAAAGAATTTTTCATAAAGTGCTGATTTTCAGCCTTCTTTGAATAAAATGACTTTTTACTTTACTTTATAACAATACGAGCCAACAAACGTGCTCATCACACAACTGTTGACAGTACCAGGAATCGAATCCGGGACAGTTCGGCAGTCTATCATGGAGACCACTGCGCAAACGAAGTCATCTAGGAACTTTTTCTTTTGACTTTTGCTTCTGATAGGTCTTTTTTCATTCAGAGAAATAATGAGCGTTAATCACCATGTTCGCTCAATGCGGATTCGCGATTTCACTCTTTAAAGTCCAGGTCCTCAAGATATTTTATTTCGCCTTTACTAATCATTGATGTTTGAGATACACTTAAGAAGTACAATACATAGGAAATTATATCGGTTTTTGCCTTACGTGGAATCGGTCTGTATTTTAATCACTAAGAACATCTTATAAGAGAAAAATTATATCCTTACTTATGTTGTTTTTCCTTTGTTACAGAATCGTGGGTGGAACTCAACTCGGGCGGCGGACTGGCCGCTGTCGAGAACGAGTACATCAGACTCCTGAGGGAGGCACAGAGGGAGAGCCGCGACTCCTCCGTCAGGCACTCGCGCGCGTCCAGCGTTAAAGGCAGGTCAGTTACACGTCAGGAGTTGTTCTCTTTAGCAGTAAGGAAAAATGAGAGGAGATGCCATGAGGCGCCTTCTTGTAGGTCATCCAAGGTACGGATTAAAATGGTCAGTAACAAGAACTAACGAGGCGTTCGGGTTCCTTGTCAAATTAAGACTAAACTGTTAAAGATTGGTCTTAAATGAGCCAATTAAATTATAACACCAGATATTGCTAAGCGGTAAGTCTTAGCAATATACGATACTGAACACTATGATAATCTATAAATAAAATATTGTTTTTGACACGGATCAATTTCTACAAACGTGACCCACAGGCTTACGTGGACCGACGGGACTAGAGATGTAAAGTGACCGTCACGTTATATATGACCGATCAATCTGACCGAGCATATTGGACATTTATCCAATTTGACCGGTCACTTATTGTCATTTATTGTCAGCAACGTCAGAATCGTTTTTTTTTTTGTTTAAAAATAGAATTTATTAGAAATAAACGTTTTTTCTTTCTTTATTTTATAAAACTACGGAAGTTTTAGAATCATCGAAGGTAACCAAATGTCATTCATCGATCTTTAAGATAAGATTTCGCCCGGCGGGAGATGTCGTGCGGTGTTCCGCAGGGGTCGGTTCTGGGCCGCTCTTGTGGAACATCGGCTACGACTAGGTGCTGCGCGCCGACCTCCCTAGCGGCGTCAGCGTGGTCTGCTACGCTGACGACACGTTGGTTCTGGCACAAGGGAGGTCGCACCAGGAGGCGGCCGAGATAATGACGCGCGGAGTTGCGACGATCATCGAGAGGATCTAGCTGCTGGACCTGGAGGTGACCTTGCATAAATCCGAGGCCATGTGCTTTCATGGGCTTCGGAACGCGCCACCTTCAGGCTCCCAAGTCACGGTGGGGGTTCACATCGGCGTCGAGAGGGCGATGAAGTACCTAGGACTCGTCCTCGACAGCCGGTGGAACTTCGTTGAGCATTTCCGACGTTTGGGCCCACAACTGGAGAAGGCAGGTGCTGCCTTCAAACGGCTCCTGCCCAATCTGGGAGGCCCTAACGCCCCCTGCCGTAAACTCTACGCGGGGGTCATGCGGTCCATGGCCCTTTACGGGGCCCCGGTATGGGCACGTTCGGTACGGCCGCGTGCTGTACACTACCTGAACGTGCCCTAAAAGGTGATAGCCATTAGGCTAATCCGGGGGTACCGTACGATCTCCCGCGAAGCAGCTGGCCTACTTGCTGGACTGCCACCGTGGGATCTCGAGGCGAGAGTCTTCTTGCGCCTGTACGACTGGCGCGAGGAGACACTGCGCCGGGGGGAAACTCCGCTGCCGCCGCAAGTTGTCGCGCAGCGGGCGGAGCTCCGGCGCGATCTCATGGTGGCCTGGAGGGAGCGACTGTCGCAACCCAGTGCAGGGCACGCCACCATCGTGGCGGTAAGTCCCCTCTTTGAGGAGTGGCTCGGGAGGAGTCATGGCGCCCTCACGTACCGCATGACGCAGGTCCTCACCGGACACGGTTGTTTCGGGAGGTACCTGTACCGAATCGGTCGTGAGGAGGCACCCGGGTGTCACCACTGTGCGGACAGCCCCGAGGACACGGTGGACCACACAGTCCAGGTGTGCCCCGCATGGGAAGGGCACCGCTGGGTCCTCGTCGAGGCTTTAGGCGGCGGCGACCTCTCTCGTCCGGCCCTGATCCAGGCCATGGTCCGGGGCGAGAGGGAATGGGATGCCGTCGCCTCCTTCTGCGAAGCAATCATGCTCGAGAAGGAATAGGCGGAACGCCAGAGAGTTCGCACCTCTCATCCCAGCCGCCGTGCTGGACCAGGTAGACACCAAGGGCGCCGGGTGTCGCGAGATGACTCCCGGCCACCGTAGGTGTGGGTCTGTGGGCGGTGAGTTCCGGTGGCTCATCGTCCCTCTGTCTACTTAGACGACAGACCCGTGTCGACACGCGCTCCTCAAAGAGATGTCAGCAACCCCAGAGGGGCCCAGTTGGGCCAAGGCCTGCCGGGGCTGCGGGTTGTTCGAAAGAGTTACCGCGGCTCTGGTACATAAAAGGCCTACGACGGAACACGACGGTTTTTAGTCAGTAAGAGTTCGACACTCCTCACCGCTGCTAACCCACAGCAGGAGGGTCATTTGATGATTTTTAACGTCGATAAAAAAAAAAAGATTTCGCCGACACTCTATGATTAATGATTTGTCAGTATACATCAATAAAAATAAATACGTACTTGAGAGTCTATCTTTTTAAAAGGTTATCTATGCACTATGTTGGTTTAGAAAGGCAATTATAGGTATTATTTCACATTCATAATGTTTTTAATTTGCTTGAGATGAAAATAATAATTGTACCAAGTAAAAAATACTTATTTAATATATCTGACCAGTCTGACAATAAATGTCCAATGTGACCGGTCATTTAATAGTAATTGACGGTCACTTATCGTATGTGACCGTCAGTTTACAACCCTAGACGGGACAAAAGCTGCGAGTGACAGTCGATTTAATGCTAGGTTATTTTTAGGGTCGAATACCCATGGGGTAAAACTATACCCTATTACACAGACTTTGCCGTCTGTCCGTTACCAGGCTGTATCTCATGAACCGTGAAAGACGCAGTTAACATTTTCATAGACGATGTGTTTCTTTCTGATGCTGCTATAACAACAAATACTGAAAATTGGAATAAAACAAATATTTTAGGGGGCCATTCATCAAACGTGATTTTTTGACGTTTTACGCTTAACTTTCATGCGCTAGGCCGATTCGCACTTAGCCGAGTTCTTTCTCTCAAACTAAACTTAAGAATGCATGGGAAACCAGGCGTTTTACCTAGTTATGCCTTTACAAGATGGCTCTAGAGTCTAGATCAAGCTAAGGTAACAGGTCTGACTAGTTTCTAGACC
Organism: Helicoverpa armigera; assembly: GCF_030705265.1. Lineage (NCBI taxonomy): Eukaryota > Metazoa > Arthropoda > Insecta > Lepidoptera > Noctuidae > Helicoverpa > Helicoverpa armigera. The sequence goes on along the minus strand of NC_087150.1, from coordinate 4,727,894 downwards.
AGTGTCTAAGAATAGACTGAGAGAAATATTTTTATGTCCTATAAATATGTTTGTTTTGGACTACATACTTAGATAGTGCTCTATTTTTTCTACAACTTTAATAAATCTGTTATACAAAAAAAAAATAGTATTAGTATTGTCATCAGAACTCAGAGCATATGCAAAATTTTATCCTAATCGAAGATTTTTTTTACGTAAATACGTAGTTAGTTACAAGGGAAGCTAATACAAGCGTGTTAATAAAAAGGAAACGGAAGGCTCCGAAACTATAGAACAGATTTGAAAAATTCTTTCACTGTTGGGTCGCTACACTCTTCCCGAGTAACATAGGCTATATTTTATCCCGGTACGGGCAGCAGTTCCCACGGGACGCAAGTGAGTCTGTGGCTGGAAGTAACTGTTACAGCCTTTTTATCGTCCCACTGCTGGGCACAGGCCTCCTCTCACACGGAGAAGGATTGAGCATTTCTAGAAGTAAATGATCTTTAAAACTTGAAGAAGATAACTATTAAAACGAAGTTTTTAAATCGGACCAGTAGTTCTTGAGACCGGTCTCGTAAATACGAGAAAGACTAATTAAACAATTAAAATGTTTCGTACGCCAGTTAATTGTTTGCCAACGAAGAATTGGGAGCATTTCCTAATGAAAAGTCGATGTCATCTCAATTAGACAATTGACCTCGTTTTAAGAATGATCGAGTAATGTTTCGTCTATGGGTAGTTTCAACTTGAACTATACTCCATTTTCGTAGGCACTTAATTAAGGTAAACAGTCTTGATATGACCTTTTATTTTAATATTAAATGCAGCTAAAATCAACGATGATAATAATTACTTTATCAATTGAATCAGTGTTTTAAGTTTAAGGCTTTAATTGTGTTACAGCCTTTTTTATCGTCCCACTGCTGGGCTGCGGCCTCCTCTCACACGGAGAAGGATTGAGCGTTAATCACCACGCTTGCTCAATGCGGGTTGCTGATTTCAGACTACATAGTCCAGGTTTCCTCAAGATGTTTTCCTTCACCTTTTTATCAGCCATCGGTGTCCAAGATTACTTAGAAAGTACATACAATCTTAGAAAGGTTTTAATTGTGTATTTGCTTAACTTGTATTTTGTGTAGATATCAGTGATAGTTAGGTACCTATAGTATTAAATGAAACTCGCGAAGTAAAAGAGTATTGATTGAAACTTGCAATGCTAATTACCATTGTGTGCAGCGGGAAGCCATAATGAGACTGCTTATTATGAAACCGCTGACGATGCAAGCTTGTAACGTAATTGATATGTACGGCCTTTGCCGATTGTGTGAGGAGGGGTTATGGTTTTTACGTTTCTTTAAGAGTAGGATCATTTGTCTTTAATGGTAGTTAACTTTTTTGATTGGTTTGTAATTATCATTTTATTTTAATGGGGATTAAACTTGTATGTTTGATTTTATACAATTATAATTTTTCGAGCTTAAGGAGCTCTATCAAAAGGGAAAAACGGGACCATATTTCTTCGCTGTCCATCCATCAGTCCGTCCGTCAGTTACCAGGCTCTTATTTCATGAACCCTGATGCTTAGAAAGTTCAAAACTAGACTCAAATATTTTAGAGGGCTTGCTAGCAATTTTTTTTTTGTATAAAAAGCATTTTTCTGCCGTTTTAAAGGTACTTAATGGCACGGAAGCCTATATTATTTATTTATATGAAGTATATATGTAAATATGAAAGGAAAATTCTTTTAATAAAAAAACCACTACGTAGTAGGTAGTATTTAGTATCTACATACAAAGTATCGTATGACTTGCGGTCAGTTCGTTGGCGCCAGGGGCACTACAAAGGCTTTAGTTTTCCATACAGAGACTGTAACTTAAGTACAATACAGTTAAGGCTACATAGCTAACTGTATAAAAAACAGGCTTAGTGCAAGTCCGTAAATGTTCTGTACCATCCTATAAATCTATATAAAATTGTTCTAAAAACTAACGGGAACAAATATAATGACCACCATAAAATGCTTTGATACCCTAAGTTTTGTAACCAGAAATATCTACTGAACACCAGAAAAATAAAGTCTAAAAATGTAATAGTACCAGCTATTTTAGTCACGACTTCACTTTAAATTGTATTCGACCACCAAATTTAGTAAATGATCACCAACTCTTGACGACCAAATTAATGTATTATTTTTGCCTAAATAAGTCACTGTGATTGCCATAAAATGTAGGCTTATTACCAAATAAAGTATTATGATGCCATATTAAGTTATGTGTCCGGCTTGCAATGCATGCGTGAGTGTCAGTATGACGAGTGACAGGGGAAAATGGAAGAAAATGACATATTGCGCCGACGCCAAGTAAAATTGGGAACAGGGCAGGAGAAAGAAGAAGAAGAATGACATGTGTTTCTCAATACACTCCCTCGAAAACACACTCTTATCGCACTGTTTAGAGGCATGCAATAGACAATTTTCCACGCTAGTGCAGGAAAAGGGTTCCCATACTGTTATTACATTTATTTTATCAGGCCGAACTTATTTTGTTTGGAGTCAGTTTACTTAAACAGGATAGCAAGATATAAAAACTTTTTTGATGATCATTTACTACTTTTGGGATAACAATGATTTATTTGGACTCATTTTGCTTAAATAGGGTAGCAGAATTTAAAAACTTTGGTTATAATCTTACTTTAAAATGGTGGTTTAATTTTGGTGATCATTTACTATTTTTGGCTTACGCATGATTTATTTTGGAGTAATTTCACTTAAATAGGATAGCAAAGTGTTAAAACTTTGGTGATAGTTTTACATTAAAATGCGAGTTTCATTTTGGTGATCATTTACTATTTTTGTCTGCTGTTTGTTACTATATCTGGTGATCAGTTAAACATAAGCCAAAACTAACTAGTCATGTATTGTCATCAGAACTCAGAGCGTGTGCAAAATTGCAAAAAAGGATACATTGACCACATAACGTCTCCCATAAAAATAATTTCAACAGTATTTCGGTATCTTTCAAGTAAACACAAACCCATGTTATCTTAATAACTGCAATTGTCTTAATAACCACTAATTAATATGAGTGTACTTCTTAAAGTATTATCTTGAAAACCGTGTGAGAATTTTTCAACAACTATTAAGTTTTTGCTGGTTTCAGTGTGTTTTTTACAAGGTCATTTTCATTGTATGAAAAAGTAAATGCGTTGTGACTTTATCTTGTATGCCTAGCGCAGCCTTTTTCTCCAACTATGTTGGGGTCGGCTTCCAGTCTAATCGGATGTATCTGAGTACCAGTGTGCCACATGGAGCGACTGCCTATCTGATCTCCTCAACCCAGTTACCCGGGCAACCTGATACCCCTTGGTTAGACTGGTGTCAGACTTACTACCCGTAACGACTGCCAAAGATGTTTAAATGTCAGCCGGGACCCACCAATTTAATGTGCCTTCCGAAACACGGAGGAATTCGTCATGACAAGATGGTCACCTCATCTACGGCTCAACTGCGCCAAGAGTCGACTTGGTTCGTGCGGCTGTTAACTAGCCATACTGTTACAGATAGGCAGTCGCTCCTTGTGGCACACTGGTACTCTGCTACACCCGGTTAGACTGGAAGCCGACCCCAATATAGTTGGGAAAAGGCTCGGGAGATGATGATGTTACAGAGCTCATCCTACTTGCTCTAAAATTTAAAATCCAATGGGTTTTTAACACGCTTATATTCACTTCACTTGTAACTATGTATGTAAGAAAATCTTGGAATCTTAATTTGACCCACTTCCCGGTCTTCGATTAGGATGAAATTTTGCACACGGTCTGAGTTCTGATGATAATACATGACTAACTAAGAAACATTACAAAAAGCGTGTTTTTTAGTTTTTAAGTTTCTAAATTAGTAGAAGTGTAATGGAGTGTTTTCTGTGTTGTTTCAGTCCAAAGTCTCCGCCTAACAGTCCGAACTTGGAGCCTTCCACTGAAGATGAGCTGAAGGGAGTCTACATTAACTGCTGGAGAGTGAGTAGCTTTTAACCGATTTAAAAAGGAGGAGGTTGAACTGTTTGTATGTGTGTTTGTGGGTTTGATACGATTTTCAACATAGTATTTTTAAAACTTAGGAGAAAGTTATAGTTGTAATATGCATAAAACGGTTTTTGTTTTGTAAAATTTTTAAACGGTTTTATTATTATTTAGATAAGAAGCTTACCTATATTTAACTTGAACTGTATGTATGTCTACATGTAAAATGTGCAGGTGAAATCTCGCAACACAGTTTCGAAGCAGATATGTTTAACCGAGTGAGCTAAAATGTATGCACGTTTAGTTTGGATAATTTATAGTGTTTGTGTCAAAAGACAAACTTCTTACCTTCCTTTGACATATGAATATTTATTTATGAAGTGTATGTAACGTTTCAGGATGACTCCAACGACTGGGTGTGGGAATGGAGCAGTAGACCCGACCAGCTTCCTCCTAAGTGAGTAGATCAACCTCCTTACTTCTCGAACTGATCTTGAGTAAATAGATGACATATAAAAAGTGGTAAAAGTAAAATATGTACTTGCGGAGAGTACATTCACTACCGGGGCTGCGGCATTGTTCGCGCTCATTACCGCGGCGCTGGTACATGGCGGGCTTAAGAAGCAACATGGCGGGGTTTAGGCAGTAAGAGTCTGACACTCCCGAGCGCTGCAACCACGGAGGGAGGGGTCATACTCTGATGTTATAGCTAGTATTCATCTAGCCTTTCCATGCGGTTTCACCTGCGTCCCGAAGGAAAATCTTACCCTTTTATTGAAGAATTCGAAAGGCCATAGGAGCAAAACGGTTGACTAGGGTTGTAAATTGAACTGCTCTAATGCTAGAAACAGTATTAATTACCAGAATATAAAGTTGTGTATATGTGTTTTCCAGGGACTGGCGGTTTAAGCACCCCACAAGCGCTCGCGGTCCACCATCAGCCACCTCCTCCATTGAGGTCTTGGAGCAGCAACTAGCTGCGCCTGTTATGCAGCAGGTCAGCATATTATACTTTATCACTACTTAGTATAAAACAAAGTCGCTTTTTCTGTCCCTATATCCCAATGTATGCCTTATGCCCATTTTCACCAACAAATACCTAAATTAAGGGATCCCCTAAGAGCATTTACGGAACACTTAATAAGAATTTCGTTTTCACCAAAGTTTTGGTATCCCGTATCCATAGTTATTTATGTCAAAATTGGGAGAGCCCTTATTCTAAGTGGCACTTAGATTAAGAGATTGTTGGTGAAAATGGGCATAAATCTTTAAAACTTCGCAACCGATTTTGATGCAGTTTTTTATATAACACCTTTTTATCACTACATAGTATAAAACAAAGTCGCTTTTTCTGTCCCTTCTGTATCCCTATGTATGCCTAAAACTACGCACCCGATTTTGATGCAGTTTTTCTTGTACAACCCTTTTTATCAGTACATAGTATAAAACAAAGTTGCTTTTTCTGTCCCTATATCCCAATGTATGCCTAAATCTTTAAAACTACGCAACCGATTTTGATGTGGTTTTTTTATTTATCACCTTTTTATCACTATTTAATATAAAACAAAGTCGCTTTTTCTGACCCTATATCCCTGTTTGACTTAATCTTCAAAACTACGCAACCGATTTTCGTGCTGTTTTTTTGTAAGATAGAGTGATTAAAGAGGAAGGTTTATATGTATAATATAACATACATTAAATAGTGGGGCAATACTGTTATCCCGTGCGAAGTCGGAGCAGGTATTTCGTTGGTATGGGGTATTGGATTGCCCAGGTATCTGGGTTGAGGAGGTCAGATAGCTCCTTGTGGCACACTTTGACACACCGAAAACAGAGTGATTATGCACAACGGCGAGCTTAACCCAGTGTTGGGATCTCTTACAGCCAACCTTAGAGTGAAAGAGTGATTTGATTTACATCCTATATTTTTTGAAGATAATTCTCTGTCCCTTTCACGCATGAGTGACGCAACTGCAGCGTTTTTTTTTCTTTTTATGTTAATTTTTGTTTTGTTTGTCCCTTATTTATTTATTTGTTGTTTCTTGCGTCATTTGTGTGTTGAAATAAATGGATTTTCTTTCTTTCTTTTCTTTATAATAATATATTTGTTTATATATTACAGAGTCATTGCCTGTCAGTCCGTCGCACTTGCCTGTTCAGCCGCGGCGCCATCGCGGCCGTACTACTCACGAACGTCGTCTCGCTACTGCTCGGCGCTGGCATCGGGTGAGTACACCACACTAGTGTCACTAGATAGATGTCCTCACACGAGTACATAGTTGTTGTTCGGTGCTGGCATCGGGTGAGTACAACACACTAGTGTCACTAGACAGATGTCCTCACACGAGTACATAGTTGTTGTTCGGTGCTGGCATCGGGTGAGTACACCATACTAGTGTCAATAGATAGACGTCCCCACAGGAGTACATAGTTGTTGTTCAGTGCTGGCATCAGGTGAGTACACCACACTAGTGTCACTAGACAGATGTCCCCACACGAGAACAGAGTTGTTGTTCGGCGCTGGCATCGGGTGAGTACACCACACTAGTGTCACTAGATAGATGTCCCCACACGTGTACAGAGTTGTTTGGTGTCGGCATCGGGTGAGTACACCACACTTGTGTCACTAGATAGACGTCCTCACACGAGTACAGAGTTGCTGTTCTGTGGTGGGATCGGGTGAGTACACCACACTAGTGTCACTAGATAGACGTCCCCACACGAGTACATTGTTGTTGTTCGGTGCTGGCATCGGGTGAGTACATCACACTAGTGTCACTAGATAGACGTCCTCACACGAGTACAGAGTTGCTGTTCTGTGGTGGCATCGGGTGAGTACACCACACTAGTGTCACTAGATAGACGTCCCCACACGAGTACATTGTTGTTGTTCGGTGCTGGCATCGGGTGAGTACATCACACTAGTGTCACTAGATAGACGTCCTCACACGAGTACAGAGTTGTTGTTCGGTGCTGGCATCGGGTGAGTACACTAGAGATGGCCTTGGGCGATTACAGTACCCCAGACGTAGGCCTCTGGCATCAAATGAATACACCACAGTTTTAAGGAGAGATATGTCCTCAGATGAGTACATATTTCAGCCATAATTAGAAAACTGTAAAAATGAATTAATGAAAATGTAAATATGTACTCACCTATCGGGTGAGTACACCACAGTTGTAAGTAGAGATATGTCCTCATACGAGGACATAGTTATAGTTAGGACACTGGCATCAGATGGGTACATCATTAGAAAGATGGCACTGTTCGAATACATTATAGTACCTACTTACCATCAATGTGGTGTCTCTACTACTCAATAAAGTGTTATTTTCTTTGAAATATAAAGACATTATTATCCTAAAGACTCCGAAACTACTGGACCGATTTAAAGAAATCTTTCAATTTTGGAAAGCTACACTCTTCCCGAGTAACATAGGCGATATTGTCCCGGTACCGGCAGTAGTTCCCACGGGACACGGGTGAAACTGCGTGCTAGTTAAAAAAATATATAGATACACTAGCTTCTGCCAGCGGTTTCACCCGCATCCTGTGGAAACTTCTTCACGAACCCAGATAAAGAGTAATCTATAACCTTCCTCGAAAATGTGCTATCTAACTGAACTGAAAGATGTTTTCAAATCCGACCGGTAAGTTCCTGAGCTTAGCGCCGTCAAACAAACTGTTTAGCTATATAAGTATAGATTATTATAGATTTATTAGTATTCATTTAACTAATAACATACATGTTTTGTCCCCAGGATGTGGCTGAGCAAGCGAGGTCTGTTGCCGCCCCGGCTCATAGTGCTCAACTAAAAGACTGACGGATGCACATAGCTTTTTATTATTAGTTATGCGATTTAACGACAAAAGTAAAGAAAATATTGTATACCTTAAAAATAACTAGTCCACCATCTTGTATATTCAGCCATGTTGGATTTAGGATGACGTCACTTAACATGTATTGTCACCCAAAATAAACATGTATGCAAAATTTCAGCTCAATCGGTTGAGGGCAAGTGCCTTAAAACTGCGTTGTAAAATTCCACCCGAACACACGTAGTTACATACATACATACATTGCAAGTTAAATAATAAAAGCTAATAAATATATCATTCATCATCTCCCGAGCCTTTCCCCAACTATGTTGGGGTCGGCTTCCAGTCTAACCGGATGCAGCTGAGTATTAGTATTGAAAATTACAAATTTAAAAAACCCCCGACCCAAAAAAAGTACGCAATAATTATGACAAAAGGTTAAAAACGCTAAACCCTATAAAAAGCAAAAAATAACTTTTAACACTGCTAAAACTAAATTTTGTCGTGTCGGGGGACCGCTCTAATTCATTACTTGAGATACGTGTTTTTTTTTTAAACGAATGTTGTAATTAGGTAGGTATCATTAGATTTATGTAAGTATTTATGAAGGTAAAAAGCGGTCCCCCGACACGTCAAAATTTTGTTTTAGTAGTGTTAAAAGTTATTTTTTGCTTTTTATAGGGTTTAGCGTTTTTAACCTTTTGTCATAATTATTGCGTACTTTTTTTGGGTCGGGGGTTTTTTAAATTTGTAATTTAATTTTATTTCATGCTTTTTAAAGGAGCTCCTTAAATTTTCCTTCTTTCATTTAATTGATTTTATCTTAAGATGGGGTCGCTATATGCGATCTCGGCCAAAGGAAGCTGTTTAACAATCCTCATGACAAACTGGCTCTGGGAGAATTGCACAGATTGAGAAACAATAAAGATTAACCTTTGGACATTCTAGATTTTCAACAAAAATATAAATTGGTTTATCCGTTTCATTCCGGCATTTCAGGGTTTTATCCGCCACATCCCATTTCCAGCATCAGGTTCTCGTCAATCAGAAACATGAAGAGAACTCGTCAAGACAAATTCAACGAGCCCAAACTCGATGGGTTTACTAAAAGGCAGTTCAGGGTTACGTCTCCTACCTTCGTGCCCTAACAGCAGACCAGCTCAGTGGTTCCAAAAGACATTAGTGTTTCAAATTTCTGATCCCGCATATACTTGCAAGAAAACTGAGCGTGTAACATTCCTATCACATCTAGCAAACGAGCTGATGACCTTGAAGACCTGAACCGATTTCCACCAAACATAGCTAAGAACACTCCCGACTGACATACCTTTTGAACAAAAAAAACCGCATTACAATCGGATCATCCGTTTGGGAGCTACGATGCCACATACACACACACACACACACACACACACACACACACACACACACACACAGACACGTCAAACTTATAACACCCCGTCGTTTTTGCGTCGGGGGTTAAAAAATGTAGTCTATAATATTCAAAATATACTTACAGTGAGTTGCACCATTTAACTATAACGATAACCGAACCATTTTCAGTTGTTAAATCGCCGATGTGACCAATGGGCGGCAAGTATACGGCTGGTTATGGTTTGGTTATAGAAAGTGGGTCTTAAAAATATTTATATACTTACATAGAAATTAATTGATGATTAAAAATTCGGCCCTTAGTGAGATTGCAAATAGACGTATAAAAATATCATTATGCATATCAATATTTAAAATTATATATTCTTAAACTTGCCTTATAAATAAAAAATTGGCACAAAGTTTTGTAATTTTTGTCGTCTAATCGCATAACTTTTATAAAATAAAATGTGCTAATTATAGAGAAGTAGTACGGTTAAAATTAGATAATTTAAAACTCGAAGTTAAGCAACCATCCCGAGCTAAAAAAATGATGGGTGTGCAAACTTTCAAAACTCAATTTAAGTTGTCTAACTATAACTCGTATCCAGACTGTCATATGTATGTGTTGGAAGAAAAAAAAGAAAATTTCTAATATTAATAAAAAAATAAGAAAAAAATAGAAAAAAAATACTGTATCTCGTAGTCTTGGTACATTTTTTTGTATTTTTCTTAAGCAACAACTTTTTCGAAAAAAAATACTTCTGAGGGTTTGTGTTTGTTTTTTAATGCCTTTTTTGAGAGTAGTTGAGTAAGACCAATCTTTGACAGATTGGTATTGGTATGCCAAGGAACCCGAACGCCTCGTTAGTTCTAGTAACTGATCACGGCTACCGTACGTTGCTTGAGCTTCAAGAAGGCGCCTGACCTATCTGCCTTATGGCATCTCCGCTATCTTTCCTTCCTCTGTGGTTCTTAAGGCATTAATAAACAAATATAAAATCCCAATTAATTGTAAACTATGAATATTTTTTATATTATAGTAGTTTATAAGACAAAATAAAAAACTGCATTAGTTAGAATGTAAGCTGTGTTTGGAGATAACTTTGTAACTATTTTAATAGGCGTGATGATAGGTTAAAAATATTCAGCCTTACTACAAACACTTAAACATCTGTTAAACACTTGTCTAAAAAAAGTGTGGCTGCAAGACCTTATTTCAACGTCATAATCTGTCAGATTTTTAGACAAGTGTTCGACAGACGTTTCAAAGTTTTTGTGGTATGACGGATTGAATCTAATAGGTCCGCATTTTAGATTGTCAAAAAATAATGGACACGTATTTTTTTTTATTTTAACAAACCATTAAAAATTCACGAAGATATAAGATAATTAAGGTTGGGAGTGGCTTGTGCCGTCACATTTATATAAAATTTGTTTATACTCAAAAGTGACGTAATACAAAATTCAGTCGTGTTGTATCTTCGTTGTTATTTGTTTGTGAGAAAAAAGAAAAAATACGTGTCCATTACTTTAGGGTGTAGGTCTAAAAAACGGACTAATTACTTTTTTTTTCATTTACCATGCCTATTCGAGCCTGGGCACTTAAGTGCATATTTTTCTCTGGAAAAATCTGATAGTCATCTGAGTGGTTAAAAATCTTGGTTTCCAGTTCCTTTTGTTTGTTCCAAAATTATCTTCAAACACAAAGATCATCATTTTTCGTTTTAAATGCAAGTATTGTGAAAGCATAATACTTTTTCCTTTGCCATTTTGAAAAAAAAATCACATCTCTTTGTCTCTGTGATTGACAAAAAAACCTTATTTATTGTGTATGATAGTGTTGCCATATGAGACAGCACTATTGTATTTTATTTATATAAATAAACTTTATGTCAAAAGTTTTTAGTTTAAAAACGTGGTTTAGAAATGTTCTTATTTTTTCGTTGTTAGAAGAATTGGCTAGATATTTTTTTTTTGTTTAATTGTGGAGTATATTTTGATGATGTTATGCATTATTTATATAGAAAAAAAGGTTGACTCACACGTGCTGAGTTGATTCCGAATTTTGTAAGTCAACTCTCGATTCATAATTATTATTATAACTCAGCTGATGTAGAGAGTCGTATGCTACATCACATGATTTGAATATTACACCTTCTTTCATTTTGCCGGATATTAACGTTTTTTATCTCGTAAGTGAGCGCGTTTATAATACGACCAAGTCTCGAAGACAGCCTTTATTAAATAAACTGTTCTAAGATTAATGCTATGTATGATAATTTACGCATCGAGAAAGTTCACTTTCAAAATCACACTAGACATCCTATTGGATAAACCACTGCTGTCTAGCAGATAAATGCAGGTTTTTTTTTTATATAAATAATGCATAACACGAATTCTATACTCCATTAATTTAATACTGTGATAGTAAATTAGAAAAGAAATGCTAAAAACGTAACAAAATGTTTTGCGCGCTTTGCTTTCCGCCATATTGGAATTCGTTCGGCAACCTTCGTGTATCTTCGGCTGCCGTTCGGGTGTTTTTTTATTTTACTATCACAAAATTGTAAATATTATATGTTGTGTCATTTTAATCATTAGTTTTAAGGCGCTTAAAATATAAGGATATGCATTTTTATTAAGAATCTTGTTTTATTTTTGTTTTCCTTGTCCCTTTTTAGTGGAAACACAAGTCTTGGTGGTCTGGTATAATCTTGCCGCATTTCATATTAATCAGTTCAGCGGTTCTCTAAAGAAAGCAGATTAGATTACTAACGGTTGTTTTTGTGGATCAAAATTCACTAATACACCGTTGGTATGTGCATGTCTAACGTAGTAGGACGTTTGTAACCTGTTAGATTGGAAGACGAGGGCTGAAGGTGCTCGCTCATAATGGGACATGGACAATGGACAGCCAAAGACATCTGATGTCTTGGGACTATATTGAATAGGCTACGTAATTTGTGTGGATAGCTATGCGCGGCGGTAGCTTAGAGGGATTGAAAACTACAGCCTGAAGGTGCTCAGTATTAGGAAACCTAGTGCCCAGCATTGGACTGAGCAGTCAAAGGAAGGCTATTGATAAACCTGCAAATCCTCTGGTGTTGGAACTTTCAAGTTTCATCGCTCTCTCAAAAGAATAATGAAACCTCTGCAATCAAAAAACATTTATACACTGACAACACTTCTGTAAACGTAAATGTCATCCTTACATTATCTGTCAGTCAATGGTCAAACCGCCAATATTACAAACCGTTAATTCAATTCAAAATAAAGTCCAAAAAGTCCATAACCGGACCGAAATAGCAATTAAAACCTAGTGCAATCTCTAACTAAGTAAAAATGCCCTGGAAGAAAATAGCATTTCTAACTACTTTGTGCCACGTTATTGCTATCACCGTTTTCTTTACCTCAATTTAGCCAATTTATCAGCTAAAAAAGTCATTATTCCAATTTAATTTGTGGTCGGCGCAGCATGTCTCCTTCCATACTCTTCTATCTGCCGTCATCTCATAAGTAACATTCTTTCCAGCCATATCGTCTTTCACACAATTCATCCATCGTTTCTTTGGTCGTTCCCTTCCTCTATATCTATCCACGTTCCTAAACAGCTGTAGCTAAGTTTCGATCTCTAAACATAAATAAGTCTATTATATAGAAAAACATCTTAAGGCGAGGAATTGGTCAACAATAATTCCATAACCGGCACGCGCATCTAAGGCGCCAAAAGGGGTCGGAGCGTCTGAGCGGGGCGAGGATAACAATACGCGCGCTAACTTATAACTAAAAGTCGTAAGCGACAAAATAGTTTTGTAATTTTATTATTTAGAAATGATAATTTGATAAAAATTCCTTCTACAATTTTAAAGAGTATGTATATACTCAACTACTAAAAAAGTTAAGAGGCTTAAATCGGTCCCGCATGCCCATAATATGTGAATCTCTTTTTAAAAAGAGGTTTGTTTGATATATTTTTCTCTGTTATAAAAGTTACCTAATCATGTTTCTACGTCTAACAAAATAAGGTTTATATCATGAACTTTCAGGTAACCAAGTTGTATTTTGATCCGTTTTGTATTTACTGAGAAAAATTGAAATCCTTGGCGCCAAAAATTGGTTAACATGATACAAGATTGGTTCACACCGGAGGACCTTTTGAAAACTGAATATGGCTGAATACTATACCAATAAGTAAGTCTAGCAAAAACTATTATAGCTTTTATGAGAATGGACATCTATTCAATATACTAATATAATAAAGAGCAATATTTTTTGCTTATGACTTTTTTTCTATTCTTAGGAAGATGGATGACCCATAGGTACGAGATCCAATAACTTCAACAAATGTTACTTCTTAACCCGGACACGATGAAATAGCAGGTTAGATTTATATAATTATTGTAATGAATTACAGCACTTTTCTTTGATGGCAAAAATCATCAAATCACCCCTCCCGTTGTGGGTTAGCAGCGGTGAGGGAGTGTCAGACTTTTACTGACTAAAAATCCATCATGTTCCTTTCGTAGGCCTTTTATGTACCAGGGCCGCGGTAACTCTTTCGAACAATCCCGCAGCCCCGGCGGGCCTTGGCCCAGTTGGGCCCCACTGGGTTCGCTGACATCTCTTTCAGGAGCGCGCGCTTTACAACACTTAGAGTTGATTTATGTATGAAGTAAAAGCCCGGACACGGCCCGGCCGTGACCCGTCCGGGCCACAAACGACGCTCGTCATACAAAATGTATGTAACGTTTTACGTGCGCCGTGCCCCGTTCGAGCCACGTACACGGCACGCCCCCGGACACGTCCCGGCCTAATATAAATCATCCCTTACGTGTGCCATGAAATAATAAATTGACATAGCTGATGCTGAAGTACCGTGTATTATTTAGCTCAAAAAGACTGCGTCCAGATTAGCATAGTGTTTGCAAGTTATTAGGTACTCAGTCTTTGAATAATATAAACTCTATTTAATAGCATTTGCTTCGTCCCGGGTCACTTTTGCAACCAAAGTGCAGAAACGAAACGCACAACATAAACTAAACGCAAAACCATAAACTCCACTAAAATATAATCTGTGTACACCTGTCAAAGTTTCAATGGCGGACGTCCTCTCATTCGGATCGTAACAAAACATATTTTCACATTTCCACCGATCGAATACAACTCGAACGCTACATGAAATTAATTTCCACCGTGTGAACAGCTTAAACGGGGTATTATAATGTCCACTGTCGTGTCGGACTGCTTTACAATCGGCAGCATAGTTGCTACGCGAACATGTTACAACGAAAGTATCGAAGGAGAGGTTCTAGCGTTTGATCCGCAGACTAAGATGCTGATACTCAAATGTCCATCTTCGAGCGGTAATCCCAAACGCCACGACGTTAACATTGTGAATCTATCGTTGGTTAGTGACGTGCAAATCAAAAGAGAGGTGACCACGGCGCCCGAGCCTCCACAATCCCTCAATCTTCACAGATTAAACACACGAGTTCGAAATTCAATAGAGAATAAGAGAAGATTAGTGAGTATGCAACCTCTCTGTTTGACCTCTTTAGTGTTTCGCGGTATTTTTGTGAGAAAAATAAAAAAAAACGTGGTTATTTTTTTTGGGTGATGAAATTTTGGATTTTTGTTTACATAATTTGGCCTCAATTCGGTCTGAAAGACTTTCATACTTGAATTATATCAATATTAACTACAGTTCAGACTAATATAAGCAATAAAGCTAGTCCTGAAACAAAAAATCTAATAATAACAAACTGGCTATCCATAATTGTAATGACATGATTATGTTTACCAAACTATACCTCTGCCTAACCTATTGGCTAAAAGTGGTTTCATAGAAGACTTATATCAAAACGGCACTTACCATAATAAGATTGCTGATGTATGTTTAAGTACCTATTTGGAAAAGTGTTCAAAATTACCGAACTTATGTATGTTGTAAATGGTTGTTTTGAAACAAAACTTTCTTTTATCATTATAGTTAGAATGGATGTGAAGCTAATTTATCTTACCCCGGCCCTGGTACATAAAAGGCTTAAGACAAAACACAACGGTTTTTAGTCAGTAAGAGTCTGACACTCCCTCACCGCTAACCCACAGCGGGAGGGGTCATTTGATGATTTTTGATGTCGTTACAAAAAAACCCTGATTTATCAGAACTTGATTAGTCTTGTTACAAATAATAGATTTTCACTGCTTTGTTTTGATCAATTCACAGTATCCATGATAATACAATGTAAATCTACTTTTCTCGTCTTATTTTGAATGTATTTACGTCACTTAATTACAATCACTATTATGTATGAAGCCAATTTTCTAATCTTCTAGTAATATTTATAGAGGGAAGTAACCTTTCTTTTTTTGGTGTCATATCCCCACATCATATAACCAACCAGTACCCAATACATATATTTTTTTAATTTCTTTTACACCATCCTCCTTGCTACAAACCTTCCCTAACGGCTACTTCCTCTTCCAGGTATCAGCACTCTCAGCATGCCTAGACCCTGAGGGGCAGCGCCTGTTCATGGCGATCGCTCGCGTTATAGACGACGTCTCCTGGGCCGGACAGAACATCCGAGTATATAACGAAGTTATTATCACACCTCCTTATAAGGTAATTAGCAATATTTAATTTAATTTATTTGTGTAATGTTATAATGACAAAAAAGTAAACAAAAACATAGTACATTTTTCTCTCCAAATTCCATCTTAATCGGTTCAGCTGCTGTTACTATATAAGACTAGTAAATTTTCTACTTTGTTTCCTTTGCGCTCTTGGATATAATGTAGCTTCATTGATAAATATGCCTATCAACAATGAAATAATTTATCAAATCTGTCTAGTCATTCCTAAGATAAACATATTCAAACTATTCTGCTTGTAATATTTTATGCTCTATTTGAGTAGGCCCACAACTAAAGATATCTTGAAATGACTTTTTACGTAAATACACATTATATGAATAAACTACTGCTTAAAATAATGATTCAATTGATTAAGTAATTCTTATTATTGAATTCATTTACATTGATCCTAACCACTATTTTTATTTTACTGAATTTTCAAATAAAAAGTCACATCAAAATTGTTTATTTACCTTTAGATAAGAGCCTACTCGAAGGTGTTATTGGCGTGAGAAAATAAATTGAGTAGAAACTTTCTAATATTCTCATAATTTGCCGCAAAGTCCCTGATTTCAAAACATAGCTGAATATTAAAATTAATATGTACTATATACTTCTCTCTCCGCAGGTCGACAACGTAATAGGCGAGAAAGATTCCAAACCTTATAATTATATAAAGAAATTCGTAGAGCGGCACTGGCGTGATCATCGCGACCACGCGGGCCCCAACTCGAGCCAACACCAGTAGATTGTAATACTATTTATTGAACAACACGTTAAAACGCCATTTTGAAAAACTAGACTAAAACCAGGTAGTAGAGAAAAATTCTTTCGTTTATTTTAGTCAATGTATTTACATACTAGCTTCTGCCAGCGGTTTCACCCGCATCCCGTGGGAACTACTTCCCGTACCGGGATAAAAAGTAGCCTATAGCCTTCCTCGATAAATGGGCTATCTAACACTGAAAGAAATTTTCAAATCGGACCAGTAGTTACTGAGATTAGCGTGTTCAAACAAAGAAACAAATTTCAATTTTCAAGCTTCAGCTTTATAATATTAGTATAGATTGTTTAAAAATAATGTCAGTTATTCGGAAGAAAAAAAATGTTTTGACCCCCATTTTCAGCTCTACAAACACTGACAGTCACTAGATATTATTGTTCTTAAGAAAAAAAAACTGATCAGTGTCATTTTCAACCTTGACGTTGGCAAAATCTTCGATATATCAACGAAGGAGCCATAAACAAAAATAAGAAGAAGAAGAAGTCGTTTTTTTTCAATGGACTGCAAACTAGAAGTCTTGGTAGCCTAGTGGGTAAAGAACCAACATTTCAAGTATGAGTGTGTTCGATTCCAGGTCAGGCAAGTACCAATGCAACTTTTCTAAGTTTGTATGTACTTTCTAAGCATATCTTGGACACCAATGACTGTGTTTAAGAAGGCATGTTAAGTTGGTACGTCCCAGCTGTTATTGAAAATCTTAGGTAGTCGGTATGGGTAGACAGATGCCAGAAAATATGACAGTCTTACCAAAACGTATTTATTGAGTTGGGGTCAAGTTGTCACATTTACTGGCTTCTGACTACCCGTAACGACTGCCACAGATGTTCAAATGACAGCCGGGACCTACAGTTTATCGTGGCTTCTGAAACACAGTCACTGATGTCCAATCTTGCTAAGTAGTCTTTTCATATTTATTTCTTTAACTTCATGAATTATATGTTTTTTGATGATTTTGAATGCTCCATAAACATTTTAAAGTCTATATTTCGATCTTATTAAGATGTAAAAATCATCATTTTCGTTTTATTTGTAAATTTTTCAAAATGGCGTTTTGACAGCAAATTTTTCTTCAGTTTGACACTGATATTACCACCAAATATGTATTTTCTGTACTATTAAAATAACTGATTTTGAAAATTTCAATATTCAATAAATTTTTCAAAAGATTTTTTTCAATGAATTTTCCATAGATATTCAGTAATTTTAGTCATCCAAAATTATATCCAATATCAGTTGTTTTAATAAATACAAAAGAAATGAATTATTGGTACAGAGAAAATAGTGTACACTCGTATACAGGATGGTTTAAAAAGCAATATTAGATACAGGATGTAGACAAAATTATTTTTACTTAACATCTTAAAATCTTGACGAGTTTCCTATTTATTTTCAAAATTATTAGTTTTTACATCATGTTTGATCCTAATATTGCTTTTTCAAGCACTCTGTATTTTATCTGTATCGATCGACAGTCTATTTGAGCCCAAGATATAAGAATTCCAAAATTATGTATCGTTTTTCAGATTTGAAATCCAAAAAAATATTGTTTTTCCTTTCTTTCTACAAAATTCTTAGTTTTCTTCTGAACTCCGAAAGGCAAGTTGCAGCTGTACTTTTTTGGATGAATAAAGTTCAATTTTGAAATGATTTCAATCTTTAATCGAAGGATAAAAAGATTGATTGGGTATAGAAATTCACCATAAGCAATATCATAACTGGACTGGTTTCTAATATAATATTAGCACTTATTTTTAACCATTTGTTATCTTACTGAAGACATTTTAAAAACCAATTTTTATTTATGACTCTTAAAGTAATATTTGGTCTTTCACAAACATTGATATACTAAAAAAACTTAATAATTTCTTTCAATATAAAGATATTTTAACAATTTTACGGAATACTCCGCCATCTTCTTTTAGCTGTCAAAATTTTCGCGCCATTAAAAATCTGAAGTTTAGTCATTCGTTCAAAATTGAACTTTATATACAAGACATACGGTTTAACATCTTACTTGGAGTTAAAGTATATAGTAATACTTTTTATATATTGTTGGATTAAGTAATAGTGAAAAATTATTTAAAAAAAACGAAAAACTTGTTTCATGTGTTTTATTTTATCGCTAACTTCCCCTGGGTACTACTTCGTGCACTCTGATAAAAGGTAGTCTATAGCCTTCCTCGATAAATGGGCTATCTAACACTGAAAGAACTGGGGCCCGATTCTGCTAAGTTAATAATGTCAAAATTGAATAGAAATTGAATTGCAATAGCAGTTTTTACCATATCGGGCATTCTGCTACTAATATAAGACCAATCATATTCCAATGACTTGCGATTGGTCTGCCATTGTGGTCTATTCTATAGGGTAGTTTGCTCTACAATCATATTGCAATCGTAAATCATTTGCAGACAAAATGATTCATTATTGAATGACAGAAAAGGATAAAAACGTTTATTTCAAAGAAAAAATAGCGGAATGCCACATACGCTTCAATCGTAATCGAGTCGGGATCGGATCTCAGTCGAATCGAGTCGAACGTGAATCGTATGTCGTTTAAGTAAAATTAGGAGAATCAGGCCCCTGACTGTTTCAAGTGGTCCGAGTATTGCTGGCCTAAGTTGTGAGAAAGGTGATGAGCATGAATGTGGGTGGAAATAGAGGAAGGGGTCGACCAAAGGAACGATGGATGGATTGTGTGAAACGATATGACTGGAAAGAATGTTACTTGTGAGATGACGGCAGATAGAAGAGTAGGTATGGAAGAAGACATTCTGCGCTGAACACAAATAAAATTGGGATTATGAGTTTTTTAGCTGATGGATTGGCTATAAAAAGCTAGGCAATCACCAGTCTAACAAAAACAGTCAGTAGTCTGACATGTTAGACCATCCACTTCAATAAAACAACAAATATAAAGGTTGTAACATTTATTCCTACTAAAATCAACTACATGATTAAATACGATTATTTTAAACAATTAAAAGTAATTATTCGAAATGGCAACACTAGGCTGGCATAGATTATTATAGAAATACAATACTAGCTTATCCCGCGGGTTTACTCTGCATCCTTTGGATAAAAAATACCCTATTCCCTTCTCTTCCCCAGGTTTCAACCTCCTTACTAAGTTTCATCCAAATCGGCGTAGTAGTTTACCGTGAAAATGATATAATGACAAGCAGACAGTTATTTCCTCTTTTATAATATTGGTAATTATTTGTACCTACTGTAATTGAATGAATTTACGCTTTGGCAAGTTTTACACATTAATTCACTAAAGGTCGTATTACACTTATGATTTTTTAGGGTTCTTTATGCAAAGGTAAAACCCCTATTACTAAAATGCACGAAACAGACTCGCACTTGGCCGGTGTTTTCACTTTTATAAACATACTAGCTTTCGCCCGCGGTTTCACCCGCGTCCCGTACCCGGATGATGACAAAAACTATCCTAAAACCTTCTCCCGGGTCTAAGTTACCTCCCCTCTAATTTTCAGCCAAATCGGCAAGCCGTTTTCATGTTATGTCGTGACAACGGAAAGCGGGTTTCATTTTTATATATATAGATTTTCATCGTGGGATATATTTAAATGTCACTCATATTTTATGAAATCTTGGAGTCTAAAAGAGCTTAATGTCATAAGTGTAATACTACCTTAAGCGAAGTATTTTCACTCTTATTTGCTCACAATATTAGTACATGATCTCTTTATTTTGATAACATTAATGATACATGTTTTTAAATATAGTCACTAAAGTGTGAAAGAGTTAACAACAGCTACTGCTAAGCGTAAACACGTGGTAAGAAGCATTTTCCATAGTTATAAATGAAATTACCTACTCATACATTGAAGAGTAATTAATACATTTATATATTTTTCTATATTTTTGTGCCTTTTTAACATAGAAGCCAGCTATATCTATTAATAAATTGTTCTTTTAATTATTATATGGCAAGTTTAATATTCAATTCACCGACTTTTTTGCAAACTTTTAGTCGACCGATAGTTTGTTTGAGCTCATAAATCAGTATGAAGATGAATGGTAGTACGCACATTACAAAGATCAGGTATTTAGCCGGTATCAGACCGACTGAAAACTTTGATTGGAATCAAGATTTTCTTAAAAAAATATTTTTGACAACCATCGGGGTCTAAATATCTGGGATTTTTTTAGTCTTGTATGTATATCTGTCCCAAAAAGTAAACTATAATTTAATTCGGATACCAGATTTTAGTAATTATTATATATAAATAATTCTTGACGAATTAAATATTAAACTAGCCATATTACAATGAATCTACATTATATTTAAAGTTTAAATATTTGGATTATTTAGCGACACTAAAACTAGATTTTTTGTCGTGCTAATACAGTAACTCTTACGACCGGTTCCAATATACTATCTAATTTTTTTGCCAACTAGAGACAAAATTCGATTTCTAGTTTCTGCTATTCTGCTAATGTGTCAATTGGATCTCAATTGAATCTCAATAGCAGTTTTAACGTTAGCGGGAATTCTGCTACTAATATAAGACCAATCTTATTCCAATGACATTCCATTGGTCTACAAGGTAGTCTGCTCTACAATCCTATTGCAATCGTAAATCATTTGCAGACAATATGATTCATTATTGAATCACAGAAAAGGATAAAGACGTTTATTTAAAACAAAACAAAAAATGCAGAATGCCACATACGCTTCAATCGTAATTAAGTCGTGATTGAATCTTAGTTAGATATCAATCATATGTCGCTCAACCTCAGCGGGGCCCAGCTGGGCCAAGGCCTGCCGGGGCTGCGGGTTGTTCGCAAGAGTTACCGCGGCCCTGGTACATACGCGGTCTACGACGGAACACGACGGTGTTTAGTCAGTAAGAGTCTGACACTCCCTCACCGCGCGTAACCCACAACAGGAGGGGTCATTTGATGATTTTTGACGTCGTTAAAAAAAAAATGTCGCTAAAATAAAATTAGCAGAATTAAGTCCGTAATAGATAGAATATTAGGAAACAGCCGTAATTTAAGAGTAAGTTAAGACTCGATTAAGTTGTACTAAACATGATTTAGTTAACTAATTTAGTTACGTAATTACTCGGGAACAGTCCCGTCATCCCTCGAAGTTCACCTGTAGAATATAATAATAATATTAAAAAACCTTAAAAACTGTCTGTCTCTTTAAATACACACATTTACGGCCAGTTTCTTCATCAAAAGTAAAAGTCAAAGTAATGTCTAAAGTAAAAGTAACGGTCAAATTCGTTTTTTCAAGGCTAAAGTGACAGCAAAGCTAATAGAAAAAATGAATTTGACCGTCACTTTTACTTTAGACATTACTTTGACTTTTACATTTGATGAAGAAACTGGCTGTTAAAGAGTCGTGGTGGCCTAGTGACTAATGGGTAAAGAATCAACCTCTCAAGTATGAGTGTGTGTTCGATTCCAGGTCAGGCAAGTACCAATGCAACTTTTCTAAGTTCGTATGTACTCTCTAAGTATATCGTGGACACCAAAGACTGTGTTTCGGATGGCACGTTAAACTGTAGGTCCCGGCTGTCATTGAACATCTTTAGCAGTCATTACGGATAGTCAGAAGCCAGCAAGTCTGACAAACAGTTGTACCGAGGAATTCCCGGGGTAACTGGGTTGAGGAGGTCAGAATAGGCAGTCGCTTGGTGTAAAACACTGGTACTCAGCTGTATCCGGTTAAACTAGAAGCCGACTCCAAAAAGGTTAGAAAAAAGGTATACGAGATAGAACAGTTAATATTCATACAGAAAAGTTCTATAAAAATACATAAAATAAATTAGCACATTTTATAAACGTGAGGAAAAATCTAAATAATATTTAATATACATAGTGCGAGAATATCAAGCGATTATTTACTATATTAATGCAATTAATTATAGTGAGTGTACGATTGACCATTCATAAAAAAAATGCAAAATCATCATAATATTAATTTTCGCAAAAATCAAATATTCAACCAACGATGATTTTAAATGTCAAGGTCATCTTACAACGCCCAAGGTCACATTTCGTAAAACCCAAGGTCATAAGACACATTTCAAGGTCAAATATAGTTTATCAATTTTCAAGGTCATCCAAAAGTTCAAGGTCAAACTTTTTCGAAAAAGGTCAATCGCACACTCGCTTTCGTCTGGATGGTTAGTTACCTTGCCACCAAGCAGGGTCCTGCGATCGGTCAGTGACGGCTATGATATCATCTTTTTCGAAACTCAACTCGTCCGCGTTTTGGGCCGTATAAGGGTAAAGTGCGATCACCTGCAAGTGTGTCAGTGTGAGGATACGGCGGTCGAAAAAATGGACGAGTGGACGAGATTTTTGGGCCACCACCGAGAAGGTATTAGAAAGGACAAAGCCTAAAAACGTTTCAATTTTCCAATAAACTTGCAACTAGTGCGCCTCATTCGATTGAGCATTTCTTATCACGGCGACAAATTCCAAATGGTAATTATTTTACGGTGGATTAATAAAAAAATATACAATATGTACAGGATATTTTTTGTAGATTATCATAGTGTATGTGAATAGTATATAATCCTAGATGGTATCAACTGTTTAGTGAATGGTCTTGCTATCAATATAGTAGTTGAAGAATAAAACTTAACGGCACAAAATGAATTGGAACTGTATTTTTTAATTTTTCTGACGATGATGTTAAAAACCATTAATTTAGAATATTCTTAGTAGGATTTTTTTCATGCAAAAATTCTTGTTACCTATTCTAAAATCGACTTTCAAATTAGTTTGACAAGGTCGAAATTCATTTAACAATAGCGTTAAATAAAATATGTACAAGCTAAAGCATTAATCAAGCAAGCTGTTATTTATTATAAAATAATAATATTTTTATTACTATTTTGTTAGAATTTATATTAAACACTAGCTGTTAACCGCGGTTTCACCCACGATTGTAAGAACAAGTTCCAGATAAATGTACCCTAGGCTGGGCTGACTGAAACTGAAAGAATTTTTCGGACCAGTAAGTAGTTCCTGATGCTAGCGTGTTTAAACAAACTCTTCAGCTTTTAAACATGAGTATAGGCTAGCTGTTTTAATGCCGTCTAACCTACGTCCCGTGGAAATTTCTTACGGCACCGGGATAAAATATAGCCCCAGGGATAGTCTAGCTTCCCAATAGTGACAAAATTCAAATGGATTCAGTTCCTGTGATTGAATTTTTGGAATCATTGTTTTTCGTATATGTTGATCATGCTGTTAGGAACTTCAAAAACATTATTGTTTTATTTTCATTTTCATAAGATCCAGTATTTTCGGAGCCTTCACAAATAAAAATATGTATGTTTCCTCTTTATTATATAAGTATAGCTAAATATACAGTACCTTATCGATGACTGTTTCTGCGGGTAGGGTGTCCATTTTAGATAGAACTGGTGTAGTTCTACCGGAGGTACGGCCTGATGATTGCAGGATCTGAAAGGGGGTGATATTTTATGAAATTCAGAAAGTTGGGTGGCTGATTTACTTGAGTGTATGTTTTTGATGTTTGCACGTAATCGACGCAACACCTTTTTATAAGAGTTTTATCTAGTTGGGTATTCGATTTTGATTTCCAATAAAAATAAGATTAAAATATCTCCGAAATCAACTGTCGAAATTTTTGCAAGATTATGTACTTTATTTGGAAAACAATTTTAATCTTCCGTCTTTTAAAAACAAAATTCAAAGTTAAAATATAGCCTATACCAACTGGCGACAACGAAATTTCTAATTTCCCAACAGTGTTTTTTGAACAGTTCATTTGTATCAAAGTTCAGTACAAACAAACGAAAGTCGTCTTTATAACATCGATTTAGTATCTGAAATATTGGGCCTCCAAAATTTAAGTTGCCATCGACTCGCCAAGAAGAAGAAGTATCTGAACTGATACTTTTTTGATTTTTTTGTACTCTTTCTTCACGTTAGATGTTTTTTTACAAGAACATTATAATCTAAAGTATTACCTTAACATAGCTGGCGGGGAACCAGCCCACCTGCCGGTTCCTGCCCTTGGCCTGCAGTTCTCCCTCCCACCAGCCGCTGTCCGCCTTCTTCCGTACTACTAGCAGCTGTCCTTTTGTTAGGGATAGCTGTTCTGAGCTGTGGAGAAATTTTTGGTACTTAGTATGAGTTTTTGAAAATGTGCTTGTGTAGGAAGTCTTTGAATTTAGGTACAAAAGTGTACTTAAGATGCTCCTAAATTGACTTAGTCTAAAAAGAACGAATTAACGGTGAGTTGCGCCACTCAATTATAACGATAACTGAATAATTTAGAGATGTCAAATCACCGATTTGTCTAATGGGCGGTAAATATACGGCTGGTTATGGTTCAGTTATCGTTATAGTTAAATGGTGCAACTCATGGGGAAGGGACTGGTTTCCCCAGCGCTTAAGTATTTTGCAAAAGAGTGTATAATATTCATCCTTAAGTACAAAATTAGACGTTACGAAGCTTTTAAGACATTTTATGGACCAAAACTTCTTTGAATTTAGGGTTGTGAAACGTATAGGAAGAATCAAGAAACTTTAACAAAAATAAAAAGTGACCTTTGACCTTGAAGTAAAATGAACATTAACACAAATAACTGTAAACATTTTTTTTAAATCTTAATTGACTTCTATTTTCTATACAAAACCTGGTGAAATGTTCAATGGTTCTTTAAAAAAATTGACCTTGAAATGTAAAACAAATTTATCCAATATATTACTTTTTAATGATTAAAATTATGAAAAACAACATTTAAATTTTAGAAATATTCATAATCGACATACCTAGTAGCAGTATAATTAGCAATAGCCTGAGCTATCTCATTCTTCCGTCGTCCCGTAACAGAGTCCCGGCCGGAATCCCGGCGCGTGGCGGACGCGGGGCGCGGGACTGCGGCGGCGGCCGCGTTCTCCGTTATAGAGGCCACTTCTGACGATATGGGGGTGGAGGACTTTTGTTCCTGGGGGCAGAAATAGTCGATTAAATAGGTTTATTAGATAGTTTGACGGGGAAAAACTGGGGGAGGTTAGTTATTTTGAAAATAATCCCGCGTCTTCTTTAAACTACGTAATTGTCCCGGAATTTGACACTATAATATCGGGATTCGAAAAGCCGGGATTTGTGTCATAATAATGCCGGGATTTGTGTCATAATAATCCCGGGATTTTACAGAATCCCGGGATTCAATATTTCCTATCTTACACAGTACCCTTATTTGACAGCTCTATAAACCCGGTATTTCTGACTCCGGGATTTTCTAAAATCCCGGGATTTGATTCCGGGATTTTAAATGCCTACCTGTACAGGCGGTGAGTAAGGCGCAGGTTGCTGTGCTGGTGGCGCGGGCGCCTCAGCCAGGGCTTCGCCCCCGGGCTCCGCGGCCTCCGGGATCGGAGCTATCACGTCGGCTGTGGTTGTCGTGTCTTTTGTCACGTAGTTCGACGGGAAAATGCCGGTTCTGTGGATAGAAGGATAAAAGTATTAAAAAGGTCATAAAATTAATAAAACTAGCTTCCGCCTGCGGTTTCACTCATAACTGGAGGGAACTACTTTCACATATGGATAAAAATAGCCAATATTTAGTTCATCCAACCGGAAGTTTTGTGTGAAAGAGGAAAAATATATAAATCCACGCTTACAAACTTTCACGTTTATAATAAATTAGCTTCCGCCCGCGGCTTCGCCCGCGTAGAGTTCGGTTATATCGCGTTTCCAAGAGAATTCTTCAAAAGTCCGGGATAAAAACTATCCAACGTTCTTTCTCAAGGTCAACTCTATCTCTGTACCAAATTTTATTAAAATCAGTTCAGTGGTTAAGACGTGAAAGCGTAACACAGAGTTACTTTCGCATTTATAATGTAAGTAGGATTTCCCCACTAATTAATGCATATAAACCTTCCTTTTCGATCTTTTTATCTATAAAAAAAAATCGGATTCCGGGTCCAATTTGAAAAAGTTTCAGTATTAGATAGCCCTACTTTTTATCCAGACGCGCAAAACTTCAATATTATATCTAACCATATCGACATTTACCTAATAAAAAAAATATCAATTAATTTGAAAACATGTTTAACATACCTGATACCAATTCTACCGGTCCACCAGTCTCCATCTCTGCGAACGACTTCGATTCTCTCGCCGGCTTCGAAAGTCAAGTCGCCCGGCTCAGCCGACAGGTAAGGGTAAGCCGCTATGTAGAAGTCGCCTCCTTCTGATAGAGAAAAGAGGTAAATATTACTATAACATATTTATGGCCCAGCCTTCTCCTAAGTTAATAATGTCAAAATCGAATAGAAATTGAATCGCAATAGCAGTTTTAACCATATCGGGTATTCTGCTACTAATATAAGACCAGTCGTATTCCAACGACATTCGATTGGTTTGCGATTGGTCTATTTTGGTCTATACGGTAGTTTGCAATGTTCTACAATCAAATTGCAATCGTAAACCTTTTTTCATGAAATCGAAGTCACCCACAAAAGCGTCGAAGTCACCCACAAACCCTCGAAGTCGCCCATATTTTTTCGAAGTCACCCACAAACTCACCTACAACCGGCATAGCGCCGCCCAAGTCGTTAGAGACCTCGGCCTCCGGGACTTCCGCTATTCCTTCGAGCTGAGTCTTCGTTTCCATAGGTTCGACGACTTCCGAGTAGGCTGCGGGGGCGTTTATATCTTCCACGTAGGACTCGGGGAACCAGCCGGATTGGCCTGAAATGGGAAATCGAAGTCAAACGTAAAACAATTGCACTAAAATTCGTTTCTATAATTGATTAATACATATTATTAGCTCTATTTGCACTGAATAACTTTCTCAGGATTTATTTTTAATAAGAGTTCATCTAATGACTCCTCCCGCTGTGGGTTACGCGCGGTGAGGGAGTGTCAGACTCTTACTGACTAAACACCGTCGTGTTCCATCGTAGGCCTTTTATGTACCAGGGCCGCGGTAACTCTTTCGAACAATCCCGCAGCCCCGGCAGGCCTTGGCTCTGCTGGGCCCCACTGGGGTTACTAAAACTATTTTAAATAAAAGATTTTTTTCGTAAAAGACTGTCTATGGAGTTTCTTACCAATTCTTGTCCATGAGACCTACTCTATGGAACCGTGCAACTAGCTTGATGTTGGGAAAGAGCTTTCATAGGCCTCATATTCAAAGTCTTACTACGTTTTTTGAACCAGGAGTCTACAATTATCTTAATAAACTTACCTCTAGCGGTACCCCATCTCCACCCTGGTTCAGCATCACCCCTCGGTGGTTGAGCGTCGCTGACCTACACAAAACATTTGCAGCCTTACTTATAAAAATCAACTAATCATCTTCTAATCATTGTTTTACCTAATTACTACTTAAAGCCTTAAGTAGTGATTAAATTATTTTGACCTATAAACATTGCTTAACCATGTCTTAAGTAATGAACAGATAATGACATAAAAACATACTAATTTCTCAACACTACCGGAATGTTGGTAGCTTAAAAAAATATTTGTCATGAAAACGTTGTGTAATGGCAACAATGGCATCCGTAAAATATAAAATTAAAAAGCTGAGCTGTCAATAAACCGGAAATGAAAAATCAGCTGGTTAGAATCCAGCCATTTTGCTAATTAGCGAGTTAAACAAGGGTGTGAGGCTACTTAATTTGACAGCTCATTTAAGACATTGCTAAGAAAATGATTTAGTTCAGCCACGTTTATAAGTAAGATTTTTTATTAAAAACCCCTTAAGTATAACGTATTATTTAATTCACGTTTATAAGTAAGACCGTAAAACCTTAAATATATGTACAATAAACGAAATAAAATCAAAATGTATCTGTAGTAAAAAAATAAAATCTTTTTTAATTTATATTGTAGACTTATGTCTGAGACTTATGTCTACAATATAAATTAAAATAATTGTGTAGACTAAATTCTGCATGAAATAAAATGTATTATAATCTTAGAATGTTGCAATGTTGAATTCTATAAGGCAGAATGAATCGGGACTTTTACATAATATTATTGCAATCAAATCTGTACTGTATGCCTACATTATTGACAAATAAGTGATTCTGATTCTGTATGACCCGCTTGGTTTACTCGTTTGAGACAGAGTAAAGTTCCATCAAGATTTAGTTAAGTGATTATTCAAATGGAGTACAGAAAATTTGCGATAGACACCAGTCTAACTGGTCTATTGAGAGTTTACTGCTGCTTTACTGGTGGTCTTCTGTCAGTCTAATGAGGGTCTACTGCCGGGCCACTGACAGTCCACTGGCAACCTACTGATGGTCTACTGCAAGTCTACTACTGGTCTACTCACCAAGTCTCCTGGCTGCAGGCTGAGTTCGTCAGCAGTTCTGGCGGTGAATTCGTACACACAACGCCATCTGGCGGCGCTTGTGGTAGACACCGTTTCTGTTGCTGTTTATAACAAAAATATTGTTTTTAAACAATAACATAGTTACTTTTAGTTGAAATTGTTAGCGTTATATGTTTTACTAGCTATTTGGCGTGGTTTCACCCGCATCTCGATTGAACATATATGTTTTACTAGCTGTTTCCCGCTATTTCACCCGCGTCTCGGGGGAGCAACTTTGCGTCCAAGGATAGAACATAACCTATAACGTTATTCGATAAATGGGACACTAAAATATATTTTTTTAATCAGACGAATATTTCTTGAGATAAAAGTTTGTTCAGGCCAACAAATTCTTCAACTTAATAGTATCAGTATAGGCTGTTAAAATGAACGTTAACAACAAGAATATAAGCAACACAATTAATATTGTAAACGCATCTATTTTGAAGAGTGTCTAAGGAGTTTCTTGTCGGTTCTTCTCCATAAGACTTGGAACCATGCAACTGGCTATTGACGTTTCCTAAGAATCTGTAGTAGGTCTATCTATAATATTATAATATATAAGAAACATTTTTTGTTAATAAAAGACTCCGAAACCACTGAACCGATTTAAAACATATTTCACTGTTGGAAAGGTACACTTTTCCCGAGTAACATAGGCTACATATTATCCCGGTACGGGCAGTAGTTCTCCTAGAACGCTGGTGAAACCACGGAAAAACAGCTAGTACCAAAACAAAAAGTAATATGTACCAACCAAAAATAAATAACACAATCACACAAAAACGATCCATATCACACACTAAATAAAGTCGAATTTAACACAAATAATAAATAAATAGTTATTAATAATAATTTGTTCTCTCCTACAACACTTCTTTCAAGCAGTTTAGGACCCTGTAAGTATGTATAATAAGGTATAAAAAAGTTTTGGTAAAAATGTAACATGACAGCTTTGATTTGAACCCTACAAAATGCACCGTTATTATACGTCATTCACGATAAGAAATAACTGTTAATTTATCATCTGCCTAGCCTTTTCCCAACTATGTTGGAGTCGGCTTCCAGTCTAACCGGATGCGGCTGAGTACCAGTGTGCCACAAGGAGCGACTGCCTATTTGATCTCCTCGGCCCAGTTACCCGGGCGACCAAATAATACTTGGTTAAACTGGTGTCAGACTTACTGGTGTCAGACTTACTGGCTTCTGACCAGTAGCGGCGTAAGGGGGGGGCGGAGGGGGCGGTCCGCCCCGGGTGCCACGTCTCGGGGGGTGCCATCTCGGTCGGCACATATCTGCACGACCAGGGATGGCACGGGCAGAAGGGACTAGTCACAGAGGGTGCCATTCTAATCTGCAAAGCCTTGGTTCACTACCAGTCACTAAACGCTATTCAATTTTTAAACAAAGCTACAACAGTGCATGCGCAAGACGTCGAGGCGTCACTGAGAGGGGTGCCAGTCTGGCTGTCACCCTTCTCTTTCTTGTTTGTTTTTCTTTTTACCTGATTACTTAAATTAATTCCTCAAAGTTATAAAAAAAATCCGCTCGCTTCGCTCGCGGTTTTTTCATAGTGTCTGATTCATTCTGCGCTTACTCTTTGAGTCCCCAGTCTAACAAAGCACCGAAGTAGCAAAAATAACTGATGCTCTACGCTGACGATTTCTAAGCTGTTTAGGAGGTGGAGGACTTTTGTGTCCCACAACTCAAAAAATTTCGCGCTCGCTGTGCTCGCGCCTTTCACTTAACAGTACCTTTTTTCTTATTTCTTTACGTATTATTGCGTCAAAAAAATCAAACATTTCGCGCTCGCTACGCTCGCGGCTTCGTCTCTTTACAGTATTTTTTTTTTCACACTTTTTTGGGTACTTTTGTGTCCCAAATCTAAAAATTTCGCGCTCGCTGCGCTCGCGGCTTTTTCCTTTGCACTGCTTTTTTTAAATCATGTCTGGGTTCTTTATATCCTAAAATTCAAAACTTACGGGCTCGCTTCGCTAGCGCTTTATAAGTTTGCAGTGATCGGTCTCCGGTTTCTTTATGTTAAACCTAGCAAAAAGCACCATGGATGATTTCTACAGAATTTTTAAGTACTTTAATTTTGAATTTTAGTCCGTGATTATATATGATATTTAGTCGTTTTTTTGGGGGGTGCTCAATAGGTGGTCCGCCCCGGGTGCCACCCGATGCTACGCCGCCACTGCTTCTGACTACACGTAAAGACTGCCAAGGATGTTACATGACAGCCGTGACCTTCAGTTTCAAGTGCAGTGGCGGATTTACCAATAGGCCAAGTAGGCCAGTGCCTATGGCGGCAGATTTAGAGAGGCGGCAAATTTTGCTAATTTTTTTTACAGATTTTTTTTTTATAATTATACGAGTACACAATCCATATAAATAAACGATTAATAAACGCGCTGTAATATATGCTTAGGTTTATGTGATCATGAATTTTAAAATATTCCAATAGCGTTTCAATAAAAATAAATTGAAAGATCCGCTCGCTTCGCTCGCGGTTCCTTCATCATTTCTGCGCTCTTTGAGTCAAATCTAACAAAAAGTTATAGCACTGAAGTAGCAAACACAACTGACGCTCTACGCTGACGATTGCTAAGCTGTTCAGGAGATGGAGGACTTTTGTGTCCCAAATAATTTCGCTTTTGTGTCCCAAAACTCAAAAAATTTCGCGCTCGCTGCGCTCGCAACTTTTTCACTTTACGTTGGTTTTTTTCAAACTTGTTTGAGTATTTTTGTGTTCCAAGACTCAAAAATTTCGCCTTTCACTTGACAGTTACTTTTTTCTAATTTCTTTAGATATCAATGCATCCCAAAAATCACAAATTTCGCGCTCGCTACGCTCGCGGCTTCTTCTCTTTGCAGTGGTTTTTTTTCACACTTGTTTGGGTATGTTTGTGTCCCAAAACTAAAAAATTTCGCGCTCGCTACGCTCGTGACTTTTTCACTATAGGCCGGTTTTATAAACTCGTTTTGGTACTTTACTGTTCTAAAACTTAAAATTTTTTATTTAATTTACTTGACACTGGTTTTTATAAAACTTGCTAGCGCTTTATAACTTTGCAACTCCGGTTTCTTTATGTTAAACCTAGCAAAAAGCACCATGAATGATTTCTACACTGTTTTTAAGTACCTCAATTACAATTTTAGTCCGTGATTATATTGTGTCGTTTTTTTTGGGGGGTGCTCAATAGGTAGTCCGCCCCGGGTGCCACCCGATGGCCGCATCGTACGCCACTCATCATAGTACCCGAACGAATGAACCGATTTCAAATTAGTTTAGAGCCGTTTAAAAGTTACAGAGGTTTTACGCTTTAAAGTCGCTGTCAGATAAGCTTGTTAGGTCAACATTAAACTCTTCGTTACATAGCGGGTTGCAAAAATAATCTAGTAACTGACAGAAATATCATTAAGTTTACAATCATTAGGGGCGGCAAAAATTGAATGGCCTACTAGCGGCAAATTTGTAAATCCGCCACTGTTCAAGTGCCATCCGAAACACAGTAATTGGTGTCCAAGATATACTTAGAAAGTACATACAAACTCAGAAAAGTTGCATTGGTACTTGCCTGACCTGGAATCGAACCCACACCCCCATACTTGAGGGTCTTATATAATAGTAATACTAGCTTCCGCGGCTTCGCCCGCGTAGAGTTCGGTTATATCGCGTTTCCAAGAGAATTCTTCAAAAGTCCGGGATAAAAACTATCCTATGTTCTTTCTCAAGGTCAACTCTATCTCTGTACCAAATTTTATTAACATCAATTCAGTGGTTTTGACGTGAAAGCGTAACAGACAGACAGAGTTACTTTCGCATTTATAACATTAGTAGGGATTATAACAGTTATAAAAATCCGTTTACTGGTCTACATTAAAGGGTTCGATCCAAAGTAGTATTGTTACACAAATCTCTGACTAACTCGCGATAACAGAACAATGAAAACGGGTTAAAACGACGCAAAAATACTAACAATTGTCACTAACTTTACTGGTTTAACCTACATTCTGTTATACTTTTTATTTGACGGTAATATGTGTAGATAGAAGTCGTGAATCGTAGATAGAAGTCAATCCTTCTCCGTGTGAGAGGAGGCCGCAGCTCAGCAGTGGGACGATAAAAAGGCAGTAACAGTAACAGTATCAGAAGTCGTGAGGTGTAGTCGTGGTGGCCTAGTGGGTAAAGAACCAACCTCTCAAGTATGTGGGTCAGAAAAGCACCAATGCAACTTTTCTAACTTTGTATGTACTTTCTAAGCATATCTTGGACACCAATGACTGTGTTTCGGATGGCACGTTAAACTGTAGGTCCCGGCTGTCATTGAACATCTTTGGCAGTCGTTACGGGTAGTCAGAAGCCAGTAAGTCTGACGCCAGTCTAACCAGGGGTATTGGGTTACCCGGATAACTGGGTTGAGGAGATCAGATAGGGCAGTCGCTCCTTGTATAGCACTGGAACTAAGCTACATCCGGTTAGACTGGAAGCCGACCCCAACATAGTTGGGAAAAGGGTAGGCAGGCAAGTAATAGTGTATACTATAGTTGTGGACATACAGTCATGGACACATAATTAAAGACACCCCCCGACCCGAAGTGAAATAAATAGTTATGGTACTGACATGAGCTTCAGCACGGTATAAACTGTAGTGTAATAATTATTAAAACAAACATTACATTGTGTTCTTTAAATTAAGGACAAAAAATATTTTCTTTCTTTAATACTTTAGATATAAAGCTCTATGGGAAATGAACACTAACTTTTGTAGCTGATACTTGGCTGGTCAGCTAATTAAAGACAGTTAAAGCCCAGTTAAGAAAAAAAAACGAAAGATACTAATAGTTGCCATACTTTTTTTTAGAAGTGAGTAAAATACCTTATGAAAATTCGAATTAGGTCATAATTTAGGTTTATTTCATTAAAAATTTTCATTTTAGTCCTATCAATAAGACTAGAACAAAAATTCTGGTAAGTAAAATGTTTTAGGCTTTTTAATATTATATTTTGACATACGGATTTATTCATACCACTTGATCTATAGTAAGGACATGGCAATAAATTTATTATTAAAGATTTCTTATCAATGGCACTAAAAAAGGCATGGTTTGAGAACAACTCAAAACCGACCCCAAGGAAAACTTGTCCACAAACAGACTTTAAGGCGGTGCTATAGGCAAATAGTGAACCATTTACATGATTCGGTACTGGTTTTTTAGGGAGTCATCTGATGCTAAAAGGACGACAATTGTGTCTGCAGAACTTTTAGACTACAACCGGGTCGGGAAAAGCTGTAAGGCATGGGTATCGGAAGATGTTACTTTTGGAAAAGCACCGCGTGTCCATACTGTAGTTGGCTATTTCTATCAAATGTGAAAGGTGCAGTTAACAAGTGTTCAAAATGTATTTTTTCTCATTAAACAAAGGGATACGAATAATTCTAAAATAATGTATCGAAATTAGTCACCTCCAAAACATGAGATGGAACCAAAATACACTAAGAAAGTTCTCAAACATAGGAGGCGAAAAAGTAATAGTGTGGGGCTTCTCTCCACTACTTGGTGTGGTGATCTTTTAGAAAGATATTATTAAAAATAGGCGAATTCAAGTACTATAATATTTTAGAAATAGCATTTTGTTATATGCTAAGCATAATTTACCGGTCCTTAGCGCTTTCCAAATTAGAAAAGTTCTGAAAAACACTGTAAGAGTAGTAAAAAGGACTCTTTGATCGAGCAACTTATGACGGTTTTGGTTTGGCCCATCGCAAATTTAATAGAAAAAAAACTGGTGATCGGCCAGAAAACACAATGGCGATAAGTCATACATGAAACATTGATCAATTTTACACAGATTTTTATGAAGCATGGAAGAAAATTCCCGTAGCGACTTAAAACAAAATTGACCGCTTGCACGCTTAGGGATGTCGTGCTGTCATTGAGGTAAAAGGAAATAAACCAAATATTAGTACTCATTAGTATGCTTAGTTACAGTGTAGGGAATGTTGTTATAGAAAAGTACCATCAATAATATTAATAATTTGCATTTCTTCCTCTGAGCAAATGGAGTGTCTTTAATTATATGGCCAGGCCACGTTATGGTTCATACCGCTCGAGATTCGGATAAAGCGAAAAAAAACTTGTCGCGAAGGATCACTGAAGATAATCTTTAGTTTTAATATTTCACAATGCCCTCTTAAATATTTTAAAATAGAAAATAAAGTTCCAGTAGCAATCAGAAAAAAGAAATACAGATGAAATGCGGCAGCAATTTAAGATTCCAACAGTGTCTTTAATTATGTGTCCATGACTGTATATTAAACAGGATTTTTGTTTCTTTAATTTCTAGGAAGTTTAAACACACTTAAGATAGCTGTAGGTTAGAATTTAAAAACCTAAAACTGGTTTCTGCTTCGAGCTGCTCTGAATTTTCGCAGGAATTAAACTTGGGAAAAGGCTAGACAGATGGTAAAATTGGGAAAAGTCTAGGCAAATGACAATTAAGTAATTGTCATTATCGATTTTTAGCTGCATTTTGTTTCAAAACCGAGTTTTTAAATAATTTTAGTAAAAGGCTAGGCCGATAACAGACTTGGGAAAAGGCTAAGGAAATGACATACTTGGGAAAAGAATAGGCGAATGATATCTATACTAATATTATAAAGCTGAAGAGTTTGTTTGCTTGAACGCGCTAATCTCAGGAACTACTGGTCTGATTTGAAAAATTATTTCAGTGTTAGATAGCCTATTTATCGAAGAAGGCTATAGGCTTTTTATCCGGGTTCGTGCAGAGGTTCCCACGGGATGCGGGTGAAACCGCTGGCAGAAGCTAGTTTCATTCATAAAATTGGATTAATTCTGAAATACTACGATAAAAAAAGCAGTGCATATTAGCTATTTCCCGTCTACTGTAATTCCAATCGATTATTTACGTATTGTATGTCCTCCTCCTGAACTATGGCACAAATGCATATCAACACCTTGTTTACCTTCTATACTTAAAATGATATATTTAGTAAAAAGCCTAGCCACATAGTAAAACTGACCTGTAGTAGCGGGGGCGTCGCCCCAGGCGTCTTCGGCGGCCGGGGTTTCGCCCCAAGCGTCGGCAGCGGCGGTACCCCATTCTGTTTCTGTCGGGTAAAATTATCATCATCATCATCATCATCTCAGGCGGCGGACGTCCACTGCTGAACATAGGCCTTCCCCTTAGATCTCCACAGATACCTGTTGGAGGCGACCTGCATCCAGCGTCGACGGCGACCGACATAAGGTCGTCTGTCCACCTTGTTGGTGGACGTCCTACGCTGCGCTTGCTAGTCCGTGGTAAAATTATATTGGATTTTAAATATAGCTACAAGAAAAAAGCAGACACCAGAATTGAGAATCGAGTCTTTTTTGGGGAGTAGGTTAGAAAATAATTTGAAATGTAAATGACAAGAAACAAGAAATAGGATTAATAGTTGAGTCACAGTTGCGCAACTGTCGAGCAACTACATTAAAATATACAAAACAGAACTCAACCTATATTTTCTCACACTTAGTAGAGCCTCTGGAACACATTTTCCAAAAATAGTTGCGCAAGTGTCTCGCAACTTTCTCGCAACAAATCTTACCTTAGTGCAACTATCGTTCATCACTATCATCTATATCTTACACTTCTTAGCTCATAATTAGCCAACTTATGTTGAGCAACAGTCGCGCAACAATTTCTCAAAATCCCTCAATTCATCACTCATCAATTTCCCACACTCCAAACCCACTTAAACAACAGCAACTAAAAAGTTGCGCAACTATCGCGCAACTGTCGCGCCACTAAAACTCACCAGTATTACTCCACGCGCTCTCAGCAGGGGCAGAACTCCTACTAAGATACTCTTCTCTTCTCTCTTCGTATAATTTCCAAACTCTTGTACATTTCTCTCCTAACTCTGTCACTGTGTTTGTCAGTTCAGAAAGTTGCGAATTATTCGTTTCCAAATCTTGTTTTTTGCTTTCTACTAGTGCTTTGGCCGCTTCCACCTGCGGGAAAGAGGTATTAACTTAATGACTATCATATCTATGCTTTTGATTTTTTCATTCATCATCAATGCAACTTTTCTAAGTTTGTATGTACTTTCTAAGTATATCTTAGACACCAATGACTGTGTTTCGGATGAGACGTTTCTAGGTCCCGGCTGTCATAGAACACCATTGGCAGTCGTTACTGGTAGTTAGAAGCCAGTAAGTCTGACACCAGTCTAACCAAGGGGTATTGGGTTGCCCGGGTAACTGGGTTGAGGAGGTCAGATAGGCAGTCGCTCTTTGTAAGACACTGGTACTTAGCTGCATCCGGTTAGACTGGAAGCCGACCCCAACATAGTTGGGAAAAGGATTGGGAGATGATGATATGTGTATGATGATTATTGTGAAAACGTACCTTATCACGAAGTTGTTTGAGGGTGATTTCCATCATATTCAATTTTCCGTCTTCACCTGCGCCTTCCGAAGCTTTAGCCTGTAAATAAATACACAAAATATATAAGATTATTTTATGTATACTAACATTTCAGACAGTAGGGAAGTATGTAAAATAGAGTAAATAAAAAAAAACTGGTTAAGTAATCTCTTTTTTTTAAGGGGAAATCATCAAAAGACCGCTGTGGGTGCAGCGTGAGGGAGTGTATTAATAACTAAGATTCAATCACGACTCAATTATGATTGAAGCGTTTGTGGCATTCCGATATTTTTTTCTTTTAAATAAAGGTGTTTATCCTTTTCTGTAATTCAATGAATCATATGGCTGTAAATGATTTACGATTGCAATATGATTGTAGAGCAAACTACCATATAGACCAAATGGCAGACCAATCGCAAACCAATGAAATGTTATTGGAATACGATTGGTTTTATATTAGTAGCAGAATGCCCGCTAAGGTTGAAACTGCTATTGAGTTTCAATTGTTATCCAATTTTCACATTATTAACTTAGCAGAATCAAGCCCCAGTTGCTGCGGTATTTTAGACCTTATCCCAATACAAATAAGGTTGAAACTCACCTTAGCATCAAGCTCAGCTTTCTCCTTGTTGAGTGATATTTGCTTGGCATTCAACTTTTTCACTCGAGCTTTCAGTTGCTACAAGACTTTAGACCTTATTTCCATATGAATAGAGTACAAATTTACCTTAGCATCAAGCTCAGCTTTCTCCTTGTTGAGAGATATTTGCTTGGCGTTCAACTCTTTCACTCGAGCTTTCAGTTGCTACAAGACTTTAGACCTTATACCCATAGCAATAAGGTTGAAACTTACCTTAGCATCAAGCTCAGCTTTCTCCTTGTTGAGAGATATTTGCTTGGCGTTTAATTCCTTCACTCTAGCTTTCAGTTGCTGCATCTCTGCCATACTTGTGTCGCGGTCAGATCTAGAAAGATATTATGCATAGATTATTATTTATGTAAATAGCGTTTACATGTAGAAAATGTAGGCTAGTCTTCAATATACGTGTGGATAGACTCTTGATGGTTCTGATATAAAAAGAGTCAAAAGACTCTTTGGATTCCAGACAATTTACTTATTATTAATAAACATTTTCTGTCGAGTCTTTTCCCAACTATGTTAGGGTCGGCTTCCATTCTAACCGGATGTATCTGAGTACCAGTTTACTTTAATAACTACTTTCCAGAAGAAAATTACTGAATTGACTCTACGGGTTAATTTTGTGTGAGGTTAGAAGTGGTACAAGGACCTTTAGAATATTTGTGGTCAAACGAAAATCTAGACAAAACACCCAGTGTCTGAATTTATATTTCTGCTATCCCCACCCTCCTCAAGTTGAGTCGCTTTATAAAACCACGTTTCATAATAAGGTAGCTAGTGTCTAAAAACTCTGAAGACACTTGGGGTCACACTTGGGTCAGTTGGGGTTCAAAAGTCATTTGGGGGAGGAAAGTCACTGGGGGTCAAAAGTCATTAGGGTGTCAGTCAGTCACTCACCTCATGCCGTCGATAGTGCACTTGGCGGCGGCGACAGCGGTCCTGGTATCGCGGATCTGTTTCGCCAAGTTAGCGGCCCGATGATAAGTCTAACGTTATGTTCTCACTTCAAGCTTACTTTACTACTTTGTCAATACAATACTACGGCACAGCTTGTGCTTAAAATGTCTAAGACACACTTGGGGTCCAATGCCTTTAACACACTTGGGGTCCAATGCCTTTAAGACACTTGGGGTCCAATGCCTGTAAGACACTTGGGGTCCAATGCCTGTAAGACACTTGGGGTCCAATGCCTTTAAGACACTTGGGGTCCAATGCCTTTAAGACACTTGGGATCCAATGCCTTTAAGTCACTTGGGGTCCAATGCCTTTTAGACACTTGGGGTCCAATGCCTTTTAGACACTTGGGGTCCAATGCCCTTTAGACACTTGGGGTCCAATGCCTTTTAGACACTTGGGGTCCAATGCCTTTTAGACACTTGGGGTCCAATGCCTTTAAGACACTTGGGGTCCAATGCCTTTAACACACTTGGGGTTAAATTACTTTTAGACACTTGGGGTCCCGTGTCTTTAAGACACTTGGGGTCCAATGCCTTTTAGACACTTGGGGTCCAATGCCTTTTAGACACTTGGAGTCACACCTAAGACCCCAAGAGGCTCATTTGCCTCACCTCATGCCGTCGATAGTGCACTTGGCGGCGGCGACAGCGGTCCTGGTGTCGCGGATCTGTTTCGCCAAGTTAGCGGCCCGATGATAAGTCTAACGTTATGTTCTCACTTCAAGCCTTCAAGCTTACTTTACTACTTTGTCAATACAATACTACGGCACAGCTTGTGCTTAAAATGTCTAACACACACTTGGGGTCCAATGCCTTTTAAACGCTTGGGGTCGGGTGTCTTTTAGACACTTGGGGTCCAATGCCTTTAAGACACTTGGCGTCAAATTACTTTTAGACACTTGGGGTGGAATGCCTTTTAGACACTTGGGGTCCAATGCCTTTTAGACACTTGGGGTCAAATTACTTTTAGACACTTGGGGTCAAATTACTTTTAGACACTTGGGGTCAAATTACTTTTAGACACTTGGGGTCAAATTACTTTTAGACACTTGGGGTCAAATTACTTTTAGACACTTGAGGTCGGGTGTCTTTTAGACACTTGGGGTCACACCTAAAGTAACTTGGGGGTCAAAAGTCATTAGGGTGTCAGTCAGTCACTCACCTCATGCCGTCGATAGTGCACTTGGCGGCGGCGACAGCGGTCCTGGTATCGCGGATCTGTTTCGCCAAGTTAGCGGCCCGATGATAAGTCTAACGTTATGTTCTCACTTCAAGCTTACTTTACTACTTTGTCAATACAATACTACGGCACAGCTTGTGCTTAAAATGTCTAAGACACACTTGGGGTCCAATGCCTTTTAAACGCTTGGGGTCGGGTGTCTTTTAGACACTTGGGGTCCAATGCCTTTAAGACACTTGGCGTCAAATTACTTTTAGACACTTGGGGTGGAATGCCTTTTAGACACTTGGGGTCCAATGCCTTTTAGACACTTGGGGTCAAATTACTTTTAGACACTTGGGGTCAAATTACTTTTAGACACTTGGGGTCAAATTACTTTTAGACACTTGGGGTCAAATTACTTTTAGACACTTGGGGTCAAATTACTTTTAGACACTTGGGGTCAAATTACTTTTAGACACTTGAGGTCGGGTGTCTTTTAGACACTTGGGGTCACACCTAAAGTAACTTGGGGTCAAAGTCATTAGGGTGTCAGTCAGTCACTCACCTCATGCCGTCGATAGTGCACTTGGCGGCGGCGACAGCGGTCCTGGTATCGCGGATCTGTTTCGCCAAGTTAGCGGCCCGATGATAAGTCTAACGTTATGTTCTCACTTCAAGCTTACTTTACTACTTTGTCAATACAATACTACGGCACAGCTTGTGCTTAAAATGTCTAAGACACACTTGGGGTCCAATGCCTTTTAAACGCTTGGGGTCGGGTGTCTTTTAGACACTTGGGGTCCAATGCCTTTAAGACACTTGGCGTCAAATTACTTTTAGACACTTGGGGTGGAATGCCTTTTAGACACTTGGGGTCCAATGCCTTTTAGACACTTGGGGTCAAATTACTTTTAGACACTTGGGGTCAAATTACTTTTAGACACTTGGGGTCAAATTACTTTTAGACACTTGGGGTCAAATTACTTTTAGACACTTGGGGTCAAATTACTTTTAGACACTTGGGGTCAAATTACTTTTAGACACTTGAGGTCGGGTGTCTTTTAGACACTTGGGGTCACACCTAAAGTAACTTGGGGGTCAAAAGTCATTAGGGTGTCAGTCAGTCACTCACCTCATGCCGTCGATAGTGCACTTGGCGGCGGCGACAGCGGTCCTGGTATCGCGGATCTGTTTCGCCAAGT
This sequence comes from Helicoverpa armigera, assembly GCF_030705265.1. Lineage (NCBI taxonomy): Eukaryota > Metazoa > Arthropoda > Insecta > Lepidoptera > Noctuidae > Helicoverpa > Helicoverpa armigera. The sequence goes on along the minus strand of NC_087150.1, from coordinate 4,686,522 downwards.
TAGCGGCGCGGGTCAGAGCCGATGATAAGTCTAACGATATGTTCTGACTTTTTGATTTTAGTGTTAAGACTTTTGATTGTTCTTCTGTTCGCATCGCTTCTAGTTCGCGTGTTCTGTGGAAGAGAAAGAAAGATTAGCACAGTTGGTAAAATAATAAAAAAAACTGGCCCAGTGCCTATCGGACTCGGCCAAAAATTTTGTTATGAACAACCAAAAATTTACGGCCTCTAAAATATTTATTTTAGTCTTGTTTTCAGTCATTAATGTTATAATAGGTCAAGAAAAATATGGACGACTATTATTATAACAAAGTTTTATTAATAGGTCTCGACGTCGGTAGCACGGAATCGTAAAAAAATTACAATAATTAGTCATATAAAACAAATACCTATTCATTTCTACTTTAACCCATTTTGAAGAAAAAAGTTTTTTTTTTGTACAGAAATACTGATTCACATAATAAATAATCAACATAAATAATGTCGTTTGAGTAACACTCCTTTTTATGGGTATTGGTTTACATAAGTAATACTGACCTCTTCTTCTCCCACTCAAGTTGACACTGTCTTTCCATCTCCTTGCGGGCCGCTTCACGCTTTTCCTAAAAGAGACACAAATCATACAATAGAACTAAAATATCCGACAAAACGCCAATAATTTCATGACAAGAAATTTGATTGTAAGACCATGTCATGACGAGTTCCTCCGTGTTTCGGAAGGCACGTTAAATTGGTTAAGATATTCAAATGATCCCGGCTGTCATTTGAATATCTTTGGCAGTCGTTACGAGTAGTCAGAAGCCAGTAAGTCTGATACCAGTCTAACCAAGGGGTATCGGGTTGCCCGGGTAACTGGGTTGAGGAGGTCAGATAGGCAGTCGCTCCTTGTGGCACACTGGTACTCAGCTGCACCCGGGTAGACTGGAAGCCGACACCAACATAGTTGGGAAAAGGCTCGGGAGATGATCAATAGTAACTCACTTGTTCTTCCTTCTGCTTTCTCATCAACTCTTCTTGTTCTCTCTTCTGAGCTTCAAGCCTAATCTTTTCTCTCTTCTCTGCTTCCTCTCGCTCTTTTCGCTCTCTTTCCGCCTAGAGAGAGAAAGAAAGAGTATTGCATGAAAGATTTTTGATAATAACTTGTGAATTAATGTGAATCTTGAGCGCTGACCTTCACCTGTGCAGAAGTAATTTATTGGGTCCCTTTTGTGGTATGAAGTGAGGCGCGGGGGCGGGCTAAAGCGGTGATTGGCCCGCAGTGCATCGCGTCATAGCCGTCACTCGGAATTGGTTCTTTGCTAATAAATCACTTCTGCGCCGATGTAGGTCAGAGCTCAAGATTCGTGCCGATAACTATACTAGAGTGCTTCGCTACATATAAATAAAGAACCGCTCGACCGATTTTGTGTAAACTTCATATAAACCATCTACTAAATAGTCCGAACAAAGCCTAAACATTTGGTTTGTATAGGTGAGACCATTCTTGGGTTGTAAAAAAACTAAAAATCAACCTTTTGCCATTTTTTAAAAGCGCATTTTTTTAATGTTTTACAATTTTTTTTCACATTTCTGACACTAAACCCTTTCGTTGCATACCCATATCATAGGGGTGGATTTTCAACAGCCAGTCCGACATCTTGGAGAGGCCGCCATATTGGATTTTTAATGACGTTTTTCAGCCAGTCATGTATTGTCATCAGAACTCAGAGCGAGTGCAAAATTTTATTCAATGCGCGAGTGCAATATAGTTACAAGTGAAGTTAATAATTACAACGAAGAGTGGCATTATTTTTTATATAAATACATAGATATTTATAGAACTACGAATATTCTACAACTATTCTAGTAAAAACTAAAACTAAAAAAAACTATCATACTAGTAAAAAGTCACACCTAAAACCAAAAAATAAACTAGCTAACTTCTACAATATTTTTATTTTTACCTCAGCTTCCTATGTCGCGATTGAAACAATAAAATTATTATTATCATATCTATGTATAAGGATTTTACAATATAAAAATATATATGATCGTTTCTTCGCCTGTCCTCTCGCCATGTTCTCACTTCTCTTACTCACTCTCTCGTCCACTCACTCTCTCTCATATAACTGAATGCTCTCACCTTCTCCTTCAGCTGTGCGTCAGCTAGTTATGATCGTGGTCTCTCTAACTCACACTCACTCTGTCTCTCTTCTCTCTTACTCACTCTCATAACTGAATGAACTCACCTTCTCCTTCAGCTGAGCATCAGCTAGTTGTGACCGTCGTCTTTCTGACTCACTTGACTCTCTCTCTTCTCTCTTACTCACTCTCTCTTCCACTTACTCTCATATAACTCACCTTCTCCTTCAGCTGTGCGTCAGCTAGTTGTGATCGTCGTCTCTCGTAACTCACTCTCTATTCCACTCACTCTCATATAACTTACCTTTTCCTTCAGTTGTGCATCAGCTAGTTATGACCGTTGTCTCTCTAACCCACTCTCTCTCTCTTCTCTCTTACGCTCACTCTCATATAACGGAATGAACTCCCCTTCTCCTTCACCTGTGTATCGTCGTCTTTCTAACTCACTCTCACTCTCTTACTCACTCTCTCTTCCACTCACTCGTATAACTCACCTTCTCCTTCAACTGAGCGTCAGCTAGTTGTGATCGTCTTCTCTCTAACTCTGCCTGTCCTCTCGCCATGTTCTCTCTTCTTCTCTCTTCGTAGGACTTAGCGCTAGTATTCGAGGATACGGAGTCACGTCTGAGAGGAAAACGAGTTCATTTAGATATTTTTTTAATATACTTTTTAAATCTGTTTAATTTACAACAAAAATAATATTATAAAAGATGTATTTAAATTAAAAGTAAAAAAAGCGTCTAAAACACTCCTCGTCGATATCGACCGGGAGCGTTTATGAAACAAAATAGAGAGCAAAGTTAGGTACATCGAGTGTACAAAAAAAAAGTTAAATATTTACATTTTGTGTCATTTCTTAACCAGGTTTCTATTAGATAAAATATAAAGTTCAATTGTAATAAAAACTAACTTTAAAAACATGAATACTTTATAATTATTGCTTTATAAACTTTATAATTATTGCTTTATAATCTTTAGAGTAAAACGGCTGCATTTTTTTTTATTATATAATTTCCTTCTTTGGGGTTATAAATTAATAGCCTTAAACAAGAAAAAACAAATAATAATAGTTACCGGAAAGTAGGCGGTATCAATTCTGGCGGCAACTTGGCAGGCACGGGCTCGCCCTGCGTGGCCTTCTCACACAAATACATTGCTAGCACGAATTCTTCACAACCTGTAGAACAATATATAAAATTGATGGCAAAGTAATTAAATACCTATGTTAAACAAAAAAAAACTTTACTTAGAATTGTAAATGCGTAAGTAAACATATCTATCCGTCGTATTTTCATGCTAAAACTGTTTAACTGATTTTAATACAATTGGAAAGAACCCGAGAAAGGATATAATTATGCTACTTTTTAAATGAACAGCTACTGAAATATATGATATGCATTTTATATATTAAAAATATATATTTTTTTTATATTACAGTAAAGTTCTCAACGAAATTGAAAAAAGAAAACCGGTCAAGTGTGAATCGGACTCATGTACAAAGTCACACCAAAATATTAAGTTTTTTGTATGGGAGTCACTTAAAATATTATTTTTATACTATTTTTTCAATAATTTAGTATCTATCACGGTACATAAGATAAATCTTCGTGACAGACAGACAGCGAAGTCTTAGAATTAGGATCCCATTCTACCTTTTAGGTACAAAACCCTAAAAAACATGGCCATACATGTATGGAAGCCGAAAATTGTTTTTTTTTTCAGTATTATAAAGAACCAATGTTCTAAGTTTGTATGTACTTTCTAAAAATATCTTGGACACCAATGGCTGATTAAAAGGTGAAGGAAAACATCTCGAGGAAACCTGGACTATATAGTCTGAAATCAGCAACCCGCATTGAGCAAGCGTGGTGATTAACGCTCAATCCTTCTCCGTGTGAGAGGAGGCCGCAGCCCAGCAGTGGGACGATAAAAAGGCTGTAACAGTAATATTAAAAAAACACAACTCACCCAATTTCCCATCCGAATCTAAATCAGCTAGCGCCCATATCTGCGCTAACGCCTGTTGCGGCAGCCGCGACTGCAGCATGATGGAGCGCGCCTGCACGCCCGACACCGCGCCCGTCTTAGCGCGGTCCGTCGCGTTGAATAGCTGCGTGTATCTATGACAAATAGTAAATATATTTATAGCAAAAATATAGCTAAAAACCTTCTCCAAAGTCTGAAAAATACTATGCTGAAAACCGCAACAAAATCGATTCCGTCGCGTTGAATAGTTACGTGTATCTATGAGAAATATAGACATATTCATTTATGGCGGTTTCCAATAATGTATCTATCTATTGATTGACTTACTAGAGATAAGTATTTGACGTTCTCCCTTAACTTTAGAATGCAAATCAACAGATACAATATGAGAACGACTGTCGATTTAAAATGTGAGATAACTAGCCGTTTCTCGCGGTAACGTCAGCTTGTCGTGGGACCTACTTCGTGCATCCGGATAAAATATAAATTACTTCTTCTTAAAACGTTCCTTGCTCAGCTATATACCAAAGAAAGTCCCTTCAAAATCATTTCCAACCATGTCAGAAAAAAACAGACCAAAAATCTATAAAAACATCTGAATGAATAATCTCCTCTTCTTGAGAAGTCGGTTAAAACGCGGTAATTTCAATATTATAAACAGATTCTCGTATATATAAGTATAGATCTGCGCTAACGCGTGTTGCGGCAGGCGCGACTGCAGCATGATGGAGCGCGCCTGCACGCCCGACACCGCGCCCGTCTTAGCGCGGTCCGTCGCGTTGAATAGCTGCGTATATCTATGAGAAATAAGTCATTTATTTATAGCAAAAATATACCTAAAAACCTTTTCCAAAGTCTGAAAAATACTATGCTGAAAACCGGAACAAAATCGATTTCGTCGCGTTGAATAGTTGCGCGTATCTATTATAAAGAAATAAATATTTGTATATAATAATAATACCTATAGGAAAAAAGTAGGCAGAATTACTGCCTATTTAATCGGTTTTCTATCAATGAAAGTCCCATCAGAATAGATCCACCTATTGTTGAAAAAAACACTAGAAAAAAGAGCTATATCTAGAAATGAAACTCCCATCAAATTGGTTGAGCCAACGCCGGAATAAAGAGACAGACAAAATTTTTAGCACATGTAGTGTGTGTTTAATGTCTTATATACTTAACAAAAAACCATCTGAATTGAGAAACTCCTCCTTTTTAGGAAGTCGGTTAAAAAGCGGTCCAATTTTATATATTATCGTCGCGGTGAATAGCGCAACTATTCACCGCGACGTATCTATTGACCAAAAAATTTCAATTAGGGTGCATCTACACGGTACATGTATCTTGCTTTGGTACATGCGCATATCGCTTGACCCGCACGTTTTTTACTTGCACCGTGTAGACGCACCAATACGTTGCCGCATTAAAAAAAAATACCCAAAATGAAGTCTTCGAGTTTCGGAAGGCACGATAAACTGTAGATCTTAGATGTCATTTCACCATCTTAGGCAGGGTAGTCAGAAGTCTGACAACCGATCATTAAATTGAGGAGATCTGATAGGCAGTCGCTCCTTGTGTCACACTGGTACTCAGCTGCACCCGGTTAAACTGGAAGCCGACCCCAACATATTTGGGAAAAGGCTAGACAGATGATGATGATATTAATGGGTACTTACTTGAGTTTCTGCGGTTGCGGGATCCCCCATTCGACGGCCGGTGGGGGACTCATTACTCCCATAGGCATTTCAGTGGGACTGGTTACTAAAGACCCTGAAAGTATAATATTTTATAGTATCCCGATATTCTATTGTATCTCTTGTTTTGCTTATTAGAGAAAGGAATTTGAAATACCATGTGTGTGTGAGGGGGGAGGGATAAGATTAAAATTCTACCTGTAAATCAAAAGTTACATAGAATTTTGGGGACGGCCGTAAATCTTTACTGAATAAGAAAAATGCGGAAGTTTCGTCTTTTGTGCTATCATCCCAAAAGTGTTTAACCGATTTAAATGGAGTTTGGCATATGGATAGTCTAGAATTCTAGATCCTAAGAAAGAACATAATAACCTACTTTTTGTCCGGGTGCGGGATGTAGTTTGTTACATCTTCACGCCGAAACTTAGCAATTATATTATATCCTATTATTTAAATATCACAAACGCGAAAGTTAGTATGGATGTTTGTTCCTCTTTTACTCAAAACCTAGTGACTGGATTTTAATGAAACTTGGCAGTAACATAGCTTAAACATCAGATTAACAATAGTCTAAATTTTACAAAATCACAAGAATTATTTCCCACCAAAAACCCCTACAAATATCAAGTAAAATATACTTATCAAAATATCTTACCCGGCTTGGACATGCTATCAGATTTCATAGCAGTCAACGGTGTCGAAGTAATAGGTTGAGCAAACACACTATTGACCAAAGACGGTGGACTATTGACTAGAGAGCCTATTGTGGTAGGCCCAATAGGTTGCCCGGTCAATGGGCTGGAAGCAGCTTGAGTCTCCGGAGGAGATGTATAAGGTCTGGGTTGAGGAGGCACCATTGGCTGAACTAAAGGTTGGTTGTTTAAAGAAAACTGATCAACCTGAGGATAAATAGGTTGCTGACCGATCAGGTTAACCGGTTGATTAGGCAACATTGGTTGAGCAACCAACGGTTGAGACGTTATCGGCTGAGTTGGTAATATAGGTTGATTCAACGGTTGTCCCATTAACGGAGCAATAGGTTGCGTGGTTGCTGCAACCGGTTGTCCCGGTTTTACCCCAGATATTAGATCCGGTACGTTAGGTACGATAGGTTTTGCAATTGGGGGAATTAAAGGCGGTTGGGAGACCAGAGGAGGGCCTACTAAGTCCCCTAATAATGATTGGTTGCTTGGTTGCGTGGTTGTCAACCCGGATATGAGTGGTTGGGTTGGGAGAGCCGGCATCGGGGGAATTGGGGGCTTTATGGGGGCTGCGACTGGTGCAGCGGGTGGTTGCGCAAATTGAGGTTTTGGTGCTCCTGTGGAAAGAAACGAAAAAGTTTTAAAATACATAAAAATGAGGTAAACTATAAATATTCTGGAAACTACAAAATTTTCCTTTGCATAATAATAAAAAACGAAAGCCTGGCTGGCTTTCATAATTTTCAGTTTTTTTAGAACCAATTTCAAAATTATCAATCATTTTTGAGTTTAGAAAGCCCCTGTGGGCCCGTTCACATTGTTTAGATCGACTTTCTATTTACTGAATACTGAAAATACAAGAAAAACTTTGATTTCAAAAAGCATAGAGATAAGAATTTGACATTATTTTTACGTAGCTGATGCCAAAATCCTTTCTCAAGTAATCAAATCCACAGATCGATACGTTATTGAAATTCGAGAAATATAGTTAGTGAATTATATGTACCTGTAGGACTGAGGGACGCGAGTAGAGACGGCGGCAAGGCTTTCGGTACTTCAATGTTGTGCAGTTTCAAGTTGATTATCTGCAAACAAAATAACGATAAAATATAACGATCTTCCCCCTTGGAGCGCACAGTTTGTCACACCGCATGTATCTCGTGGTGTACTCGCTGTAGCAATCAGTAACACATTGCGCGCGAACATTACTAACATGTCCGCGACACTGCAACCGCCGCGCGCAAGTACCAATGCAACTCTTCTATGTTTGTATGTACTGTCTAAGTATATTTTGGACACCAATTACTGTGTTTCGGATGGCACGTTAAACTGTAGGTCCCGGCTGTCATTGAACATCCTTGGCAGTCGTTACGGGAAGTCAGAAGCCAGGAAGTCTGACACCAGACTAACGAAGGGGTATTGGGTTGCACAGGTAACTGGGTTGAAAAGGTCACATAGGCAGTCGCTCCTTGTGGCACACTGGTACTCAGCTGCATCCGGTTAGACTGGAAGCCGACCCCAACATAGTTGGGATTAGATTAGGCAGATGATGATGACATACCTTGCAGGCTATAGAGAACTCTCGAAGGTCCAGTTTTCCATCAGCGTTGGTGTCCGCTAGAGACCATATCTGACCCAGAATGGGTGGTGGCAGTTGAGACTGTGGGAATAAAATAATCTTTGTCAAAATATATAAAAATACGAGAAAGTTTGTATGTCTGGATGTTTGTTCCTCGTTCATGTAAAAAATACTGAACGGATTTTGATGAAACTTTTGGTGAAACTGCTCATTGAAGTTAATAATACATATCATAATTTGAGGATCTTATGGATAAGTAACAGCAGCAAGAAGTTAAGTAACGCTTGGCTGTGTCATTTAATGGGTGGGTGACCATTCTGTCACGACAACTTCCTTATGTTTCAGGAGCCACAATAAATTGGTGGGTACCAGCTTTCACTTGAAAATTTTTAGCAGTTTCTACAGGTAGTCTGACAACCAGTCTTACAAAAGGGCACTAGGTTGCCTGGGTAACTGGGTTGAGGAGGTCAGACTGGTTCTCTCAACACAACTCAGCTGTATTAGTTTAGACTGGACAGAACTTTATTGGAAAAAAGATCCCAACAAATTGAGAACCTCCTTTTTAAGAAATTGGTTGAAAACGTTTGCATACAAATGAATTACAAAGTTTAATAGCACATACCTGTAACATAAACCGCTTAGCCTGTTCACCAGTAAGATGTCCGTTCACGGGTCCCAGGTTGCGGAAGTGCTCAGCAAACTTGGCGTGCTCGTGCTGTTGCACCACCCACGGATCTGCTGCCATGATGCTGTGGAAGGAAGTTCTGGAATGTAGACTGGTATAACAAAGCTGAAGGAATAGAACTCTTTTTGGGAATTTCTTGACAGTTCTTCTCCATATGACGCTCTCTTTTGAACCTTGCATCTAGTTTATGCTTCGCAGGCCTATTTGAAATAATAAAAAATACTTTGACAGTTCTAGATTATACTAATAGTTTAACACTGAAGTATTTTTTTTACGTGTTAATCTCAGGAACAATATAGATATAACTTTTTGACTTTAAGAACTGTGTATTAAATTGCTTTCAAATGCATAAAAGTAATTTCAATAATGGCAAATGTTTATATGATATGTATTTCTGTAAAAAGTTATATCCCTTGTTTAGGTAATAGTTAAGTACCTACTCAAATGGAGTATAGACCAATTTGTTATATTTTCCAGTATAAGATAGCCTATTTATCGAGAAAGGATATAGGCTACTTTTTATGTCGTTGCGCGAAATAGTTCTTATCGGACGGGGATAAAACAGGTTGAGGAAGTGTATAATTTAAAATTTACTCATGATTATGTACCTAATTTCTCAGTAAAATACACACAATTATGTTTCAAACTATAATTAACATATTAGAATATTAGCAACAAACCTACTTACTCAAGAAAAACTTAAATTATGTATCTGAAAAGCCTTATTACGTCACTTCCTACCCCAAGTTACCACCCTCTAAGATAGTAAAACGAAAACTTGATTTTTAATACTTTAAAACCATATCACGTTTTTCATATGCCTCTAAAATCGTTTATCACGCCTTAAAGCTTACAACTAACACTCCTAATGACGATATTTAATCCGAAAACAAATAATAATCACACATTTACTTTTCAAATGGAGCAAACCACTTTCTAATTGTTCATGGAGGTTTATCTACGGGATTTAAGGTATAATGGCTGATTTATAAGTGTTAACTTACATGTCTTGTCTTCTTCTGTGATTGTGTTGAATGTGAAACGCCCCTCACAACTTATTTAGTTTCAAAAACACGGATTTTGATGTAGCCTGAAGATTATTGATTTTGTATGTTCTGTCAGGCAGCGCGTTTCTACCTCCTTATCCTGTTTGCATAAAAAGAGATGGCTTACTATATGTTTGGTTAGAGTAACAGAGTAAGCGTTAGTTTTATGCTGCTAATAAGCTGTAGTGTAACGATGGATTGCGGTTTTGAAAATGTCAGTTGGGATTCCGTTCAGTAATTCAAAACTTTTTACTGTTGTGCCTTAATGATAGCATTTTAGAAGCATGATCTTCTAAGAATAATGCAATGTTTAACTAGAACTTTTAAATTATAATAACATAACACATACTGATAACTTAGGAATTTGTTAATCAAGGAAGTTTTAACTATTTCGGTTGTTTCAGATCAAAACACTTCTGAACGATAAACATAAACGTCATAACACCACCATCTGTGCAAATACGTTTTGCGTTGTTATTTTTTACATATTTCTTCCAAAAAACATCTGATAACGTTAAAAATGACGAAACTAGCGGACAACGTGAACCCCAACATATACGACAAAGGTTCTGAACGCGAAATAACCGCTGCAGATTACGACGAAGATATCGAAGATTTGATCGACGAGCGAGAAATTTTCGATTTGATCAGAAATATTAATGATCCTGAACATCCTTTGACTTTAGAAGAGCTCCGTGTGGTAGAAGAGAGTGGTATTAGAGTGGATAATAAGGAGAATACTGTTTTTGTTAACTTTACGCCGACTATTCCTCATTGCAGCATGGCTACCTTGATAGGTAAGTTCCAGAAGGTTATTTATTAGATACTAGCTTCTGCTCGCGGCTTCGCCCGCGTGGTTTGTTGATATAGCCTATGTGTGAATCCAGGGTATCACCTATCTACATGCCAAATTTCAACCAAATCGGTCCAGCCGTTTTTGCGTGAAAGAATAACAAACATACATCCATACATTCTCACAAACTTTCACATTTATAATATTAGTAGGATAGTAGGGTTATATTATTAGTAGGACTTGCTTCCATCCGCTGTTTCATCTGCTTTGTGAAGGTACTACTTTCCCGGTCTGCACATGGATAAAAACTAGCCTATGTGCTATTCTCCTATTATTATGATCCATCATTTAGTTTCAAAAGAGGAACTCATATTATTCATATAATAAATATAAACATTCACATTTATAATATTAGTCAAATACACAATGGGACATTGTACCTATATGTAGGCACTATTTACCTAAGACAAGTCTTTATTACTGAATAATTCAATCAGGTAACAAAACCCATTATGTTTTATATATTTATATTTGCTTCTCAGGTAGTCTACCATAGGAGAAACAGAGAATGGTCATAAGCTACATTCTGTCCAGATATTTCTTTAACCAAAATCTTTTTTGAATTCCAGGCCTATCAATCCGAGTCCGCCTCCTCCGAGCTTTACCCAGCCGTTTCAAAGTGAGCGTGGAAGTCTCCGAGGGCTCGCATGTATCTGAGCATGCGGTGAACAAGCAACTAGCTGACAAGGAGAGGATAGCGGCCGCGCTCGAGAATAAGAACTTAGTGCAAATCATTAATCAGTGTATTGCTGTAGTTTAATACATAGATATACCTAAAGATTCTTTATAATCATCATGTGCCGAGCCTTTTCCCAACTATGTTGTGGTCAGCTTCCAGTCTAACCGAATGCAGCTGAGTAGGTACCAGTGTGCCTCAAGTAGCAAGTGTCTATCTGACCTCCTCAACTCACTTACTCGGGCAACCTGATACTCCTTGGTAAAACTGGTTGTCAGACTTTCTGACTTCTGACTACCCGTAAATACTGCCAACGATGTTCAATGACAGCAGATTTATGTAACTCTTTCAAACAATCCCTCAGCCCAATGTTTGTAATTTTTTCACACAAAAACTACTCGAAGGAGTTTAATAAAACTTGACAATAATATAGCTTATATATCACACTAACATATAGCCATTTTTCACCCATGTGTGGGCAGTAGGTTCCTCATTATCTAGTAGTGTGTAACTGTATGAGCGACAGTGTCGGAGGCTCGCACGTGTCTGAGCACGCGGTGAACAAGCAGCTAGCTGACAAGGAGCGGATAGCGGCTGCGCTCGAGAACAAGAATCTAGTGCAGATCATTAATCAGTGTATTGCTGTAGTTTAATACATAGATATAGACTAGACTATAAACAAGCGGTTTTCAGCAGCGTCCCATAGGAACTTCTTACTGCCCATAAGTATAGATTTCACCCCCAGATAAAATAAAGCCCAAATTACTGGGAAATCAGACGTCAATCAGAATGAGTGTCAGACTCTTACTGACTAAAACCCACCATGTACCAGCTTCCACGTTCTTACGTACCAGGACAGCGTTAACTCTTTCAAACAATCCCATAGCCCGATATTTCTTACTCTTACATGCAAAATCCACTGAACGGATTCTAATAAAACTTGATAGTAACATAGCCATATATCACACTAACATATGGCAACTATGTCATGTTAGTAGGTGTGTTACCTACTAACATGACATAGCAATACCTGCAACTTAAGAATGGCTGAACCTGAACTGAAAATTACTGGGATAGGTAGCTTATATAACACACTAACATATAGCCACTTTCTACCCATGTGCGGCAAGTAGGACCCTCATTAACTAGTAGTGTATAACTGTGTGAGCGGCGAAGGCTCGCACGTGTCTGAGCACGCGGTGAACAAACAGCTAGCTGACAAGGAGCGGATAGCGGCCGCGCTCGAGAATAAGAATCTAGTGCAGATCATTAATCAGTGTATTGCTGTAGTTTAGTGAGGGTAGTTTTAAGTAATCGAATGTAGTTTTGGAAAGAGCACATTTATTTCGCCAAGACAGAAGTCCAATATTCAATCAGTTTTCATCCCTAGTTAACATGATTCTTAAGGAAGGCTTTAGTGTATAATTTATTAGCTTTTGTAACTATTTCTGAGTACATTAATAGTACCTATTTATATCTCAATTTCAAAAATCTCAGCATACAAAGTTGCAAGTGTCTGCTTTTTATTTTTAATTCATTACGGTCTATCAATCCGTAAACATAGTGTAAAAAAATCCTATGTATCAGATTTATTTGCAAGTAGGAATTTGTCCGCATTGCATAGTTGCTGACAAAAATCCCCCATTTTATTAATATTGTTCAGTGCTCCGCTCCCATTGGTCTAAGCGTTATGGACACAGGTAAAACCACAGGAGGAAGGTAGGTAATATAAAAATAAAACAATCATGTAAATAGCATTAAAAATGTAAAAGTGCTTTATTTAACCAAAGTAAACATTGTGTAAAATTATGTGAATAAAAAATAAATAAAATTTAGTTTTAAGTCATAAATAAATAAAGTGTTTCATTTCATTTTCACTTAGAGTTAGCAGCTTTGGTCTCGTTCTTAATGTCTTCATATGAAGTTTGATTCTGGAAATAGAAAAAAAAAACAGTATTATTATAACTCAGTTTATGGAAAGAGCATTTATTTATTTCTTCACAACTGGTTTCTAAATTATCGTCTGCCTAGCCTTTTCCAAACTATGAAAAAAATTACGTTAAGGCGAGGAATTGGTCAACAATAATTCCATAACCGGCACGCGCATCTAAGGCGCCAAAAGGGGTCGGAGCGTCTGAGCGGGGCGAGGATAACAATACGCGCGCTAGCTTATAACTAAAAGTCGTAAGCGACAAAATGGTTTTGTAATTTTAATATTTAGAAATGATAATTTAATAAAAATTCCTACTACAATTTTAAAGAGTATGTATATACTCGACTACTAAAAAAGTTAAGAGGCTTAAATCGGTCCCGTTTGCCCATAATATGTGAATCTCTTTTTAAAAAGAGGTATGTTTGATATATTTTTCTCTGTTATAGAAGTTACCTAATCATGTTTCTACAACTAACAAAATAAGGTTTATATCATGAACTTTCAGGTAACCAAGTTGTATTTTGATCCGTTTTGTATTTACTGAGAAAAATTGACATCCTTGGCGCCAAAAATTCCAATTCGTCCTCTTAACTTCAAAATCTCAACTTTATTTCCATAGTATAAGTTCTATTTTAGGTTTTTATTCGAACCATATCATGCGGTTCTAACACACCGGAACCACACTCATCCGGATAAAAAGTAGCCTATGTACGTATTTTTACTCTAAGGCTCTGTTTAGACTAAGTATCTGTGAATTACCTTAGGTACCTTTAGAGAAAGGCTTATTTTATCCAAGCGCGCGAAGTGGTTCCACCTAGATAAAAAGTAGCCTATGTCCTTTCTCAGGCGCTAGTCTAAACTATTGGTCACCTTTGCAGGAAACCCACAGGCTTATTTTATCCAAGTGCGCGAAATAGTCCTCATAGAACGTAGTTGAAACCGCTGACGGAAGCTATTATTTTAACCAAAAGGCATTTAACTTACATCCCACATATCATTGTCCCACTCGGGGAATAGTTTCTTGAACACGCTAGGTTCTTCCCCTTGCTTCACAAACACTACTAGCGCTGTGTAGGTACCTAACCAAGGACAAACCTGCTGACGAAACCTGGTCATCTTCTTCCAATTATGTTGGGGTCAGCTCCCAGTCTAACTAGATGGAGCTGAGTACCAGTGTGGCATAAGGCGCGACTGCCCTATCTCGCCTCCTCAACCCAGTTACCCAGTCAAGCCAATAGGTACCCCTAAGTAAGACTGGTGTCAGACTTACTGGCTTCTAACTACCCGTAACGACTGCCAAGTATTCAATGACAGTCGGGACCTACAGTTTAACGTGCCATCCGAAACACAGTCACCGTTGTCCAAGGTATACTTAGAAAGTACACACAAACTTAGAAAAGTTGCAGGACACAAACACACTCATACTTGAGAGGTTGGTTCTTTACCCACTAGGCAACCACAACTTTTTGCTGACGGAAGCTAGTATTTTAACAAAAAAGCTAGCCATATAACTTACATCCCACATATCGTTGTCCCACTCCGGGAATAGTTTCTTGAACACGCTGGGTTCTTCTCCTTGCTTCACAAACACTACGAGCGCCGTGTCTACCGTACGGTCTAGGCCGTCGTCTTCTATGTATTCCTGGGGAGGTAAAAGGGCTAATATATTACTTATAATATAGATTATAAGCTAATCTGAAACGTTTGCTAATAGGTTACAGTACAAAAGACATCAAAAGGTGAATCTCTATGTGTTTTCCGCGTCTTTCTGTTTTCGAGTTATTGTAATTTTTTTAGATCTTCAAGGATTTCACAAAAAATGCTGAACATAAATGGGAGTTTCTTTATGTCGTTGGGCTAATGGAAATGACGATTTTGCGGTTTGACATCACCTTTTGGACTACACTGTAGGTTGCTTATGCGCTCGGGACCGACTCTCGGGGAAAGTTGCACAAAGGAGCCCGATGTCTGGAAGTTAGTGATTCATACCGTGCATCGGAGAGAGGACCGATATGGTTGAGAGAAGTTTAAGGAAATTATCCTCAGAGTTAATCATTATATTTTGTGGAAAACTTAAAAAAAAAACCATTGAAACACGCGTAGATCGGAGAGCATGTTATTGTCGGTCGTGCTTGTGATCTCTCTCCGGTGGTGTCGGATTGTCATCCCATCGCGCCATGAGAGTGAAGGAATAGTGAGTGCACCGCAGTCCAAGCAAATGTGCCTGCACTATAACATGTCCTGCGCTCGCTAGCTGATCTCCGTACATGAGAACAGCCGACATAGGTTTGGACGCCGTTATTATAATAGGCAGATGATGTCTTACCTTAACAATATCTCCCTTAGCCATCTTGACACGTTCTGGAATGTTCTTTCCTTGCCACAAGTAGAGTTCTTCACCAGTGTCCAGGATATAGGCTCCATCATCAGACAGGTCCTGAAAATAATTCAATTGCAATTGAAGAAAATATCATCATCTGCGGATCCTTTTCCCAACTATGTTGGGGTCGGCTTCCAGTCTAACCGGATGCTGAGCTGGTACAGCACTCAGTACTCCTCAACCCAGTTACGAAAACCCTTGGTAAGACCGGTTGTCAGACTTTCTGGACTCCTGACTAGGTACCCGTAACGACTGCTAAGGATGTTCAAATGACAACTGGGACCTACAGTTTATCGTGCTATCCGAAACTCGGAAGAACTTATGAGAAGATAGTCACCCAACCTCGAACCAACCACGCGTTGCTAAATAAAACCTTATGATCTGCGCGAATTTGACTAATCCATTTTCTCCCTTACGTACCTACTATATACCCCCATTTACTCCTTAAATATTTCCTTATTTATTCCTCTGTCTACGACCCTTATACATATTCCGTATGTATCTCTTTGTACCAGTCCTATTTACACCTATGTGTACCCTATTCACTTCTTTATGAATTCCCCAGTTCTTTATGTACTCGTACCTACTCCTGTATAAAGAAGTTTTAAGTCAACGGACGTTTATGTAGTCGGTTCAAAATGATGGTTATGATGATGGACCCTGGTGGTCAGATAGGCAGTCGCTCCTTGTGGCGCCCTGGTACCCAGCTGCATCCAGTTAGACTGGATGCCGACCCCAACATAGTTGGGAAAAGGCTCGGGAGATGATGATGGACATTACCTGCTGCGTATACTCCTCATCCAGGTCTTCGAACTTGATCTTCTTGGTGACAGTGACAGTGACAGCTGTCAACGTGCGCGGGGTTGTCACGCGTCTGTTGACGGCGTTGCGCCAGCCTGATGGGTCTTCTTTCTCTTCTGGGGCTCCTCCTAGAAGAATATTGGGGTTTGAGGAGGTTTTAAAGTTTTTTTAACAAGGGAATGTGTTGAATCTAAGCAAGCACTATTTACAGGCTTGATTAAGATACCTATACCTATGATTTTTTTGGAAGTAAATTGCTAGGCGCCTTCAGCCCCGGATCTAGGGGGGGGCAAGCCGGGGCCCATGCCCCGGGCGGCAATTTCGGGGGGCGGCAAAATCAGGCAGCTGCTTGATTTTAAATCCTACATCACAGATTACCATAATAGTTACCTACAGGGCCGTCTTAACCTATGGTGCAGGGTGTGCGAATAACCCGGCTGCCTCGGTCTCAGGGGTGGGGCGTCCCGCGGCGCCCCTGAGACCGAGGCCGCGGGACGCCCCACCACCAGGAAATTTCGATGAAATGACACCCGTTTGATAAGAAAGGTCCATTGTATTGTATCATGATACTGACAAGCAAAGTTTCTAAAAAAGTCGCCCTCGCTTTGTTTAATTGATCATTTTGATTATTTTTCACTTTTAACATCCTCCAACTAAGTGAAAAAGTTCTCGGTCGCTACGCTCGCAGCTAAATGTCAATTTATGTAGGTACCTACTGGTTTTCTGATGGTTTATTATTTTTATTGACGCACCGACTCAACGAACACAAATCACTCGCTCCAATCACGGTTTCTTTTTATTTGTACATAATTCCCTGTTTAATTTGTGAGTCTTCAAACAAATAACTTAAAAAAGTTCGCGCTCGCTACGCTCGCGGTTAGGTACTTGTTGCTTAACTATGTGCCTTCTTAATCAGGCACTTTTGTGTCGTAGACTCAAAAAATTTCGCGCTCGCTTCGCTCGCGCAATATTACACAGACATTACCTTGTTGACTTCATAAGTCAAATGTAGCAAAAAAAAAATTATTATGGAATCCTCAAAAACAAAAACGCTCTTTTTAAAACTTATAAACTTTTGTGTACATTAATCTGTCTCGACTTTCATACCTTAAACCTGACCAACTGTTTGAACCTACAACGATTTGGACACATTTTTTTAAGTCCTTTACCTACCAAATAAACCGGCCAAGTGCGAGTCGGACTCGCGCACCAAGGGTTCCGTACAAATCCTGTATAGATAAAAAGCGAGTCTCGCGCCAACCGTTCAGTTTAGAACAATCATAGTTATGGTAATTTCGTGAGAGTCAAAATAGTTAATATTTTTTATTTTATAATATAACTAAAATAGTAGGCCAGTACCTTGCAAAAGTTATTTTATTAAAGTTATTTATATACAACATTTTATAGTCATCATTCAGAAATCTGATTGAAAATAACTAATTATGTCTTAAAGGTCATTGGGCATATCTCACCCGCTTTGTAAAAAGTGGCGGACATGAATCAAAGTACCTAGTTTTAAATCTTGTAGAATATTATGACGTTTCTTTGAATATAAATATTTTATTACAACTCCATGGAGACGAATGTCCAGGATTGTTTGAAAAATATAAAAGACAAGCAGTTTCAGAGGATTGTACAGGTTGCAATGCTAGTTTTTATTGTTAAAGACTTTTCATAAAGAAAGAAGATGCCAATTCGGATGACCAGGATCTGATGAGGATCTGGAAACCCTGAGAAATCGAGGGCAACTCTTGAATATTGTAGGCACGCATCGAGTCAAAACCAGACATGTGGGTGTATTTTTGAGGGTACTTGTAAACAGTGAAGGTTTGGAGCTGATTTGATTATGGAGACCACAGAGAGTCGAGGGAACTCCTGAACGGTATGTTGCAACTACCACGTGTTTGGGCTTATTTAATTTGTATTGGCGAAGACTTTCCACATAGATAGGTTTAACTGCCATTGTGGGATCGATAGCAAAGATCAGATATAGTTATGGGAACTCCTTTACAATTTATAACGTAACCTTGTGTTGGAGCTTATTTTATTTTAGATGATGAGAATTCACTACTTATGGGATCTTTTATTTTTTTAAACATACATAGAGTTCTCTCGACTTTCTCACGTCTTCATCATCAGGTAAGCTCTAAACTTTCACTGTTTGATAGTATCACCAGACATACATCTGAGAATCAAGTTTTAATCCTATGCATGCCTACAATTTCTGATAGTTGCCCTCGATTTCTCAGGATTTCCATCATCAGATCCTGACCTGATGACAATGGAAATAAACGGCGAGTATACTCTTTCAATACAAAGAAATGATTTCTCAAATCCGTCAAACTTGGTCGTTTAAATTCCCCATTGAAATGAGGAAAATATTTGATGTTTACACCTGATTTTCTCTAGATTCCCATGGTTCACATAGATGCGACTAATGCCATAGTACATCAGAGCCTTTATCATTATACTGTGCTATATTTCGTTCGTATCCGCCGTGGGTATGGTTACCATACTAAGGTGCCCTTGAATGACCTTTGAATGATTTAAAAAAAATCACAGTTTAGAGGCAATTATATTTAAGAAGTGTTTGATATGAATTTCAACTTTAATATCTCTACGCGTTCATGTAAAAAAGGGTAGGTAGTAAGTTTATAATTATTAAAAAAATATTTTATGTCGTGTAAGCAAAAATAATATTTTAATATCTTATGTAACTTCAAATTTATCATTTTCGCAATTTTTCCTTTATCTGTACTATATAACGCTGCTTCGTGCCGAATTTCAAGTTTCTGAGTTCACGGGAAGTACCTTGTAGGTTTTGATTCCCTAGCGTGTGACGGAAATTCGTCTAACGGCCCTTTCACACGGCAGTCCAGTTTTTTGCAGGATACCGTTTTTTGCAGGATCCCGTTTGATCGCAAAAGATATTATATACTAGTGTTCACACGAGCAAACCGCATGCAGGATCCTGCAAAATGATGTTCCCGTCGATTTGTGCGATTCGGTTTTGTCACTTGATACTGGATCGTTCGTCCAGTATATAGCGGGAATCTTGCAAAAACGGACGCTGTGTTCACACGTGGTTCAGTTTTGCAGGATACAGTAAAATGCCGGACCCGCAAAACTGGACTGCCGTGTGAAAGGGCTGTAAGGTGTCGGTATAACTGCTGTATCTTTTAATCGCGTTAACTTAGAAGTTTGATTTTTTCACTGCCTAAAGGGACAATAGACCTAGGTATTTGGTATAAATTTCAATGTGATACCTTTATTCGTTCGTGAGAAATAAGGTAGTAAATTTCATTTTATTAAAATATTTTTTTTTTTATATTATATAACTAAAAAAATGAGATTTTCGCAATTTTTCCTATATTTGCATTATATGACAACGCTTCATGCCAAATTTCAAGACTCTGAGTTTACGGGAAGTATCCTGTGGGTTTTGATTCCTTTGCGAGTGTCGAAAATTTGTTGAAAATATCGACATAATTGGCTGTATCTTTTAATTGGCTTGGCTTAGAAGTTTGATATTTTTAGAGCTTAAAGGGATAATAGACCTGAGTATTTCATGTGAATTTCAGCTTGATACGTCCACGCGTTCTTGAGATAAAGGGTCTTGACAGACAGACAGACAGACAGACAGACAGACAGACAGACAGACAGACGGACAACAAAGTGATCCTATAAGGGTTCCGTTTTTTCCTTTTGAGGTACGGAACCCTAAAAAGACTTTCGTTGGAGAAAATAGACATAAGTAGGTAGGTAGGCGGGGCGGTATTTTTCAGGTTTTGCCCCGCCTAAAAAAAATTGAAGATCCGGGGCTGGGCGCCTTTGTGTTTGGCGTGAGCTAATTACCGCTAACCAACATACATAAACATATATAATTGTGTTTAGTGTGGAGTCACGTAACGATATGAACTGACAAACTCCATATTTAATGGTGGAGGGAGTTAAATAGCCTCCTAATTCCCAGTTTGCCAAAATTTTTATGAACATACCTACCTACTAGGTATTTATTAATATTAGAAGACTGGCTGCAGCCAATTATGTGACATAACTGGCGGTCGGCGGGCGGTCGGTGGAGGGGGTGTGCCGGACTCTTACCGGCTAAAAACCCACCCAGTATTGCCTCCAATTACCTTTTGTCGAGGGCACGTTTATCACCAAAGCATTCTTTCGAACAGCCAGTTATGTGACCCTCGTTTTGTGGAAACTACTCCACGCTCCCATATAACCACATCCTTCTCCGAAAAATGGGTTATTTTAACTGGAATTAGCGTGATCAAACAAACTCTTCAGCTTTATAATATTAGTGTAAGTTTACCTAAAGCCTCCCAGAACTCTTCCGGCTCTTCTCCTTGCTCAATAGTGCTAATCTCCTTCTCTTTCACGATCTTCTCAACAAAACTGGTGACTGCTTCCTTTTCTGTGTCGTTAGATTCCTGTAAAAATAAAATATATATATTAAAAATGTGATTGAATTTCTTGATACTTTTCTGAATATCCGTAACGACTGCTAAAGATGTTAAAATGACAGCCGGAACTAATTGAAAATGCCTTCCGAAATACTTCAGCGAAATACGGAGGAATTTATCATGCCAAGATGTTTACACGGACGGACTGCGTCATGCGTTGCTTAATCTTATAATCTATCTACCCGCCGAACCATAATATAAAATCCCGCATATAATCTATAACCCAAGTCCATTACGCAAAATCAAATCAAAATAAAAAATCGTTTATTCAAGCTTATATCTTTCGTCAAGCCATGTTATGTCAGACAAAGTCTAAGTCCAAACTGAGCATTGAAAAAGACCTATATAAGTAAGGAAAACTTCAACACTGGGTGAAAAAGTGCTTATTTCAGGTTGAAATTAAAAATTACTGAATTAAAACACATTATGCTATGAAATATTCGCCATAAATAACAGCTCTTACCTTTCCGATCCAAATGTAGACCGTCTCTTTAGTCTCCAGAACATAAACGTCATCATCTTCCAGGTTATCAGCCTTCTCTTCAAGCTGAATAGCTCTCAGGTCTACTCCTGGTTCCGTACCTTCCACCTGAAAACATAATTGAACATTAGCCTTATAGGATAAAATATAGCCTATGTTACACGGGAGGAGTGTAGCTTTCGAACAGTGAAAGAATCTTTCAAATCGGTTCAGTACCTAGTTTCTGGTTTTCTGGTCTAACCGCAGTAAAAAATAGCTTGCGAACCTTTCTAAAATTATCAACATATTTTAAAGATATCTCACCATAAGATACTTTATGAAAAGTTTAATCAAGTAAGTAATTTGGTTATCGTCCTAACTCTTGAAGGCCGTGATGGGTGCATAGTTTAAGTCTAAGAGTCTGTGAAGAACTTACTCTGAATAACCTAATATTGTCATCCTCATAGGAACCCTTAGCATTCACGGGGCTGTATTCGGTGTCTTTGCCTCCAAACATGATCGCTAGGTTACCTAAAATAATAAAGAAGAAACATGTTAAGTATTCTGCAGCCAGAGAGCCATTCTGTGGCAGAGAAAAGTATGCGAGTTTGTATAACTATTAGGCAGGCATACTGCCATGTTTCATCAAAATCCGTCCAGTTGTTTTAGCGTGAAATAGTTACAAAACATACATCCTTATAAACTTTCGTATTCAAAATACTAGTAGGATTTGAATCTCTATTTCAATAGACGTGATTATTTTGCAATACTAATCAACAAGACTGTCTAAAGGTTAATTTGCACCGAAAAATACTGCCGTTTTTTTAAAACAACCACAAGGAAAATTGAACATGAAAATTCATAGCTAACAGTTGGTTTTAAAACTATAAATTTAATGTCTCAAAAATCTACTCACCTTTGAAGATATTCAAGAAATGTTTAGGCTCCTTTCCTTGTGGTACCTTCACGACCGTAGCAGAACTTTCCAGTTCATCCTCTATCTGGGAAACCAGCTCTAAGCCTGCTTGTTTGTCATCTGCACTGGCTTCTGAACCCTGGAAATTAAATTAAGGGTATCTTAACCAAGTGCTGACGGAATTACTTATGGTATGGGCGGTTTATGAGATCAATTAAATTGCGCAATTTTAGGTGGATACTAATTGTGATTCATTGACAGTAGACTGAATATTGAATATTGCGCAATTAGGTCCCTTAATCTATGACAGCATAAATCAGTCTTTTTTTAATTGGACCAGTGCCTTGCCTGAGATTTACACATTAAAACAAACACACTTCAGCATATTTTGTTATTTTACTGTTATGTGATCGGCGAGATTATCCCTTAGTGCGGCATTGTTTACTTAGTTTAATTATTTACTTAATACACATTTACTTACTTTAGTTTTGACGATCTCACAAACCTCAAACACAAATAGCTGCCAGCCTCGTCGTATTTGGGAAGTTGGCAAAAAAAAAAGTTGTATTAACTTACCACCCAATAATAAATAACATGAGCTTCGCCCCCATCATCGTTGGTGTACTGGTACTTCACCACGTAGACCTCTGACTGATACAGCACGGAGACGCCTGAGGCAAACGCTTCGGTCACATCTTCTTGATCTCCTGCGATTCTGGTAGGCAAAAGATAAGATGTTGAGAGAAAGTTAATCGACCACAAACATCAGAAAAAAAATCTGCGCAGTAACATAGAGCCCCTTTGGCTTTTTGGATACCACAGGCTTTTATTTAGTTTTTTCCTTTATTTCACCAACCTCTAGCTAGGGTGTGGGTCCGATTCCAGGTTAGGAAAGAACCAATGCAATAAAATAAATTGGAGACTGTACATGATTTCATCGGTGTGCGATACTGTAACGCAGTGCCGGCTTTAACTCTACTAGCGCCCTGGGCGAGATTTCTACGGCGCCCCCAACTGCAATTCATACCCATACGAAAAACAGAGGCATATATGTAGTTACCGATTGCGCAAGCGAAGCGAGTGCGAATTCTTTTTTTATAGTTAACAAGTCAAAGCAATAATTACCTAAAATGTAGCCCAATCGTACATAAGTTATTGCTGGTTGGTGAATGCAAAAACCCGGGAACACAGGTTCTGAATGCGCGAGCGAAGCGAGCGTGAAATTTTTTGTTATATTTTAGGACTCAAAACAAAAATGACTTAAAATGTATCCCAAACGTAGATACCTCTTTGTTGGTGTTGGCGCCTATGAATTAAAATTTTGGGACTTAAAGTAGTACCATAAATAGAAACTAGAAGTTACTTTCTTATTAATAAATGGAATGAATTTTTGCTAGGGTAGACAAAAAAATGTTGAAAAATAAAAACAACTATAAAGTGAAGCAAGCCCGAAAAAGCTTTTTTGAGATTTGGATCACTAAAAGTCCTTAACATATATAATAAAAGGCGACTGTGAAGTGAAGAAGCCGCGAGCGAAGGGAGCGCGAAAATTTTTGGGTTTTGGGACATAAAAGTAGTGTATCTAATCTAACGCGCCCGGCATTGTATGACAATACATTAATTTAATTGAAATTTCTTGGTCCAGGAGCGTACCGCGGCGCCCCTGAGCCCGCGGCGCCCGGGTTATTCGCACACCATGCACCATAGGTTAAGGCGGCCCTGATGCTATCCATACATTTGGATACAGTTCTTGTAAGCTGCGATCTTTTATGAAATTTAAAACAAAAATAGGAGTAAAATTCTGATCAAGGATTGTATGGGGCCCTATGGGGATGGATATGTCCGGCGCCCTGGGCCGTCGCCCAACCGCGCCCTACCCTAAAGCCGCTACTGCTGTAACGCATACAAATGTATATTTAAGTAAACGTAATAGTCTTATTATCACGCTACATAAGATGGTGACAAACAAGACGGGCAACGAAGTCTTAGTAATAGGATCCCGTTCTACCCTCTCGTTTATGAAAACCAAAAGAACAATCATAATATATATACAATCATAATAGTATACTTACGCAACTGAATTTCGTGAATGCTTAGGTATATGGTTAGTCGTTTTTTAAGACATCACCAATATACAAGCCATGATAATGAAGATAGCCTCCAAATGAAGGTTCCTCTTTGAACATGTTTAAGTATCTCTTACCTAGTAACAGTAAGACTGCCATCTCCCTGGTCGGGCATGTATCCCCTGGCGGCCGCACTCTTGCCGATCTGTTTAGCTGCCTGAGCTGAGTGCTCTGCATCCTCGGAGAAATAGCCAGCATCTGTAGAATAGACCAGGTTTTAGTAAGGTATACAAAGAACCACTTTTTACCCCCCTCCCGCTGTGGGTTAGCAGCGGTGAGGGAGTGTCAGACTCTTACTGACTAAACACCGTTGTGTTCTGTCGTAGGCCTTTTATGTACCAGGGCCACGGTAACTTAGCCACCACTTATCACCCCTCGTTTTCGCTTGCGTGCAGGGAGAATTCTGTCCCGTAATCGGACAAAATATAGCTTGTATTGCACGAGGATAGCATAGCATCTCAACAGTGAAGCAATTGTACCAGTATAGATTTAGATGGAAGACCATATTATGGTAAAAAACCTTAACAAACTTATTTAGTGTTTCCGAAGGCACGTTCAATTGGTCCCGGTTGTCGAGTGAACATCTTTGCCAGTCTTTACGGGTAGTCTTGTGAAAACCTGTCTTACGAGTACCAAGGGGTATTGGCTTGCCCCCGGGTAACTGGGTTGAGGCAATCAGATAAGCAGTCCTTTCATGTGGCACACTGGTACTCAGCTGCATCCGGTAAGACTGGAAGCCGACCCCAACATAGTTGGGAAAAGGCTCGTTAGATGAACTTACCTGAGTCTGTAACTAATCCCTTGGAGAAGCTGGAGATGGTCTCCCAGTTGTGGAAGAATTGCTTGAAGGTAGAACTTTCGGATCCCTGAGATACTTTTGTTACGTTCACCTGAAACACAGCGAAAAAGAAAATATATAACAGCGCCTGCTATTAGGACAATAACATAAGGTAATGAAAAAGCTATAGAAAAAACGGCCAAATGTGAGCCGGACTAGCGCAAGAAGGGATCTGATGTATTATTTAAAAAAAAATTACAATAAATATTTTAACTTCTTCTTCCATACAGAGTCCCTAAAATGTTTATTTTAATCAATATTTCAACAGAAATACATCATCTATGAACAATTTCAATTAATAGATTCACGTGATAGTGTCCCATTTTACCTGTTGGATATGGATCACTTAAAACTAATGCACGAATACAAAATATTTCTACTATCATGAAATATATATATTTTTTTTTATAAAATATAACAACGACTTTTATAATATACCCCTACCTCGACCCGTCTCCTACTTACGACAAATACTAAGCTGAAAACCGCATCAAGATCAGTTCAGCCAAACAGGAGATAATACCTCAGTTCAGACTAACGTAACTAAATCGTGCACGCACAATCATACAAGCCAAACTCCTTTTCTATAAAGTCGGTTAAAAAAATTGGTTACCTGTAAAGTCGGTATACGGGCGAAAGTTTTACGTGACAACGACTTTGAGTGGTAAAATAATTTTAATGTGAATATTCATTCGTATAGTAGGAAAAGAGTAGGAAGAAGGATGTTGTTAAGGCCTTTAAAGATCTTAAAATAAAATCAACAGAAGATCTTTGGGGTATGTCTGTCAAGGTGTGTAGGTCAATTATTGAAACTATTGCACCCTATTTAGCTTACATCTTTAATGTTAGCGTAGACCAAGGCGTGTTTCCTGATCTAATGAAACACAGTAAAGTAGTACCTTTATTTAAATCGGGAAATAGCAAAGAATCAAACAACTATAGACCCGTTTCTGTTTTACCGGTTCTCAGCAAGGTATTCGAAAAGTTGATGCTTGCACAAATGTTGCGCCATTTCAATAAAAACTTCATTTTTCATAACGAACAATACGGTTTCACCAAAGGTCGCTGTACAACCGATGCTGGTGTAACTTTGATCAAGCACATCTTTAAGGCTTGGGAGGAAGCTGAAGACTCGGTTGGAATTTTCTGCGATCTCTCAAAAGCGTTTGACTGCGTAAATCACGAAACGCTTTTGCAGAAGCTAGAGCATTACGGAATCAAAGATACATCCCTCCAGTTATTAAAATCGTATCTAAACGATCGGCAACTTAAAGTTCAAGTAAACGGCGTAAATTCACTGGGCTCAATGATGGCAATGGGCGTACCACAAGGTTCCATATTAGGTCCGTTCCTCTTTTTAGTTTATAATAATGATTTGCCCTATCTATTTGATAATCAACCTAGGATGGTGTTGTTTGCCGATGATACCTCTCTTATTTTTAATATTGATCGACGTAGACGTAACCTAGACGACGTAAACAATTCCATTATCCAGGTTCAAAATTGGTTCAACGCAAATAACTTGGCTCTTAATGAAAAAAAAACAAAATGCATTCGATTTTCATTGCCAAATGTAAAAGTAGTGAATGTGACATAATACTCAATAGTCAAAAACTAGAATTTATAAATCAGACAGTTTTCCTGGGAATCACTCTTGACAAAAAACTACAATGGGGACCCCACATAACATCTCTTGCGGGTCGTCTTAGCTCGGCCGCCTATGCTATTAGAAAGATGAGGCAGCTAGCGGACGTAGAAACAGCTAGACTGGTATATTTTAGTTACTTCCACAGCATCATGTCGTACGGCATTCTGCTGTGGGGACGAGCTGCTGACATTGAATGCATATTTATCTTACAAAAGCGAGCGGTCAGAGCTATGTACAACTTACGTGGTCGTGAATCTCTTAGGGAACTGTTTAAAAAAATTAATATCATGACCGTACCTTGCCAATTTATTTATGAAAATATCATGTATGTTAGGAAAAACTTACATTTGTTTGATAAAATATGTGATAGACATAATTATAACACTAGAAATAAAAATAAGTTAGCTATCCCGCAGTTTAGATTATCTAAAGTACATACATCTTTCATGGGATATTGTGTCAAATGTTATAATAAAATACCAGACAACATTCTGGAATTGAATGACTTGCGGTTTAAAACTCATATAAAAGCCACACTTTGTAAGCAAGCATATTATAAATTAGAAGATTACATTCAAGATAAAAATGCTTGGAAACATGCTGGTCCTGCTCCATAGGACATACTGACAATATCTAATTAATTAACAAATTAAAACTACACCAGCAAATAAAATTGTATTCATCTTTTGATTATTTGTTTGTAACTTTGTACCAAAATATAAACCAATTTGTAAATGTGAACACCATGTAGCATTTTAATTGTCACTTTATCCTCATTTGTCTTTGCGATTCTACATGATCTTCGCATGCTTTTACTGTATGTATCAATACATACAAACTGTAATACTATATTATTTTTAAAAAAGAGTAACCATGGAGTTTCTTGCCCGTTCTTCTCCATAGGAAGCTACTTTTGAATGGGCAACTAGAATCAAACTTAGTTATAATTTTGACGTTCATAAGTGCTTGTAAAGGCCTAAATGAAATAAATGATTTGACTTTGACTTTGACTTTGACTTTGACTTTGAAATAATAGTAACAATTTAAAACATTTATTTATACAAAGAATTATATTTAAAACATTAATTTATACAAAGAATCTCGCACTATCTCTCTCACTCTCTCTCTCTCGCTCTTAGGCGGGCTAACTGTGCTCGAGTGGAAGGGACGCGTGCCTCTCACTCGCTCTCATTGTGAGCGCATAACGTGAGCGGAGCGTAACGCAGTTTCATGAGGTGTCACCCGGCAAACAAATTTATAAGACGTTGTCACGTCAATAAACATAAAACGGCGGAACACAACAAGAAGAACAGTCTACTCACCCAAGAAGGATAGTTCTTAGCATCGAAGTATTTATCAGAGATCTCGTGGTAGGCCTTCTTGACGTCAGCGCTGACCTCCGACCCGATCCACACGTACACCCCTGAGCATGGAGTGTCTAGTATGTAGACTTCCTGAAAGTTGGATAAATAAAAATTAATTATAGAAATTAGCTTTTATAGGTTAGCCTTATAGGTAAGGCATGATTTATGTTTTAATTTTCGCATGCCTACTGAAGGCGAGATATGATAAGTGACTTTTTCTGTTTTTACCACCTTTTGTGTTACCTAACCATATCTCGGCGAATAAATATTTTCATTTCGTTTCAAAGGTGATAAATAAATCATTTAAAAAAATGGTGGTAAATAATAGTAAGTGGTTAACTAGTTTCTGTTAGTGGTTTTATCCGAGTTCCGTAGGATCTACTTCGGGTAACTGGATAAAAAGTATCCTATATAATATCTATATATTTTCTCGATTAACTGAAATTTTCTAATTAGATTAGCGATGTTAGCTAAGATATGTATTTAGTGCAATCGCTATCGCTAAATGCCGTCAGCAACGTAAATGTATTGACACGACCTTTCAAATGGACAAGTTAGTAGGACTCATTTTAAAAAGTGATTTTAAATAAGTCTAGAAAAATATCTTTGCTAGCCCCGCAATATGTGCAGGTAAACTACCTGAGTATCTTTGTACGTTCAAAAAAACTTTTCAGCTTTATGATATTAGTAAAATTATTTAGAAATTGGGCATCTTTGTCTAAATATTCGCGATAATGCAACTTTTGTGAACAATGCTCATACATGTTAGAGGCATTGCTTGCTATTGAAAACTCATCATATCATCATCCTCCTGCCCTTATCCCAATTTTATTTGGGGTCGGCGTAGCATGTTTTCTCCTTCCATACTCTTCTATCTGCCGTCATCTCACAAGTAACACTCATCATACAGCCAACAAAACAAAAAACCTAAGTATATTACTCACATCAGAAGCCAAATGTTTCTGCTTATAAGGCTTGCTGAGCGGCATCATCTCCAACTCATCTCCAAGCATCACCCTGTATAGGTATACAGCTGATATATCTTCGCGGTAGTATAGCTGAAACAATAGAAAGGAAATTAGTGCGTTTAAAGCTTGTTTTAGAAGTTAAAGTAGCTTGAGAAGTAGTAGTGAGAGTATGGTTGAAACAATACAAGGGTAATTAGAACTAAAATCTCTTGTTTTAGAGGTCAAAGTAGCTTCGTAAGTCTATAAATCTAATAAAAGTATGCAGCTGAAATATCGTCGCGGTAGTATAGCTGAAACAATATAGGGGAAATTAGTACTTATGTTTGTTGTTTTAGAGCTCAAAGTTGTTTCAACCATACTCTCATAACGGTATGGTTGAAACAATACAATGGAAATAAGTCGTTAGGGCAGCAGCCAGTCTTTTGGGCACGATCCCCGCTGACAACGATCCAGATGAATTTTTTGATACTTAGTTTTAATTTTTCAACCTTTTTTATTTTACTAGAATAGTTTTTAATTGAAATGTAAATAAATCATGTACTCTATAACAGTCGTTAGGTATAACCCTTGGTATAAGGATAAAATTGCTTGAAATTTTTTGTGTCAAAGGGGGTGAGCTGTTGGTTATTTGTCGAAATAATCTGGCCCCTGGAAGTTTACTTGAGAGCATTTATGGTGGGTTGTAACTAACTTTACTAACTAACGTGCTAAAATCAGAAAATACTGTATCGATTTGAAAAAATCTTTCAGTGTTAGATAGCCCATTTATCAATGAACTCTATAGCCTATCAGGGTCTGCCAGATAAATGGGTTACAAGTGGTTATTTACTTTATGATGGGCTATCTCACACTGAAATATTTTTCCAATCAATTCACTTTTCTCCGAGATTAGCACGTTCAAACAAATACATTCTTCAGCTTTATAATATTAGTATGTTTACTTACAGAACCACCCTCATCGCTGGCGATTTCGTCTTTGGATCCTGAACCCAGAGCTGTGAAGAAGAGATCGTAGTCTTCATCTGAAGAGAATTCGTCTGTAAACAAAATAAAACGTCTATTAATGACAGAGAACTCATAAATAAATATTTTGATTTTGAATTTGCACATTCCTAAAATATCCACGTAACTGCAACCTTTGTAAGCGAGCGCACCCGCCGGTAGACGGTGAAGCGGATCTCATGTCGCATTGACCTGTATTAAATCCGTTGATGCCTAACACACGTGCTACGCCTGACCGCGCGTTCGAGCGGTGCTCTTTTGTTCGAGCGCCAGAGCCCTCCGCGGCGGTGCGCGGTGCCGTGTGTTAATCGCCTACATATGCCAAACATAGCTTTAAAACAGTTTTAGAAGAATTTTAACATCGGTTCATTAGACTCGGAGAATGGATTCCGTGTTTTCCATAACAGAATTTGATGAACTAGTACAAAATGAACATTCTCTCGCATTTGGTTAGGTAGGCGCTTCCTAATCATCCTATCTAAATATTAAAAGTACACACTAGTAGGCTAAAAACCTCACCTTTGTAACGTGCGTACAAGACTACCATTCATCTCTGCGATAGTTTTTTGTTTTCATAAATCAGTATGAAGAAGAATGGTAGTGCGCACATTACAAAGATCAGGCAGGTATTTAGCCCGTATCAGACTGACTGAAAACTTTGATTGGAATCAAGATTTTCTTAAATCACCAAACATCTACTAATATCCGTTATATTTTGAGTCATACATAGGTACACAAAACTTTTCCTCAATTTAAATACAGTCAGATAAAAAGTTTTTATACATCCAAAAACCAGTCTATGATAACAAAACATTTTATATTGAAGTTTTACCTGGAAAGGCTGCTTATCAAAATTATCGATTTGCCGTGTAAATTGTAGTGATTGCTTTTATCGAGTTTGTAAAATGCCGACTGCAATTTAAAGATTGCAATTTTGGATTTTGTTGATGTCATAATTTGGGAAAGTACCTATCTAAGTATAGGCTATATAAAATGTGGAACAAGTTAAATACATAATATTGTGCAACGTTCCAAAATTGGTGATTGAAAATTCGAGATATAAGTAAAAAAAGTCGTGGTGGCCTAGTGGGTAAAGGAACAACCTCTCAAGTATGAGTGCGCAGGTCCGATCCCAGGTCAGGCATTTACCATTGCAAATTTTCTAAGTTTGTATGTACTTTCTAAGTATATCTTGGACACCAATGACTATGTTTCGGAGGGCACGTTAAACTGTAGGTCCCGGTTGTCATTGAATATCCTTGGCAGTCGTTACGGGTAGTCAGAAGCCAGTAAGTCTGACACCAGTCTAACCAAGGGGTATCTGGTTGCCCGGGTAATTGGGTTGAGGAGATCAGATAGGCAGTCGCTCCTTGTGGCACACTGGTACCTACTCAGTTACATTCGGTTAGACTGGAAGCCGATCCCAACATAGTTGGGAAAAGGCTCGGGAAATGATGATGACCAATGCATATTTTCTAAGTTTGGGTTTGCATGTACATACTTTGTAAGTGTACCTATCTTGGACAAATGGCTGATTAAAGGTGAAAGAAAACATCTAGAAGAAACCTGGACTATAAAGTATGAAATCAGCAACCCGCATCTCTCGCACGAGGTGATTAATGCTCAATCCTTCTCCGTATGATAGGAGGCCACAGCCCAGCACTGGGACGATAAAAAAGCCTGATGATGATGATGTTTATGTATAGTACCTACCTATAGCTTAACTTTATGCATAGGTACCTATGTTTAATTTATAAATTAATTGTTGTTGTGCACTTTTTATCTACCCTACCTCTTCTAACTCTCTCTATCGGTTGATTGTAACAGAACCCAATTCTGAGTTAAGCTCGCCGTTGTACATAAACTTTCTGTATTTTTTTTGATTTTCGTATATTATTTCGTAGGTAGACTTACCAATAATCTCAATACTAGCTCTGCCATTATGCTCTTCATCCCTCAGCTTGTTAGCCACAGAGATGATCTTGCGTCGCTGCGTCGCTTTGGCTCCTTCAGGCATCAGCACGAATATATCATGATCTACTTCTAGGATGAAGCAGTGGTCTCTTGTGAGGGAGGAGGCGTCGGCTTCTACCTGTTGGGGGACAAAGGAGGTTTTAAGTGTACGAATTGAGGAAAAACATACATATTTAACGAGAAAAGAAAATGCGAACATTCGAATTGAGAAAAAAAGGAGGCTTTTTGGGCATCGGTTTTAACCAGTTTTTAAAACGGTCGGGGTTAAAACCCCTTTTAATATGTATTTGTTTGAAAATTCTTATCAAGATTGTCACAAATGGAGTATTGCACACGATGTTCTAAATTCAAATCACTTTGCCGCTCTAGAGGATAAAAACGGTTTTTGCGCTCAGATATCAAAGGGTAAAAGTACTCTTTCCGAGATGGTGGGATGAAAAGTAGTTTTTCAAATCGGTTCAGTAGTTTTGGAGCCTCATCAGTACATCCAAAAAAACCTCTGTAAAACGTACTCAACGCCTGAAAACCATTTACACAGGCAGTTTTTTTTCCGGATACAGGAAACAGTTCCCTCGAAACTGTGGGGTAAACTAGCTTATAATAAAGTACTTAGTAGATTTTAAAGTCAATTTCGTTCATTGGGAAATGCCGAATTAATTAAGCTTTATCATAAGATCTAAAATTTTCGGTGGACTGTTGATAAATAATAATCATACTTTTACCTATTGATAATTTTATACACGTAATTAATTAATTAGTAGCGATAGACGGAGATTGAATTGATTGTAATTTCTTTTCATAAACGAGTAATATATATAACTATGTACCTATTATAAAATTTGGGGAAACTCAGATCCTCGCTTAAAGCAGGACTGATGTTCAAGGGTCGATGCCCCGGTCGAGCCAAAACTTTCGAACTTTCGTTTAAGAAACTTTCACAAAGCCGCAGAGGAGTTTTGATCAGGACTTACTTCCTCTTTTTCACGCTTCATCCTTTCCCAGGTTCTACCAGGTTCTACAGGTCAGTCCAGTATTTTTAGTGTGTAAGCCGGACAGACAAATAGACAGAGTTACTTTCGCATTTATAATATTGAGTAGATTTTCTCAACTACCGTCTAGTGGACAGACCTACAAAATACTTTTGCCGATCAACATCATGGCAAAAGCTGGGCCAATAACAAAACCACCACATTACCTCTTCAATCCTCATGTTGTCACATCCAGACAGCTTGAGGAGTCGCTTCTCAGCTCCGGCGTTGGTCTCCACTTCGGTGAACCCTGACTCGTTACCGCCTTCCATGTATCTGATTGCTGGAGAGAGACGAAGTGGTTTAGAAGGTTAGAGAGTTATGAGTGATTAGGTGTTGACCTTGTTTCTAGATAGTTTGTGGTAACAACAAATGGAGAAAATGGGCTGGCTTACACTAAACCTTTGTTTGAGTTAGTTGGAAGGCTCCAATGCAATGAACAACTGGGCCTCTTTGAAATTTTATTTAAT
The DNA here is from genome assembly GCF_030705265.1 of Helicoverpa armigera. Taxonomy (NCBI): domain Eukaryota; kingdom Metazoa; phylum Arthropoda; class Insecta; order Lepidoptera; family Noctuidae; genus Helicoverpa; species Helicoverpa armigera. The sequence continues at coordinate 4,652,799 of NC_087150.1, read as the reverse complement.
TGTCCATTTGTCAAAAGAGGTAGTCTTTTTATCCTGATGCGCGAGGTAGTTTAGAATAGTAGCTATTTGTTTGCATGTGCTAACCTCAGGAATTAGTGGACCGATTTGAAAAAAACAATGTTAGATAGGTCATTTATCGAGGTAAGCTATAGCCTAATATTTTTAAAGTAATAACCGTGGGAAGTAGGGGAAGCCGCTGGCTGAAACCATTATTTACATAAAAAACAACTCTTGAGGCCACTCATGGACTGATAGACATATAATAAATAGAAAAAAAAAACAGAAGTTGCACAGTAACCTTGCATAGGTACTTACCAGGCTTAAAATACCCCAGGAACTGACTGGACTCATGACCCTGAACTTCTCTATGATGCACCGCCTTCCCGCCCAGCATGTCATCCAGGGTTACCGTCCATATAGCTGCGGAACCCTTCTTGTCTTGGGTCGTCTTGCTGCCGAGCCAGAAGTGAGCGTCGTGGTGCAGTGAGGAGTTGGATTGGCCTGTCGTCTGTGAAAGGTATCAAAGAATTAGCATCATAGATATAGAATTATGGGAAAGTCGACTTGACTATAGATAATGTTGATGTCCGCGCAAGACGGCTGGCAGGAGCTGGATGCGAGAAGCCGAAAATAGATCTCAGTGGCGTGCACTTGGAGAGGCCTATGTCCAGCAGTGGACTGCGATAGACTGATGATGATGATGATGATGTCCTCCTAGCCTATTATTTATCGGCTACGGTGGCTATTCTCATGTGCAGGATGTATAGTGCACAAGCATTTGCGCACCGGAAAGAGATCAGGCGCAGGACCGACATTTACGTGCTCTCCGATGCACGGGTGAATCAATCACCAACTTCCAGACTACGGGCTGCTTTGTGAAAGTCTTCTAAAACCCACAAAGCGATTTCGGCCCGACTCGGGAATCGAACCCGAGACCTCGTGCTCAGCAGCCGCGCTTGCGGCAGCTTGACCAACGAGGCATCTTAAAGTTTATAAAATATAAGAGTAAGAGTACCCACTACGAACTTTTAGTCGGTACATACATACATATAAGTAGGTATAGAAGTGAATACCTTTGTACGCATACAACAACGATCAGGTATTTGGCCAGTATTTGGTCTGTGTGAATTTATTTGAATGTCATGATTCTCACCTTAAGAACGATGTAAGAGTCTCCATTGTAGAACTTGCCGTACAGTTTTGAGTCGATGGCAACCGGTTCGAATTTCTGAAAGAAAATTTTGTTGATAAAAACCTACGTCTTACAGTGAATTGGAATCTAGCGTTTACGGAGTTGGTTAGTGGTAATATAGCTAGTTATCTATTTGTAACTTTGTCACTAGTCAATATTCTACAGGTGTGAGTCACATCGCATGTATCTCGTGGTGTACGCGCTGTAGCAAACAGTAACACATTGCGCGCGAACATTACTAACATGTCCGCGACACTGCTTTATTGATCAATCCTGTATTGTTTTCGTCCATAAACCATCAAGGACTAGTAGAAAAAAATCTGGATAGAACAGCACAATATAGGTACTTTGGCCTTACATTTCTTTACAGACACGAAGATGTCCCCACAGTCAAACCACTAAAACAGTTTTGTGGGGCTTAGCTTTAGCTCTAAACTTCCATTCATTGTTATTATAATAAATAACTGTTACTGTTACAGCCTTTTTTATTGTCCCACTGCTGGGCTGCGGCCTCCTCTCACACGGAGAAGGATTGAGCATTAATCACCACGCTTGCTCAATGCGGGTTGGTGATTTCAGACTATAGAGGTATGGTCCAGGTTTCCTCAAGATGTTTTGCTTCACCTTTTTATCAGCCATTGGTGTCCAAGTTATACTTAGAAAGTACATACAAACTTCGAAAAGTTAATAATAAATAAATAAATAATCAAAAATGTACTACAGACTAGCCAAATTACTTACTTCGATAGTCCAGATTTCAATACCCGGACTCGCACCAGCGTCGGCAAAGGCTGGGTGATCCATTTTCAACCACTACACAGACAAATAAACCTACGAAAAACTACAGTTAACAACTAGAAAATAAATTAAAGAAAAGATAAATAAGGTAATAGCAACAGTGTGTAATGAATAAAGCAAGTTTGAATACTGAAAAAGAATTCAGCTATGTGCGAACAAAATAATGCATTAATCTGGTATCTTATCTTTAGTATCTTAGAGTATTAAACTAGCTGGAAACGTCACTAACAAAATACTAATAACTTTGACACTAGTCAATATTCTACAGGTGTGGGTCACAACGCATGTACATATCTCGTGGTGTAGGTTCTCGCTGTAGCAAACAGTAACACATTGCGCGCGAACATTACTAACATGTCCGCGACACTGCAACCGCCGCGCGAACACATGCTAGCTGTGGACTCACGGTGATGATGTCATGATGTAACACAAAAGTGTTTGTGAACTAGAAAATCTGCCCCTGAAAGTCTAGTTAAAATTCAACGTAGGTACGGTAGTTAATTTCATACGAGTTACGATAAAAACGTGATGTGAATCAGACGGGACCTGTTTTGTATATTCAATACTCTATATTAGACTGCGTCGTTGGTCTAGTGGTCGCAAGCGCTGTGCTCGAGGTCTCGGGTTCGATTCCCGGGTCGGGCCGAAATCGCTTTGTGGGTTTTCTTAAACGTTCACAAAACAGCCCGTAGTCGGGAAGTTGGTGATTGATTCACCCGTGCATCGGAGAGCACGTAAATGTCGGTCTGGTGTCGGATTGCCGTCCCATCGGGTTATGAGAGTGATGGAATGCAAATGCTTGTGCACTATAATATATCCTGCGCAGCTGGTTGATCTCCTTAAATGAGAGTAGCCGCCGTGGCCGAAATCGGCCGTGGACGCCATTATTTTATTTTTCTTTATTAGCATTCCATATGTTATCCAAGTAGTACATTTTATAGTTTAGAGACAAAATGGACCCTATAGATAGGACACAGCTTAAGGAAGTTAGAGAGTTTAACAGTAGCTTATTACTAAATTATAACCTATCACCATATTACTTGCTCCATGTGGCACACTGGTACTCAGCTGCATCCGGTTAGACTGGAAGCCGACCCTAACATACTCGGGATAAGGCTCGGGAGATGATGATTAGTGATCAAGGCGACTCCAGCAGGTTATACAATCTAAGGTTTCTATGAATCATGATATAGATAACAGTTTTGACAGAGATACACAAAGGTTTAACTTTAGCCAATGATAAGGAATAACATGGTATAACATATGTTTTGTTTGTTTTCCTTAAATAGATAATAATATAACTAATATATAAGCTATATAGGTTCATAGTTAATATGGTATTTATTCGTGAATCAATCACCCGTGCATCGGAGAGCACGCAAATGTCGCTTGTGATCTCTCTCCGGTGGTGTCGGATTGTCGTCCCATCGCGCTATGAGAGTGAAGGAATATTGAGTGCACCTGTGTCCAAGCAAATGTGCCTGCACTATAATATGTTCTGCGCAGTTGGCTAATCTCCTTACATGAGAACAGCCGCCGTAGCTGATAATCGGCTAGGAGGACATCATCCTCCGTTTATGGGTGACCATATTGTCATGACGAGTTCCTTCGTGTTTCGGAAGGCACGTTAAACTGTAGGTCCCGGCTGTCATTGAACATCCTTGGCAGTCGTTACGGTAAGTCTGACACCAGTCTATCCAAGGGGTATTGATTTGCCCGGGTAACTGGGTTGAGGAGATCAGAGAGCGCAGTCGCTCCTTGTAGAGCATTGATACTCAGCTGAATCCGGTTAGACTGGAAGCCGACCCCAACATAGTTGGGAAAAAGGCTCAGAGGGCGATAAATTGTATGTGACACATAAGCATTATGTATTTTACAATATTGGTTTTTTGATAGCACGTATCAAAAAGATCTTATCGTGGAAAGTTGATTATTCAAATGACTCTCGATCAATAAAAATGTGTATGTTTATAGATAGCGAGTTTTTAGTGAGTCGACATGTAATTCTAGATAATGATTCATTTCTAAAAAGGATGTCATTTTCTGTGATTCATGCTTTTCTATACCTTCTTACTAATGCCACTATGCCACTAATATTATAAATGTGAATGTTTGTGAGAATGTATGGATGTATGTTTGTCATTCTTTCACGGAAAAACGGCCAGACCGATTTGGTTGTTTGGTATGTAGATAAGTGATACGCTAGATTAACACATAGGCTATTTTTTATCATCACACCATGTGAGCGGAAGCCAGTTTACACATAATAATATAACAAAGAGGAAACATTTTATGTTTGTTTGTACCCTAAAGGCTCCGACACTACTGAACCGATCTGAAAAATTCTTTCACTGTTGGAAAGCTACACTCTTCCCGAGTAACATAGGCACACATATATTTTATCCCGGTACGAGCAGTAGTTCCCACGGAACACGGGTGAAGCCGTCTTTCATAAACTAGGTGAATTGAATTTGTTTGTTTGAACGCTGATCCCAAGAACTAAACGTCCAATTTCAAAAAAATCTTTCAGTGTTAGGTAGCCAATGTATCGAGGAAGGTTTCAGGTTTATTTTATCCAGGCGCTCGGAGTAGTTCCCCTTAAATATAGGTGAAACCCCCTCGAAGAAGGTAGTTTACACATAATATTGATTGGTACGGGTTTCGAATCTTCAGAAATAAAACTGTTTTGAAGTGTTTTAAACCAATATTTATTTGAGCGACAATCAATTTGACATTTAATATACACGTACACATAATTTACAAAACATAATGAATTTTTATAAAAACACAACTTTTAATATCGATACACTTACTAAAATTATGAATTCAAGACCTACATGATCTGTGTAACCTTTTCCCAACTATGTTGGGGTCGGCTTCCAGTCTAACCGGGTGCAACTGAGTACCAGTGTGCCACAAGGAGCGACTGGTACAGGACCTCCTCAACCCAGATACCGGGGCAACACAATATTCCTTGGTAAGACTGGTTAGCAGACTTACTGGCTTCTGACTACCTGTAACGACTGCCAAAGATGTTCAATGAAAGCCAAACATACAGTTAAAAGTGCCCTTCGAAAAACAGTTATTGGGGACCCATCTCCTATATTTAAAACAATTTCAATTTGAAATTAACTCACCCCCTTACTGTAGCTAGTCAAAAAGTTAAAGAGTTATATAATTTAGTAAGTGAATCGATATATTTTATCTCTGAAAATATATAAGCTAACTAAATACATATAAAAACAAAGCATAAGGTAGTTATTATTATTGAAATTCCGTGGTTGAACGTGTCAAATGCTCCATCCGTTGGCGGCTGCAAAGAGAGGATTTTATTTTTATTTATTGGGGACAAAAAACAGTTACATGTTAAAATTTAAACTATGAGTTCCTAACAATATAAATAGGTGAACATATAACCCACAAATTAATGATCTATCTAAGAACTGTTAAGAGTACCCACTGCAAGCTTTTAGCTGTCGGTATGAAGATGAATAATAGCACGAACATTACAAAGATTAAGCTGGATTAAGAAGAAGTATTTAGCCGGTACCAGACCGACAAAAAACTTTGATTGAAATTTTCTAGCCACCAGGCCAACAGTCGGCTGACTGTTTGGTCCACAGTAGGCTTAGGGATTGTTCACACCAAACGTATTGTCCGCCGCTGACTGTGAGTATACTCACTGTCTGCCCCAGTGTGAACGTCGACTCAATCTGCAGTACGCGTACTCACCAAGCCGACAATAGGCTATAGCGTACGATGCGCTACATGTGTGAACAAAAGAATAGGCTCTTGTAGGTTCACACTAGATGCGTAGGCTGAGCGGCTGACTATTCTACACATAAAAGGGCTCAGTATTTGAAGTTGCTCGTAGTATTTTATAAACGATAAAACTAGCGTAATTTATTTTTTTTAAATCAGACGTCTTACTGATATTTCAATTAAATGATGCGCATTCAGAAAGTTGCTATTTGCGAAGCTCTAGAGGAAGACGAAAATAATAAAAAGAAGAGATTGTGGGTACATCCCTTAAGAGATGTTTTCTTGGTCAATTTCATACTTTATATTTCGAATATAGACTTTATCCAAATAAGTTCAAGAAATATTTTCGTATGACAGTAAAACATTCGATGAGTTACTATCTTTAATACGTTTAAGTTTATATAAAAGGGACACTAATTATCGACGTGCTGTACTGAGGCGCGGGGGTGCATACGCGGCGGAGCGGCGCTATTCGGCAACTGCGTCCGCGTAGCCAATCCTAGTCGAAAATAATCGGCCACTGAGAGTCAGCTACAACAGACGACGTAACAGCGTATAGTCGGTTCGGTGTGAACGATAATTTCAATATATATGGAAAAGCAATAAACTGCGTAACGCGCGCTCACAGTCAGCGGCCGACAATACGTTTGGTCTGAACGATGCCTTAGAGTACAAGCGAAAATAATGTTTTCTCTATTTGGGTTCAAAACAACTGAACCGATTTGAAAAATTCTTTCACTAGGTTGGAAACTAGTCCCCTATGACGCTGGTGAAACTATGAACACCAGTCTAACCAAGGGGTATTGGGTTGTAACTGGGTTGAGGAGGTCAGATAGGCAGTCGCTCCTTGTAAAGCATTAGACTGGAAGCCGACCCCAACATAGTCGGGAAAAGGCTCGGAGGATGATATTACAGGTGCTTTAAAAACGTAAATAGCAAGCTGCATGGTCCCAAACAGTGGGCTTTAAGAGTGATAAATATGAACATAATACTCACATTGCCAACTAATTTCTGTCTGACATTACAATTGATATCGTCCACGGATGTCCGGAACCTCTCCACATCCGACTTGCGAGTCGAGTCCGGTTCAAACTTCAAGTTGTTGGCTTTCCTTTTGAGGGTACATGAGAAAATAAAGAAAACGTTAAGTTTGCAGATGCCAAATAAAATAGGGAACAGGGAAAGCAGAAGATTCATTGTCATTGAACATTCTTGACAGTCGTTACGGGTAGTCAGAAGCCAGTAAGTCTGACACCAGTCTAACCAAGGGGTATCGGGTTGCCCGGGTAACTGGGTTGAGGAGGTCAGATATGCAGTCGCTTCTTGTAAAGCACGGGTACTCAGCTGAATCCGGTTAGACTGGAAGCCGACCCCAACATAGTTTGGGAAAAAGGCTCGGAGGATGATGATGAACAGTAACAGTTACAGTAAAGATAAAGGTATGATGAAGTATGATTATCTAAAACTTACCGGTAATTCTGCCTGACTACAGGTTTATCAGTATTGTCAGTTTCCTCTCGGCTATCAGGTTTATTGGTAGTGGTAGGTTCTTCAGTATGCTGTTCCACAGACGTTTCTGAAGCTACATCTTTCTCCTCAGAACTATCGCTTTTGTAATCTGAAAGTTTCACTAGTAGTTAATACAGACGACAGCAGACCAGGCTACCTGATTCTGTGAAACTTCCTCAATAGATTTTCAATCTTATCACAAGAGTTGAAGGTTGATGTTCGATTGGTTTTTGACAGATTTGGGTACGTTGATCTGTTGGCGTCTTTATGTATGTAAAATTGCCTCGTTGGTCCAGCTGTCTCAAGTGCGGCTGCTGAGCACGAGGACTCGGGTTCGATTCCCGAGTCGGGCCGAAATCGCTTTGTGGGTTTTAAAAGACTTTCACAAAGCAGCCCGGAGCCTGGACGTAAATGTCAGTCCTGCGCCTGATCTCTTCACGGTCGTGTCGGATTGCCGTCCCATCGGGCTATGACAGTGAAGGAATAGTGAGTGCACCTGTGTCCAAGCAAATGTGCGTACACTATAATATGACCTGCGCAGCTGGCTGATCTCCTTATATGAGAACAGCCGCCGTGGCCGACAATTGGCAAGGAGGACATCGTCAGTACCAACCTGCGGTATCCTTGTATATTTCAGCCAATTCCTTCTCTATTCTAGCTTCGTCTTCATCAGCGTTTAGACTGTCTGTCTTCTCAACATGTTTTACTTCTTTCTTGACAGTGGTGTGCTGAAAACATGTGCAAATTAAAAACGCATTATTGTGCAGTTCTTCATCTGCCTAGCCTTTTTCCAACTATGTTGGGGTCGGCCTCCAGCCTAACCGAATGGAGCTGAATATCAGTGTGCCATATGGCGCGACTGCCTATATATGATCTTCTCAAAGCACTTAGGGTGTATTCAGATGACACGCTCCGATCACGCACAGCACCCTTGCACGCTTTCTGCCCGCCTTAAACCACACGCCCCGCGCCCACATAAACTATGTGACTGGACTACTTCGTTGACTAAGCATAGTGGCTTCCAGGTATCACAACGCGTACGCGGGGAGGGTGCAGAGCGCGGGCAGTGCGAGTGCAGGGTAGGCGCGAGGCGGGCGCGGGGCGTGCGCGTGTAGACCTCGTTAAATGCAATTTGAGATCTACAATGTCCTACACATCGTTCTGATATCATACACTCTTCCTTCTTTGTAAAATCTATTCTTCTCTGGAATGAGTTACCTCTGGAGATCAGGATGGTAAATACCCGTCACACCTTCAAACTCAAAGTTCGTCACCACTATCTTGGGAAATTGGCAGAAACATAAATAGTCAGTTTCAAATTAACTTTCTTAATATGTTATTAGTATTGTTTGTAGTGTACATATTTATATAGTTATATATATACATATATATTATTATTAATTTATTTGTGTATTGTAATATATGTAGGTATATGTTTCACACTAGTTTTTCGGTTTTGTTTGCACCTACCAACGCTTTCTCTCCGCCACCCAAAGGTAGACTGGTAGAGAACGCCTAAGGCGTTAAGTCCGCCATTGTACTATTTGTGCAAGAAGTATTTTAAATAAAATAAATAAATAAAATAAATATAAGGCTCAAATTCTTATTTAACAAATTTCAATGCGAGTTGAACGCGGGTGGCGTGCGCTGGGCGTGCGCGTGTCGTGTGAAAGGCCCTAACGACTGCCAAAGATGTTCAAATCATCATCTGCGTAGTTTTTTCCCAACTATGTTAGGGTCGGCTGCCAGTCTAACCTTAGGCAGCTGAGTACCAGTGTGTTACATGGAGCGACTGCCTATCATAACTCCTCAACCCAGTTACTCGAATACGCATACTCCTTGCGTAAGACTGGTTTCTGAATATCGTAACGACTGCCAAAGATGTTCAAATTATCATATACCCAGCCTTTCCCCAACTATGTAGGGGTAGTCTTCCAGTCTTAACATATGCAACGGAGTATCAGTGCGCCACATGGAGCAACTTTCTATCTGAGAAATTATCTTTCTAACACTGAAAAGTTTTTTCTAATACATCTTGGAAAGACTGGTTACCAGACTTTTTGGCTTCTGACTACCCGTAACGACTGCCAAAGATGTTCAAACCCTACTGGTATAAAATATACTAACAGTGGCTTTCTTAGAATCCTTTTTATTTGATGAGGGTGGAGTGCTGGTGGTGATCTTCTTCTCATCATCTTCATCAGCCGAAGGTTCTTCCTCCAAACCCATTGGCAGTTCTGAAATGAATACCATTCCATCAGCTTTTATTACGGCAGGTAGAGTTTGGATGTCTGTTTGGTTCGGGCTGATCATGTTCGGGGGCCCGATTCTCCTAAGTTAATAATGTCAAAATCGAATAGAAATCGAATAGCAACATGATCGCAATAGCAGTTTTAACCATATCGGGCATTCTGCTACTAATAAAAGACCAATCGTATTCGATTGACATTTGATTGGTGTGCGATTGGTCTGCTAGTTTGGTGATTTTGGTCTATACGGTAGTTTGCTGTACAATCATTTTGCAATCGTAAATCATTTGCAGACAAAATGATTCATTATTGAATGACAGAGAAGGATAAAAACGTTTATTTCAAAGAAAAAATAGCGGAATGCCACATACGCTTCAATCGTAATCGAGTAGGGATTGGATCGCAGTCGAACGTGAATCGAATGGCGCTTAAGTAAAATTAGGAGAATCGGGCCCCTGGTCGGGCCAATCGCTTTGTGGGTTTTAGAAAGTTTCACAAAGCAGCCCGTAGTCGGGAAATTGGTGCTTGATACACCCGTGCATCGTGTCGCACGTTAATGTCGGTCGTGCTTGTGATCTCACTCCGGTGGTGTCGGATTGTCGTCCCATCGCGCTATGAGAGTGAAGGAATAGTGAGTGCACCGCAGTCCAAGCAAATGTGCCTGCACTATAATATGTCCTGTGCAGCTGGCTGATCTCCTTTTATGAGAACGGCCTTGGATGAAATTACTAAGTATAGATATGCTAGGTACCTTTTATAGGAGTCCCAATTTCAATGACCTCCTGTCCCATAGACTCGGTCAGTAGCTTTTTCGCAGGTTTTTCATAACTCTTACCAGAGACAACATAGAGTAGTGAAAATAACATAATTAATATAAGTAAACGCATTATATATTTCGTTTTTAATAATTTTCTGTTAATTTTAATATTGATGTATTTTGAAAATATTTCAAAGCCGACTAGATTTTGTTTGAATATAGCCATCTTGATTTGAATGGTTTTTTAATCGTTTGTAAACTTTTTTTAAGATTCAGACTAAAGTCTGAAATTACTTACCTTACCATGAGCAAGCGTTGACTAACGCTCAATTCATCTATGTATGAGACGAGGCTATATAATAAAAAGAAATGCAAAAAGAAAGTTTATAAGTCGGTTTTATTTTGACATAAATATGTATGTATAAGCTACATTACTACCAATTTTCATCACAATCTATTCTGTAGTAGTAGTTTTTTATTTACAGGTTTTCAGTGATACGAATAGTTGTCACTATCCATACAAGAGGAAAATTCTCATCAATACAAAGAATATAAGCCCAAATACGAGGTATTTTACATATTCAGTTGTCGAGTTCCCTCAACCCTCTCTGGTCTACATCATCAGGTCAGCTCCAAACCTTCACTGCTGAATAGTGCTTTCAGGCATACACCTGAGTGTCAAGTTTTTACCCTATGTATCCCTACAACTTTCGAAGCTTGCCCTCGATTTCTCAGGGTTTTCATCATCAGATCCTAACCTGATGACTATGGGACCAACTGGCAGCTATTCCGAGTCGAACAAAAAAAGAATCACGTAAATCGATCTATAAACCTCGGAGTAATCGATGTACATACATAGAAAAAAAAAAACAACGTACCGGCCGAATTGAGAACCTCCTCCTTTTTGGGAAGTCGGTTAAAAACCGATTACAAACACTTTATTCTAGTCACTGGTTAAATGTAGGTCTGGACCTAGATAACTGTAAAAAAATGGTGTCACATAAACCCTTGCCAAAGATTCGTTCAGTTAACTTTTAACTGTGGTTCTGAACGGTTCTACTTGGATTATTAAAGGTAAATAAAACAGTTGAACTATACTAATATAATAAAGAGAAAACATTTTTTTGTTTGTTTGTTTGTACTATAAAGGTTCAGAAGCTAGAGAACCGATTTGCAACATTCTTTCACTGTTGGAAAGCTACACTATTCTCGAGTAACATAGGTTATATTTTATCTGTGAACGGAAAGTATTTCCTTCGGGACGCGAAAGTGAATGAAACTGTTTGAAAATCGCTTATAAGTGATGAAAGTTGTTGACTTAATAACATTTTCAAAAAGAAAGTGAAAATTGGAAAGCGACAAGAGTTTAGCTCAATGCTCGTAGAGTGGCAAAACTATATTACCTCTAAAGATTATATTCTGTGTTTGTCAAGTAGTAACTAGTATGGTGTAGTATCTAAGTATATTATATACTAGCCGTTTTCCCGCGGTTTCACCCGCGTCCCGTGGGTGCTACTGCCCGCACCGGGATAAAATATAGCCTATGTTACTCGCAGATAATATAGCTTTCTGTGAAAGAATGATTAAAATCGGTCCAATAGTTCTTGAGTTTATCCATTACAAGTTTACAACCAAACAAACAAAGTTTTCCTCTTTATAATATTAGTATAGAAGATAAGTAGTATATATATTTAAGTTATAGAGTTCGTTTATTTGCTTGAACGCTCTGAAAGAATCTTTCATTGTTAGATAGCTTATTTATCAAGAGAGGATGTAAGTAGGCTACTTTATATCCGGGTGAGCGAAGAAGTTCCTACGAGATGCAGCATAGCAATCCGCGTCGCTGACAACATAAACGTCACTTTTTCAAAAAATAACTGTTTACCTACTATGAAAAACGCTTCCTTAAGTCTATTGCTAACCCTTTCTTTGCCAACAAGATAAAAAGTGTTAGCAATAGATTTAATGAAGCTTTAATATTAATGCATCTTTCTGAAACTGACGGTAGGTCTTTCAACAAAATTGAACACAGTTTCAAAAGCTTATCGTTTTTGTTCGCTAGATGGCGCTGGACGTTCGTTTATCCCGCGATGTGGATGAGCCGTGGGGCTTCCAACTCTTCGGCGGAGCTGATGAGGAGATGCCTCTGACTATTGAGAAGGTAACTTAGTCCACTTCATCATCATATACTTATTTATGCTCCATATGTGTAGCCCTGCTTACCTAAAGGCTATAGGTACAAAATTTTTGTATATAATGTATGTATGTTCGTTTTAAGGTATGTATCTATGGGCCATTGTTGCCTGATTGTAAAAGATTAAATAAAATAAATAAATTTGGGTAGGCACGTGACTAAAGGTAAATAATCTTGATAGACTTTTTATCAGTAGTATCTACCATTTTAAAGTAAAAACTAAACCCAAAACAAAAATGTGAAAGACTGCCAAGTTCGATAATATGGGAACGCTTCGCCTATAAAAGAAGTGAGATCTGAATAAGTACCAAGTTCCATACACATACCTCAGTTAAAAATAGTTACTTTTTAATGATGTTACTTGGCAAGTTTTCACACACCTTGTTATAAACCTACTAAACGCAATGAATCAAGTATTTAATTTTCTATTAAAACTTGCCAAGTAACATCATTAAAAAGTAACTATTTTTAACTGAGGTATGTGTATGGAACTTGGTACTTATTCAGATCTCACTTCTTTTATAGGCGAAGCGTTCCCATATTATCGAACTTGGCAGTCTTTCACATTTTTGTTTTGGGTGGGATTTCATTTATTTTTGTAAGGTTGTTTATTTTATTTTTTTCATATGACTAAGTTAGTTAAGGAAATGACTCATTTATACTATCTTTCAGATTGAAAGAAATGAACTAGATTTACCAACTGACTGACATGACATGTTATCATATATTATGTTCGTGGATCAAATTTACACATTCGATATTTTCGAAAGTGACTCACACTTGGCCGTTTTCTGATTTTTACTTTACTTTGACTAAATACAAACCTTTGTAACGAATTTCAGATCGGTACGACCATTCGAAGATATATTATATAAATATAGATAAATTTAGTTCGTTTTAGTTCCTTAGGGGTATAAAACACCTTCATTATTTTAAAACCGACTCACACTTGACCATTTTCAGATTTTTCCCTTTACCTTGACATAAAGACCTACCTCCATGCCAAATTTCAAGTCAATACGACCATTGGAAGTGGTCTAGGTTTTTGATGAGTGAGTCAGTCAGTCAGTCAGTGAGTGTATAGTAAAAATAGCGATTTTCTGACGTCAATATCTCAAGACCTACAATAGGTATATTAATGAAATTTTGTATTTTAGATAAGTGAGGGGGTCTCAACAGATACTTGAAATTTGATATGCGTAAATAAAATAGATTTTGAGTTATAGGGTGTTCGAATTTGGCCCGAAATGGTTCGTGTAATATAACCCACGGCCGGTGTGTCGCTTTTTTTGCTCGAACTTGGCGGACACACTGCCGTGTGTCTAGATTCCAGCTTTTCTGGTGAAGGTTCGTTGGAAGCTGTACACGATACAAATAATAATATTTTAGTAGTTGTTAGTACCTATACTCATTAGTATAAATAAAGGCTCGGGATATGATAAGTTGTTAGTAGGTATACTATACACCATTATAAAAAGGTGTTACAAATAGTACCTTTTCATATAAAATTCGTTTAACAAAGTCGGATATAATGACTTCGCCTACAGTGACACATCGCTTAGGTATTGTATTTTGTTAAAAATGCGTCAAAATAACAGACCGATCTGCATCGTACCTTCAAAAATAATCGGGAGAGTCATGAGATATCCCCCGACTTATTTTAATTCAGAGAAAAATGTACAAACATGCGTAGGTATTTATTGTATATTATTCATATTTTATCTCGCTCATGTTTTTGTCTAGTTAAATAAATATGAACACACTGACAAAACGAGGACATTTTTTATTTTCTACGAAATGCTTTGTTTGGCGTCCGCTTAGTACCTATGACGTTTTTGTAAAGCCCCTTCGATGTCATTATAAACGGATTCAACTGTATCTATATGTAAACTGTACATACTACATTGACCCAAAGTATGACAATGATTAAATTATACAACTCAGCTGTCACAATGACATTGAGTAGATACTTTTAATTAGATTTAAATATATCAATTGGCTGTCGATACGATCATTTGTTGGCATCTATCCCGGTGCCCTTGCTACGTGTTGTAATCTATTGAATTGGATAGTGACATAATTTATTATGTTATCTTATGTATGTTACAACAATTGCTTAAATAAAAGCATTGGTAATGATTTTGGAAAAAATCTAAATGTGTTTCTTCATGCCACTAACATTATATTTTGAGGATTCACAAAGGAAGATGTTCGGCCAGCTAGAGAAGTTTTATCTAGAATAACACACATGAAAATCCTAATATAACATAACTTTTCAACACGTAAAGCTCAACTTTTCCATGAGGCATTCACATTCACTTTTCTCCCAATTAGATAGTTGACAAAAAAATATTTAATTTATATTATTCCGTACTTACCCATAGGAAAAAAGGGGACCCTAATGATTATTTAGACTTCAGCGTCCGTCAGTCACCAAGCTGTATCTCATGAAACATGATGGTTATGTAGTTAGAATATTCATAGCAGATGTACCTAACAGCAGACATAAACAAATGTGGAGTTTGTTCCACCACTTCTTCTTCCTAGCAAAAACACATAGGAAGTGGTGAACGGTGGGCATATTGGGGGCTGTCTTTTCTCAATTTCTGACGTTCGAAAAGTGCTGTTTTGCAGCCAAGTTTGAAGACGCGACTTTTGATTTTGATTTTTAAATCCTAAAAACTAGAAATAAAATTAATTCAATTTTATGAGGCATAATACCTACAACAAACTTGACTTAGACACTTTTATAAATACTGGTATGTATGAAAGCCTTCGTACTTGGCCTTTTGTTCAGTAACTATTTAAAAAGACATATTCTATTCATAACTATTACCGACTACTCACCACCCTCTCTAATTCCTCTCCCCTTACCTACAATTACAGATAGAACCCGACTCCCCAGCGAAGCGAGCTGGTCTGCTGAACGGAGATACTATCCTGACCATCAATGGAGAGGAAGCTATAGATATGTCTCTCGCAGCAGCCAGCCGAAGAGTTGAGGGGGCCGGTCATAGCCTCACTGTTGGCGTGGTGCGGTAAGTATCGGCCTAGCCTTTTGCTTATTCTGTGAAAATGGTTTTAAAAAATGGTCAGAGATTTCAGTCGTGTCTCGTTGGAACTGCTAAACGTAAGGGGATAAATATAGCCTTTTGGCTATTTAATCTATACTAATGTTATAAAGCTGAAGAGTTTGTTTGTTTCTTTGAACTCGCTAATCTCAGGAACTACTAGTCCGATTTGAAAATTTCTTTCAGTGTTAGATAGCCCATTTATCGAGGAAGGCTATAGGCTACTTTTTATCCCGGTACGGGAAGTTGTTCCCACGGGATGCGGGTGAAACCGCTGGCAGAAGCTAGTTCTAAAGAAAGTTTCCCTCAATAAATGGGCGATCAAGAAGATCTTGCCTGAAGCGCGTTCAAACTAACTCATCATCCTCCGAGCCTTTTCCCAACTATGTTGGAGTCGGCTTCCAGTCTAACCGCATGCAGCTGAGTACCAGTGTGCCACAAGGAGCGACTGCCTATCCTATCTGACCTCCTCAACCCAGTTACTCGGGCTTCTAAGTATGTATATACCTCATGGTAGAACTAGTTGTCAGATTTCTGGCTTCTGTATACTCGTAACTTCTCGCAAAGATGTTCAAATTACAGTCGGGACTTACAGTTTATCGTGCTTTCCGAAACATGGCCATTGGTGTCCTACTTAGATAACCTATAGAAGTACGTTTATTTATGTTAAAAGAAACAATTGTTGTGTCACCATAAGATTGCTATGCACCTCAGATTCTTAGCTATTTATAAATATTGAGGGATAGACGTAGAAATAAACAGTTTTAGCATCTAATCAATTTGACTGCCTTGTACAATTCAAATGTAAAAATAGGGAAAAGTCCGAAAAACGTAATCCAAAGTATTCGACAAAATCCGAATTATTACAGCCTTTTTATCGTCCCACTGCTGGGCTGCGGCCTCCTCTCACACGGAGAAGGATTGAGCATTAATTATATTATTTACTTATCACTGCATATAAATGTATACAACTATTTAAAACTGAAAACTTTCTTCTTTTGTTTGAAGGCGCAAATCTCCGGTACTATGTATTTGTTCGATTTGATAAATTATTTCAGTGTTAGATAACCCATGTATTTACTAGCCCAGCTTTAGCCTTTATAGGCTACTAGCTTCGCCCGCGTAGAGTTCGGTTATATCGCGTTTCAAAAAGAATTCTTCAAAAGTCCGGGATAAAAACTATCCTATGTTCTTTCTCAAGTTTAACTCTATCTCTGTACCAAATTTTATTAAAATCAGTTCAGTGGTTTAGACGTGAAAGCAGAGTTAGCAGTTAACAGACAGACAGACAGACAGAGTTATTTTCGCATTTATAATATTAGTAGGGATATTTTATCCGACTGCGCTAAGTAAAGAACAAGCAAAGCCTGTTGAAGCTAGTATAAATAATTTGATAATATCTTTGTATTAAAAAAAATATATCCAAAGAAATTGTTTTATATTTTTTCCGAACTTGGCTCTACTCTACCGGACAAAAACCGTGCCAATTCTAATTAAACATCGTATTGACAGATACACAATTAGCCATAGATAAATCAAGCTAAAAATAGCCTATTTGTCCTTTTTCAAGATTCAATCAGCATATAAACTAATTCCTAAACTGAATTCGGTTTTTGTTTTTTCATTTGACAGTGGGGTACGGCGCGAAAATTACCGTTTTTTTTATTTTATTTTTGGTTATCGGTTTTTTTTCTAATTGGTGTTTTGTAGAAAGAGGGTTAAAATGAAGTTTTATTTGCGTTATTTGAACCAGTGAGTTTTTATTTTTTTGTTATTTTGGTTAGAAATGTGTTTTGAAATTCATCCATCCTCCGAGCCTTTTTGCCAACTATGTTGGGGTCGGCTTCCAGTCTAACCGGATGTAGCTGAGTACCAGTGCATTAAAATTGTGTTTTTTAAAAAAGGGTGATTTTGATAGAGTGGTTTGTATGTGAAAACGGTGAAATATGATATTAAGAATTAATCAAGAGTGTCCCAGTTTATTCTTATAACGATATTATTTATATTAAACCTACCTCAACATCATCATCATCTGTCCAGCCTTCTCCCAACTATGTTGGGGTCGGCTTCTAATCTAACTGGATGCAGCTGAGTACCAGTGTTTTCACAAGGAGCGACTACCTAGCTGACCTCCTCAACCCAGTTTCCCGAACCTATCTTAATCTATCTCAATATGACTGTATATTTTTGAAGTATTTCTGTATAAATAGTATAACGGCCAAATGCGTGTCCATACTAATCTATACTAATATTATATAGAGGAAAACTTTGTTTGTTTGGTTGTATTGGATAAACTCAAAAACTACTGGACCGATTTTAAATATTCTTTCACCATTAGAAAGCTATATTATCTGCGAATAACATAGGCTATATTTTATCCCGGTGCGGGCAGTAGCTCCCACGGGACGCGGGTGAAACCGCGGGAAAACGGCTAGTAATACCTATAAAGAGGATTTTTTTGTTTGTGCTATAAAGGCTCCGACAATACTGAACTGATTTGAATAATTCTTTCACTGTTGGAACGCTACACTCTTCCCGAGTAACATAGGCTATATTTTATCCCGGTGCGGGCAGTAGTTCCCACGGGACGCGGGTGAAACCGCGTTAAAACTAGTTACGTATACAAATATAAATATAGATTAATTTTCAAAGACATAAGACAATAATAATATTAAACCCTAGGTTATCTATTAATAGATTTATCGAAAGACAAGACTATTATAATTAGTGTCTTCATAACTGTGAGCTTGCAACGATCTGTCAAGCGGCCATTTTGAAAATTATTTTTTATTGTTTTTCGTATTTTTTTTTATTTAAAAATGAGTGGAGAGTGTGCTAGTGATGTTTCTCTGTTATCCGTTATTATATCAAAATATTATAGAAGGGATTTCTATAATGATGTTAGTAATTTTTTTTTTCAGAATTTTTAAAATTAATTTGCTAGGTATTCTTGTCACCTATTATTGTTCATGTATTTGAACAAAATTGAGTGACGATTAATTAATGACTTCACTATTTACTATAAAGCTTTCCTCTTCATTAATTATTGAATGTTTCCAAAGATAAGAAAATACTAAATGCATTTACGAATTACGTATTTTATTTTAATTACGTAGGTATACGTCTAAGCCACTGAACTGATTTTTATAAAATTTGATACGGAGGTAGAGTTGACCTTGAGAAAATACATAGGATAGTTTTTATCCCGGACTTTTGAAGAATTCTCTTGGAAACGCGATATAACCGAACTCTACGCGGGCGAAGCCGCGGGCTTATATTAGCGAAGCTAGTATTTTTATAAATCTATAAGCTCACTTAGCTCATAAAAAGTATTTTTTTTAAATCTTCCTAAATATAGTATAATTTCTTTGTTCCAGCGGTCTCTACGACCCGGTTCTGCACGATTTCGAGCCGATTTACGACTACGAACCGGACGATTCCGGCCGACAATCGGAACCCACTGAGGTAGTATTCGAAATTCAGAAGTTTGTCGAACCGTCTGACATCGGCAGTCGACTGTTAGAACTCGGTGATTCCCCAAACCAACTGTCAGAATCACGATCCTTAACCGCCTCTCCTTATGTGACACCTACGAAACCTTACCGTCCATTTTCTACTGAACCTATAGTTGAAATTCCACCCTTAGAAGACCCTATAATTCTTAATCCTAATTATCGTGATCAGTTCGGTAAAAGTCCTATTGATAATGACCCGGATTATTTGCTAAGTCCTTTTAATAGAGATGCGTTGGGACCCAATAGGTATAAGCTACCTATTTCTGAGCAATATGATCCAGATGGGACAAGGTTCAAGCAGAGTACTGAAGTCGTTGAGAAACTACTTAAATATGAAAAGCATGTTAAAAGTCTTAGTAAAGATTTGGAGGTAGTTGATGTTACAAAAGAGACTAAAGTATGTGATACTGCTGTTGAAAGAAAAGCTTCTATGTCCAAAGATGTGAGTTTCAAGGAAAGTTTGATTGAAGATGTAAAATCTGAGAAGAAAGGTGTTAGAATTAGTGAGGAAAGTGTAAGAAGGGAAAGTAAATCTTTTGAAAAGAAGGAAATGTTTAAAGAGGAGATTGAAGAAGAATCTATTAGAGAGGAATTGCAGTACATTGAAAAGATGAGGCAAGAGATTGACTTGGAGAAGATTGAGGAAACTGCTATGTCTGTTGTTGATGATAGCATTGAGAGAGCGGTTTCTGTAGCCGAGGAAATTAAAAAAGAGATAGATGAAGAATTAAGTACATCAGAACAGCGAGAGAAATCTGAAATTAAATACGAGACACGAGAAGAATCTTCTGAAATTATAGACAAGACTGAGAGTAAACAAGAAACTAAGGAATACGCTGAAAGAAAAATGAGTAGAGAAGAGAGAACTGAAACTCAAGACGCGACACAAAGGATAGCAAGAAAAGATGTTCAGCAAACTGAGAGTTCTGAACAATATGAAACTGAACACGGCAAATCGGATGTACATAGAAAATCTATTGTAACAGAAGAATATAAACAAGAGTATTTAGAAGAACCGAGACAAGCATTTTCTCGAGAAGGCTCTGAAAGTAGATCAGAAGCTAAACTCAAGTTTAAGAAAGCTGCTAAAACAGTAGCTTCTAGCGTTAAAGGAGAGAAAACTTCCGCTGAGCAAAGAGCTTACACCATTGGCTTACAAACGATACCTAATATTAGAGGTACTGTACACTCTTCGTATCACTATGATCTGCTATTAAGAACCTTCTTCATACACCTGACAGATGTTATGGTAGCTTTATCTAGATTCCTACTAACTCAACCTGTTTTCAACCAATTGGAACAATCGGTGACTGAAACGCGATATGAGACTGGAGAAAGAGATACACAAGTAAGAAAGAGTTCTCGTGTTGTTGAAAAAGAAGTAATGAAAGCGCAGGAAGCTAAAAAAGTCGTTGAAACCAAACAAACAAGGCAATTAATAACACCTGTACCAGTAGAAAAGAAAGAGGTAAAAGCAGTTTCACAAAAGATCGAAAAAGATGTAAAGATTCAAGAGCAAAAGATTGAAAAGAAAGAAATAATAAAACCAGTGCCTGTGAAAGCTGAGCAAGTACAAGTGCAACAAGAGCAAAAGATTGAACAAGAAATGATGGTATCAGAAAAGAAATCTGGAGCTGAAATGGCTCAACGTTCAGAAAAGAAACTTACTAAAGAGATGACGCAGAAACTAGGGGCTGTTATATCTGAATTCCAGACTATAGCAGTAGAAGACGCTAAAGAACAGATGCTGATGAAGAGTCGAAGATCCAGAAGTAGGAGTCAGATTGAAGAAGAAGTAGCAAAAGAAAGCGATCCTTTAGAATGGTTATCTAAAGTTGATAGTAGGAGAACTTCGCAGGAAAAAACTGAAATGAGCAAACAGGAATTCAGTTCAGAGAAGATAGAAAAGAAGAGCTTCGTTGAAACTAAACAAGAAATTGTACATAAGAAGCCTAAACCACCTAAGCAAACATACATAGCTATTGTAGAATCTCATGTTTACACAAACAAAGACGCCATATTTGAAGAACATGTGACCGACATCTCTGAAACATCATCAGTACAGAGCGCTGAAGAAATAAACACAGCTTTCGAAGCAGTAGAAACTGTAAGCGCTGAAAATGTAGCGATCGAAAGCGCTGTCCGACAACTCGAAACAGCTAAGATTGTTGAAGAAACACACAAGCTGGACAAAGTTGTCGCTAAAAGCGCTGCAGTTGTACAAAAGCATGAAGAAGTTATACATGACACTAAAGAATTAGTTCAAGAAGAAGTTAAGAAGGAAACTGCTGTACAAAAAACTGACATACAAGAGGTTATCGTTCAGGAAACAAAAGAAATCGTAGAGCCTGTTGTAGAAATTAAAGAAAGTAAAGTAGAAAAGGTTGAAAAGGTAGCTATTGATATTAATAAATCTCTTGCTATAGCGGAATCCACTGAGGTAAGCATGTTAGAATCTGCAGTAGAGTTAAAGGAAGAAGTGAAAGAGAAAGTTGAGAAAGTAGCCATTGATGTTAATGAGTCTCTTGCCATCGCAGAATCAGCTGAAGTGACTACGTTAGAATCTAAAGCTGAATTCAAAGATGTAGAAGTGAAAGCGGAAACAGTTGCTATCATTGAAGAAGAGAAGATAGAAGAGAAGGTTATTGAAACCAAACCTGAGGTTCTAGAAGCACCTAAACCAGTAGAAGTTGTAGAAATAACTGAAACGATTAAACTAAAACCTAAAGATACAAAGACGGTACACGATGAATCTGCTGAACTTAAGATAGTTAAAATAGTTCCAGTAGACAGCGTTCTATCACCTGAAATAATTGAAGTTGAGGATATTTCAGAGTTGATATCCAAATCTGTTATAAGCCAAGTAGCTGTTGGAGATCAGATATCTATAGACGCATCTAAAGAAGTGAGTGCAACATCTTCTATAACTGAAACCAGTTCAAAATCTGGAAAGAAAGAGTCAGCAGATGTGTCTTCAGCAATCAGTCAAGTTTCTTCCCAAAGCGAGGCATCAGCCGTCAGCAAGGAATTATCAGTATCACAAAAACTTGAATCTACAAGCCAAAGTTCCGAAACTCAAGAAGCATCATTCACAGCAAAATCTGTAGATAGAAAACTATCTTTACGTACAGATCTGGATAGACAGACGTCAGTACAAAGTCCTCCAAGTAGCATAGATACCCCCACTCCTTCTACCGTTCCCCCGACTCCGGTAACCGATGAGTATGTGTTCAAACTATCCTTACCTTTACCTAAAAGCAGGAGTGCGACTCCGGTCCCGAGAGATAGTACTCCAACTCCTGAGGATGAAGACCCGAATATAGTTAAAAAGAAACTTATACCTCATATAGAAACTACTATTGAAAGAGTAGTATATGACCCACCTTTACCTACCCCAACAACCGATCCAAAGTCACCGGTATTTACAAAACCAGTGCTAAACGGGGGTGGTGTTAAACCAGTGTATTCGAAACCGGGTCTAAAAGGTGGTGCTATTAGACCGGTTTATATGAAACCCGGTTTAAGAGGCGGTGGTATTAGACCGGTTTACAGAAAACCTGGTTTGTTTGGTGGTGCTGATAATCCGGATTATTCGAAGGTATGTGAAAAAGTAGTTGTGATTGGTGAAAGCATTGTAAGAAACATTTGTGACGATGTAAAGCATATCATTGATCATTTCCAAGCAAATTCTCATATGGGTAAAGTATTTAAATAGACACTTGCATCATTATTTTTATAAGGATTTTAAACTATCACTATGTCGGGTTAAGAAAAAGGTATCATATCTTCATGTACATCTTTACCGCGCTAATGTCCCGATAGTTTATACATTATTTTTATAAGCGATAATTTAAATACATACGAGATGTCTTCATAAAAACCTCAAAAGCTTTATAATCATCGGCAAGGATATTGAGCCCTGACCTTCACCTGCGCAGAAGTGATTTATTGGTTTATTGCCATAAGTGTACAGTGCGCAAAGCGATCCCCACTCTACCGCCGAGAGCTCATTATCCGTGCCGATAACTATAATTTGACATTTCTATATCTCGCTATTTCTCTACATAATTATTTATAAATAACGCTGTGAATTTCCCTTATCAGTTAAACATAAAAAAAATACATTATTTTTATAACACTAACTGAATTTTAAGTTAATACTAATGCACACAATATCAATACAGGAGGAGATAAGAGAAATCGAGAGAAAATCATCTCTACTGGCATCAGCCATAGACGAAACGATCAAGAGCATAGAGGAATACAAAGAAGAAGTGGGCATAGACACGAAAAAAGAAGTAAAAACTCAAGAGTTTAAAGAAGAAAAAATAACCAAGAGCTACAAAGAGTCTTACACTAAAGAAGTTAAAACAGAAAGCATACAGAACGGTTTCCAAGAAATTGACACAAAAATTGATGAAATTATGGAGCAATGTAATGCTTTAGTTTCTATTGCTGATTCTGAAACTCCAAAAATAATAGAAAATGAGACTCAAGGAATCGTAACTGAAGTTGATGAGAAAGAAAGTAGAAAACAGAGCGTTGAAATTGATGTTAAAATTGAAACCGAACCAATTATAACTAGCGAAGATAAATCGAAAGAGAAAAGTGTAAAATTCGAAAATGAGGTCAAAATTGTTGAAGTTGAGATCATCGATGAAAAAATACCTGAAGTAGAAAAGAAAGAAAGCATTCGTGTTGATGTACCTGTAGAGAAAGAACCTGTACCTGTAGCTGCGGCCCCTGTACCTGTAGCAGAACCTGTACCTATTATTCTAGATCCGGTACCTCCAACACCAGTTGTAGAAAAACAACCAGAAGAATTGATACAGCCTAGGGTAGCTCCTGAGGTACCTGTAGTTCAGGCACCTGTAAGAACAGAAGAAGAAAAGAAACCTGATCCTCTATTAGGATTTAGGCCCGTAGTTTTTGATCCTGAGAATCTTCAGAGGCAGACTTATCAATATCCTTTTGTTGAGGTAAGTTTATCTTAGTAAATCTATACCAATATAATAAAGAGGAAAAATTGTTTTGTTTGTTTGTGCCCAAAAGGCACCGAAACTACAGAACCGATTTGAAAAATTCATTCACTGTTAGAAAGCTAGACTGTTCCCTAGTAATATAGGCTATATTTTATCTCGGTACGAGCAGTAGTTGGCGCGTTTTGGAGGCCGCTGTCTTTGTATTTTATTTTGGACGCTTGAAAAGTGTTGATTTTCTTTCCCTAAAAAAAAATAGGTTTGGTCCAAAATACGTTTGTTTCTTTCACGTCTAAACAACATAGATGGATAATTGTTGAAACACCGTCATATAGCTGATTTCACAACATTTACCCTACTTTTTATCCATATGCTGGAAGCAGTCCCTTCATACACGGATAAAACCGTGGACGGGAACTAATCGCACAAAAATTGAAATTCACATTTCAAGAGTTCTTTTTCAACTTATTTCATGAACCTTGATTACCATGTTTTGCAAACTAATGAAGAAACGTGTTTCTTTTAGGAACCCATGGTACCTCAAGAGCCGAGAGGATCCCCATACATGTCAGAGACTGGTGAAATAATTGGTACTATCCAAGGAATCGTTGATGGCTTGGAAACCCCTGTCATGGATGAGGAGGTTGCTAGTAAGTAGAAGTCTTTATAAGCCTAGCTTTTCGCCAACTATGTTGGGGTCGGCTTCGAGTCTTATCGGATACAGCTGAGTACCAGTGTGCCACAAGGAGCGACTGCCTATTTGATCTCCTTAACTCAGTTACATGGGCAACACGATACTCCTTTCTTGGTAGGACTGATGTCAGACTTCTGACTACCCGTAACGACTGCTAAAGATGATGAAACGACAGCCGGGACTTACCAAATTAATGTTGAAACTCATTATGGCATAGATAGATACTCGTCCACAGACTGACCATAGCAAGCATTGCTTAAACTTGTAGGCCCAAAATCGTCTTGAATGCCATTTTTTTCTGAAGTTATGATCCCATATATTGAAAATCTTAAGATCATTTATTCTATAAACAGTATATTTTAAGTCTTGATCTAAATAATCACTTTTCATCTGCAGAGGAACTGGGCAAACCTGGTATATCAGAGGAAAAGATAGCCACACTCATATCTGGAGAAGCGGAAATGTTGAGAGAGGCACACGTTATGGGGTAAGAATCTTAATTATACCTACTTCTATAATGGCGGATTGCTATAACCTATCATCTATTGTTTTCTTTACTAGATACAGGAAATGGTATTACTTGTAAGCTAATGTCAAAATTCTATTTATCAACTAATGCCCATTTTCACCAACAAATACCTAAAAGGGATCCCCTTCGAGCATTTAGGGAACACTTAATACGAATTTCGTTTTCATCAAAGTTTTAGTGTATTAACCTTTATTATTGGGTGAGCCCTTATTCTAAGTGACACTTGGTTAAGGAAACGTTAAGAGATTGTTGGTGAAAACGGGCATTAATCATTCGACAGATACCTAGATAGTGTCAGAATCAAATGATATCATACCATCCCAAAGTAAATGCGAGAGTAACTCTGTTAAAGTAAAATTCGAAAGTAGTGCCATGTCTGTTTGTCAAGCTTTAACAATTACCGTCGTGTTTTAAATGAAAGGCACCCAAGTAAATATACAAGATCCTGGGAAAAGATAGGCTACTTATTACTCAGTTACTTGCATGTACGAAATAGTTTTCTTTTGTAGCAGGGAATAGCCAGTTCGTATATAAGTTTTTTTATATGTACTTGTATTCATTCTCATCTCGATTGTGCTGTTTTCAACTATTTTGTATAAACATACTTTCATCATACATACATTCATATTCATACAAACATTATACCCGTACTACATCACATTTCATTTTATTCTGAAACTCATTGAAAGAAAATCCAATTTGAACATTTTTCATTCGATGTTCATTTAATTTGCATAAATTCATTTTATGTTCATTCATTGGACATGCTCATATATTTTTGTCCTGAAATCTTTCATTTATTGGTACTAAGAAAACATTAAAATTATAGTGTAGCATTAAAATTATGAATTCATCTTGAACAAATAAGATCTTAGGAACTACTGGTCCGATTGTAATAAAAAAAACTTAGTTAGATAGTTTATGTATAAAGAAAAGCTGAGCGACGGTTTGAAACAGTTGACAGCAGCTTGTTTTAAATAAAAAAAATATATTTATATATATTCAAATTGTTAAATAAAACAATAATGTCAAGCAATTATAGACTAGCAAAGCAAGCACGAGAATACACAAAACCAAAACACTAATACAAACAATTTTCCAAAATGGTTGAAACAGCCTCTCAAGAGTACTATCATCACACATGCATCGGGCTGATGATTCCAGCGTGGACTTTCAAGTGATAAAACCAATGATCGGGACTCTAAAAGACTCGGAAGTGATAAAAGCCTTAAACGAAGAGATAGCAAGAGAGAAGGCAGAACAGAAGAAGAAAGAAGAGAAGAGATGGACGACGTTTTTGCAGAAGCCGAAGAGGCCGGTGCCTAAAGCGAAGTTCGGGTATCAGGGGTGGACGCAGGATGAGGAAGTTGTGGCGGTAAGTTTATTTTTGTAGATCTATCATATTCTGAATAGAAAAAACAGCGCAGTCCAAAAGATTACGTCAACTTGCAAAAACTAGATTCCTTATGGTTAACTTTCTTCTGTAAACTCTTTTTACATCACCATAATTTTCCTGCCCTTGTCCCCTTTTATATGTGGTCGGTGCAGCATGTTTTATTGTTCCATACTCGTTGATTAAATTGACAGATTTCTTTTATTTCATAACAACGGAAAGACATGAACAGTCTAGGTTAAAAGCTGATAACAAAAATGAACTGTCTAAGCCCTAAGCAACGCTCTTCCTTTCATTTAAAAGAACTGGGCACTAGTGCATGCTATTATTGAAAACCAACTAAAGCACATTGGAATCTATTTAAGCCTACCCTCGTTGCCAATTGTAGATCTATGACATTCGTTATGGGTAATTAAGCTGAAAACCTGCCAACCCACCCAATGAATTATCTACAAAATAAATCAAGCTGCAAATTGCAAAAGAGAATCTGTACAAATGTTATGAAGCAAAAGAGTTTGTTTGCTTGGACACTCTAATCTTAGGAGCTACTGTTCCGATTTGAATAATTATTTCAGTGATAGATAGCTTAGCTATCAAAAAAAATGGTGTAGGCAACTTTTTCATAAGTAAACCACAAGCGGAATTTAGTTTAACTGTACATCTAATCTATACAAGACAATTGATATTTATCATTCGAAAGGTCTTTTAACGACAGTACAAGGATTTAAAGTAATAATATATTGATCTACTTTATCAGACTGTCTTTGATCCCAAAATTGACATGTCTAGTTGAAACCATGATCTAAATCAATGATATTGACAGGCTTCCGCATATAATTTGCAGATGCCGTATCATCAGGGCCAAGAATAACATTAAATGTACTATAAATAATAACTTCCGTATTCAATTGATTTGTTATATTTTTCCTCTCATCAATAGCTTGGTATTTTGGCTCTAAATCAATGATCTTGATACACTTAGGGTAGATTATTATTTAGTTTTTATTCGGGTTTTCAAGTGGTCGGTCGGTTCGGGATTTAGTTTTGTCAATAGTGAGTTTCTTAATAAGATCTTTCAAAATATTTTGTTTGTTGTATAATGTGCGTCGCGTTGTTCTTAATTGGTTTAGTCTTCGTTATAGTTTTTATTATATGGGTATAATTCTTTTTAAGTTTAAGTAGAATAGAATCGTTATGCTATATTGCTATTTCTGTTACATATAATATTTGAATTTTACGTGTGACGATAATATCATCGATATAAAAAGTAGTACATAATTTTTATTTTTGTCAAATTTTATTATTGTTATTAAGTTTTTTTCAAAGCAAAACATAATAAAATTAATTAGTTGGATTAAAAATTAACTTACTTCATACAAATTTTGGATATTACTAGTGATACTGTCAGTATACCTAGTTACTAGTATTTGATGAAAGTCGTTAGGAAGATCTGCGTATACATGTATTAGATATCTCACAAAAGCGGTTGAGTCATACATGTGTGTAAGCTATAGAGTGCTCATTAGTAGCCGTGTCATACATACGTATATTTACACACACTAGTAAGCTTAAGAAATAAATCTGTTACGCGATTTTTGAATGTATTTTTGTGAAGAATAAGCTAGTGGTTTTAAATAATTATATTTCTTTACAGGAACCGTATAAAGTGAAGATAGTGAAACAGGCAAAGCCTAAAGTTGCTCCTGATTATAAACCTGAGGTATAGATTCGTTTGTTTGTCTAACATTTGTATGTATAACTATATTAACTTTTGTTCTATTATCTCTTTTAACGTTACCTATTCTTTTGAATAATGTACGTTTCTGTAGATTTCTCAAATTACTTATATTCTATTATTTTCTATTAACTTTACCTACTCTCTTGATAAATATATAGTTCTGTACTTTATTTGAATTATTTAGTTAAATATTTTCTCTAATAATAATTGTGACAAAGCTTTAGTTTGCAGAATGTGATTTCTCTGTTAGTGTTTGAAAAAATAATTCCTAACTTTCTTGGATTGTTTGATATTGATGCTTTTGACGCTTTATTTTAATTATTTTAATAATCAGCCCTTCACTGCCTTTATTATTAATCTTATGTAATGATGTATGTTTCTCTTTGTTGAAAACAAATAAATGGATATTTTCAATTCTAGTTAATTTCAAATTTATTTTTTCACTTTGTAAATATTTTATTTTACAATTGTTCTAGACCGCTTTATTAGCAATATATTCTGAGTTTGAAACAGTGTAAAATATCTGTATCATTGCTCATAATAGCATTAAAAATATTCATTTCTTTAACATTCAATTTTAAATCTTTTAACATTTGTGTTTGTCTGTCACTCAAGTTTTTTTTTTATATATTCAAATGCAAATGTCATAATTCAATATAAGCCAAGATATTTATCATCTTCAAGGTTAAACTAACATTGCTTCTGCACACTGCAAACCTTTGATAGGCCGATAGTTTGATAATAGCGAGCATATTACGGCGCTGACACTGCCTATTCCGAGTTCTGCAAGTTAACTGTCTCGATGCATAAATTATCATACAACTCTATCACGTAGCATTTTTAGATCTGTTTAAGATCTATAAATGCTACTATATATGCTATAATGATATGTAATAGAGCCGTCATATTTTAGTTGTATTATAAATGCGCTAATTCACGAAATAGTAAACGTTAGAATCCGGCAAAATAGACCACGGTGTAATATTTAAATCATATATTCTAGCATACGACTATAATATTTCAGCCGAGTTATAATTACATGTCGAGAGCGTTAACTTACAAACCTCGGAATCAGCACTCAGTTATCCAGCCAATCATACCACACAATTTAAAAGTTAGGATTGAATTCACGATAACCTACAAATTGAGCTGTAGACTATCGCTTGACATTTGTATTGTCCACAGTGTGTAGAAAGCATACATGTTGAAATACTTCAACACATTTTATTTTGTCAAAACCACTGTTCAACACTACATTACTCACACACACTTCTGTAAATTCCCTCACCATCACCTCACGGATTTCCTCAGGACTTCGAAACTGGTCCTCTGCCGTGGGAAGAGAGAGCTCACACAGAGGCGTCTCTGCCACCAGTGGAACCTGAAGAGCCTATACTCATACCTGAGGTACCGGAGTTCTTGGAAGCTGTTGACCCTTTGAAGGAGAGTGAGGTGCCTGATCTTGAGGATACTGGTGAGTTTGTTACTGAGTGTACAAGTCCAATTAGCCTCAAGCGTAAACATGGTAAACATTAGTATAGCAATATTGTTGAAGAGCAATAAGAATTTCGCTTCGGGCGAGAACTCGTCATTAATTTAACAACGTATTGATGCGCCTTTGCTTAAAACGTGTTTTATACACACGTAATAATTATTACAAGAGTTTTCTAAAAAGTCTAAACACAGCTACGCTATTCTATCATGAAGTTCCAGTTCATATCTTCCAGCTCCATCATCAGATCAGTTCGACAGTACCATATTATTGTATTGTTATCAGAACTACTTACAGCTGTCAATTTTTTTTAGCACCACTGTCCTTGGAAGATGGTTCCTTCTTCTAAGTATGGATCCTTGAAATTAGTTATCTTAGATTCCATTACATAGTTACTCACAGGCCGTTAAAAAGGCGCGTTAAAAATCACCAACCATATCAAATGTCGCCGGAAGACGCTAGATGCAGGTCGCTTCCAACAGGTGTCTGTGGAGATCTAAGCGGGAGGCCTATGTTCAGCAGTGGACGTTCTATGGCTGAGATGATGATGATGATATCAAAACACTTATTAAATTCATCTTCATAAATCTAAGTCTCTCTACACAGGTATACCCCTCCCCCCACCAAGAGAACCGACACCCCCACCAATAGTAGTGGAACAACCTGAACCTGAACCGATACCAGAAGAGCCAGAAGAACAAGTAGCGCCAGAAGAACAGAAGGTAGAGAAGACAGAGACTAAAGAAGACATGGAGAATAGGATGGCTGAGCAGCTCGTGAGAAGTGTGCAGAGTATGGTTGGTAAGTATCGAATTGATATCCTCTACTCTTCTTTGAACTTTGTTTATAAAGATTTAACGCGAAAATAGGAATAATACTGTAGGAGGCAGATAGATATTTTAGTATATGCGTATAAAACTTGAGGTAGAGACTGCTTTCTGCAAATGACAGCGTTAGAAAGTTAAAAAGAGAGGGCATTCTATGCCTACCACTCTGTCTTTGTCTGTCTTTGTCGAATTTAGTAGCCATCAATAAAAAAAGAACTACGTCGACTGAACTATCGTTGAAAGCGATTTTTGAATTATTTTTTAAGTTTTTGGTAGTTTTTTTTTATATCATTGTTACCGTTAAAGATTTAAAATTGTTTAGTAATGCTCACTTTTAAGCTCAATATACTTCTTCCAGATCCGAACGCCAGCTTAGATCAACAGCTAGCTCAGATGCGGGCTCAGCTGGCAGCTTTAGCTCAGCTGCCGGAAGTTATCCAGCAGTCTTTGGAGCTGGTCTCCAAGCAGCTTAGCAAGATCAGCCATCAGGTATGAACTGCTAAACTATTTTGTAATTTTTTAGGGTCCCGTACCTAAAGGGTACAATTTGAAATCATTGAAACGAAGATGATGATGATTTCACCATGTCCAGGTTTTCTCAAGATGTTTTTCCTTCAGAGTTACCCAGTCTTTGATGTCCAGAATGACTAAGAAGAGTTGCATTGGTTTCGCGTGACCTAGCATCGAAAACGCCCACTCGTACTTGAGAGCATTGTGCTTTGATCATTACGGTACCACGACTGACTTTCTCAATCATCCATTACAATAACTTCGTGTTTTTTCAACGGTAGCATGTTTTCTATGTCTTATGTACTGAGGATTGGTTGTTCCAATTTTTAGGAGGCGCACGTGGAAGTTACCCAAGAGTCTCAAAACTACCAACAAGCTGAAGGTTTGTGTTTTATCTATTTATTTCTCTTTGACATAATTACCGCAGTTTGACAAAATCATTTGCATAGCTCTTTCCCGATTATGTTGGGATCGGTTTTGATCCTACACCAGATGCAGCTCAGTACTCGAATAAGTGTGCCACATGGAGCGACTGCCTATCTGACCTCCACAACCCAGGTACTTGTGCAAACCGATACCCCTTGGTAAGAATTGGTTGTCAAATGTGGCTTCTGATTATCCTTTTCGTTTGATGCGCGAAGCTGTTACTAAGCCATCATCTCTTCAGTGATCTAATATTTTTTTTCTCTTTTACTAGAAACCCACGAAATGCAGACCATTCAAGAAGTGAATGAATCTGAGGCCAACGAAACACAAAACGAAGCGCAGAAGATGACGATCGAAGAAGTAAGAGAGAATAATGTGGAGCAACAACAACAACAACAACAGATGCAACAACAACAACAAATGCAACAACAACAGCAGATGCAACAAATGCAACAGCAACGAGAAAGCATGAGAATGACTGAGGAAGAGATTAGGAATGAAAAGCAGAGAAAGGTAAGATTACATTTTAAGATGTAGATATAGTTTGATAGTGATGGAATATAGAAGTTAATAGTTAACATAGGTATTAAAAGAATACTTAATATACATATTATAAAGACTAATTTATATTTTAAAGGAAAATAATTGACATAATAATACAATAATTGATATATTAAAAGAAGCCTGATCTCTCTCCGGTGGTGTCGGATTGTCGTCGCATCGCGCTATGAGAGTGAAGGAATAGTGAGTGCACCTGTGTCCAAGCAAATGTGCCCAAACTATAATATATGTCCTGCGCAGCTGGCTGATCTCCTTAGAGAGAACAGCCACCTTGACCGACGATCGGTTCGGACGCCATATACCATAACTTTAATAAATATTATAAAACAGATATAGGCGTGCGTCCACAGCTAGCATGTGTTCGCGCGGCGGTTGCAGTGTCGCGGACATGTTAATAATGTTCGCGCGCAATGTGTTACTGTTTGCTACAGCGAGTACACCACGAGATACATGCGGTGTGACAAACAGTGCCACACACTGACTTTCGCCATTATGTTTAATTTAAAACCTTTTACTCTTCTATAAGCTATATATCCATAGATTTATAATTACAGATTGAATTTTGATCATACAAATGACGCCTACAATCTCAAACAACAGTTAGGCAGCTTATACAAACCACTTAACCATATACCCCCAAAATCTAGGAACAAGAAAGAATAGAACACGAATCAAGGATGGTCAAGCAACACCCAACTCCCCGATCTGCTAAACCGAAGAGAGTCTTTGGACCCCTCGACCCTGAAGAGCGGATGGCAGTGGTGCTCCCTGGTGGCAGAAGATGGAAGAATTCGAAGGACGTTTACGACGAGCAAATGATTAAGGAAATGTTTGAACAGCATTCAGAAGTTATTAAGGGGAATGCTATTGGGTATTAAGACTTTTAAATAGTTTTTTGTTTTAAATGCATCATATTACGGAATCGATTAAATGAAATTAGGCTGCGTTCAAACCAAACTGAGTGTCAGCCGCCGAATGTCAGCGTATATGAAAGGAAATTTTGCAATTTGGACATTACATCACTTTTACACGTCATTTTAAGAACGCTGAGGTCGGCATTTCTTAACTGACTGATCCCTGAGAAGAAACCCCGAAACAAACTCGCCTCGACCTGTCACACGACGTTACCAGGGGCCCGATTCTCCTAAGTTAATAATGTCAAAATCGAATCGCAATACTTATGATCGCAATAGCAGTTTTAAGCATATCGGGCATTCTGCTACTAATTTAAGACCAATCGTATTCCAACGACATTCGATTGGTTTGCGATTGGTCTGCTATTTTGGTGATTTTGTTCTGTACGGTAGTTTGCTCTACAATCATTTTGCAATAGTTAATCATTTGCAGACAAAATTATCCATTATTGAATGACAGAAAAGGATAAAAACGTTTGTTTCAACGAAAAAATAGCGGAATGCCACATACGTTTCAATCGTAATCGAGTCGGGATTGGATGGCAGTCGAAGGTGAACCGTATGTTGCTTAATTAAAATTAGGAGAATCGAGCCCAGATCTGCATATTACGCATACCTAACGTATCGTTGGTTAGATGTGAACGAAAAAGTGAATATATATGGAAATAGAATAAACTGCGTAACGTTGGCTCACATTCGGCGTCTGACAGTCAGTTTGGTTTGAACACTGCATTAGTTTTTACTCGGTTTAGAATTCGGATCTAAAAAAAAAACAATTGACATATCGACTTCATATTACGAGTGAGTTGCACCATTTGACGGGTGGTTCAAGAGCCGATATTTTTCTTTTTTATTAATAAAGCCTTACCGCAGACTTGGGGGTCCGCGCTTTTATTTACATTTTTCACTTAATTATATTTTTTTTTGCCGTCTTGGCCTCACAACTTATGTCTACTAACTTCTAGTCTTAAGACTATGTGAGTCCACCGCGTATTTACGTATTTATTTTGATATTTATATATATACACAGATTTTTTTATTATAATTATATGATTATATTTTTTTTATTATGATTATAGCCGATATTGATTAAAAGACAAATTATATAAAAAGAAATAACAAAAATTTGTGTGTTATCAACATCGGCCCTTGCAATTTAACTACCCAATATTAGAAATAAAGATAAACATTTAACAAACCATAATTAATCTTTAAATGCCAGCCGGTTCAGGAATTGTTATAATTTAATCATTTTTCTTTAATTCTAAATGGTGCAACTCACCGTAAGTACATATTATAGATAAATGAAATCTTCAAGAATTTATTTTGACAATAAACGAAGTACTTTGTCAGATTTTAGTGTCAGAAATGTGACGATTTATTTTTCCAAACGTCAAATCATCAATTTCTATTTAAAATTAAAGCTTATTTTTTGCATTTTTCTGTCAAATTACTTTGTAAATTCTGTAGTTTAGTTACAAACTTCACTGTATTATCATTAAAATCATGTTTATGTGTCATTTTAGGTTCGAAAGTGAACATCTACCATATGACAGCAGGTTTGACATTAAAAACATTATTTTAGGTTACATTTTTATTATTTTATTTTTAATTATAGATCTGTTATATACATTATACCTAATTTATAATCAAATCTAACA
Source organism: Helicoverpa armigera (assembly GCF_030705265.1). Lineage (NCBI taxonomy): Eukaryota > Metazoa > Arthropoda > Insecta > Lepidoptera > Noctuidae > Helicoverpa > Helicoverpa armigera. The sequence goes on along the minus strand of NC_087150.1, from coordinate 4,618,028 downwards.
GACAGACATGTGTTGCTGGGGAGTTTGTTGCGCCACTTCTTCTTCCCAGCAATAACTCATAGGAAGTAGTGAAGGGTGGGCGTTTTGGGGGCTGTATTGTTTTTGTCAGTTTTTTGTAAAAATCACACTAAACAGTTGTTTTAAGAAAACTGACTTTTATGTTCAGATTTAATCATATATATGACAGATTTATAATTAATACTTTTTAAGTAAGTATATAAATATAAAGCATTTACTAAGCGATATTACGTATTTTAACCGACTTCCTAAAAAGAAAGGAGGTTCTTAACTCGGTCGTGCATATGCAGGTACCTGTTTTTATAATTTTTGGTACATGAATATTAGAAATTCTAAGAATAGTAGGTATTGTCGTGCTTTTTTCAAAAAAATCTAGAGTTATTTTTTTAATGACTATTTTAAGTTTAATTTAGATTATATGTATTTTAGCATCATCATAATATAATAACCTATTATTTTCTTTAATTTTAATAAACAAACTTTTCAACAACTAAAAGAATTTGGCTAGCTAACCACTATTTTGCAATGATTGGCAACGTCTAATAGTATTACATAGTAAGTTTGGCAACGTCGCCGATACCAATAGTTTAGACTTGCAAGACATATTCAAAATAACTAGAATTTTTCTAAATCAAAGGTGCTCGTGGCTAAGTAGAATCATCGGCACGAATCTTGAGCGCTGACCTTCACCTGCGCAGAAGTGATTTATTAGCATAGAACCAATCCTGAGTGACGGCTATGTCGCGATGCACTGCGGGCCAATCACCGCTTTAGCCCGCCCCCGCGCCTCACTTCATACCACAAAAGGGACTCAATAAATTACTTCTGCGCAGGTAAAGGTCAACGCTGAAGATTCGTGCCGATGATTATAATAGCCGCACGGGTCGATCGATCATAAGGTACGCAACGCTTGGCGTGACCATCTTGTCATGACGGGTTCCTCCGTGTTTCGGAAGGCACGTCAAACTGTAGATCCTGGCTGTCATTTGAACATCTTTGACAGTCGTTACGGGTAGTCAGAAGCCAGTAAGTTTGACAACCAGTCTTACCTAGGGGTATTGGGTTGCACGGGTAACTGGGTTGACATGGTCAGATAGGCAGTCGCTCCTTGCTGCATCTGGTTAGATTGGAAGCTGATCCCAACATAGTTGGGAAAAGGCTCGACAGATGTTGAGAACTTATTGTCGAAAAAAACTTTTTTTCGATTTATTTAATGAATGCTTAGTAAATGCTTATTTTTTTGCATGATACAGAAACTTAATGAGGTAAATTAAATAAGACTATTAAACCTTAATGCTTATAAATAATCCTTTTGTAAATTGTATATTGTGGTCGACAATACATATTATAAGAAAATGTATATGTTAGGCGGTTACTCACTTACGCACTTAACTAAAAATAAACAGTCTTGATAATTGTGACTTTTTATTTAAAAACTCAGCATTAAAATAAAATGTGTCTAAAAATCAGTGTAAATAAAATAATGACAGTTACCTAATCAATTGAATCATTATTTTAAGCAGTAGTTTATTTGTTTAATATGTATTTGTGTAAAAAGTCTTTTCATGATTATTTACCTTTAATTAAGGACCTACTCAAATGCAGACTAGAAATGTCGTGGATTTTGAAAGATGGGAATGATTTTTGAAAGATTTAAGTATACTGCTATGTAAAATGTATATTTTTATGTATGAATATGTTGTGTTGTATGTATGTATATTAGACATGGGCGCCGCCCCAGAATTTTGCGGCGGCGGCGCGCTGGTGAATTTGACACAGCGGCGGCGTGACGCCGGCGGCGTGGATGAGATATATGTATGATAAAAAAAACTTCAAAAATTAACAGATTTGCAATTCCTTTCGATTCTCCTAAAATTATTCTTGCTGTCATCCTTATAGTCATTGCCATTTCCCTCCAACGCTCATTTACACTCCTTTTTATTCATATTTGCCATTTCAATCATCTTATCTACCACCGCATTTCTAAATTCTTCCGCCAAATCGGCCCTTTCCAACCTGTGCCATTTTATGTTTGGAGGTAACTTTTCTTTGCCCTTTATTGACTTTATTGTAAACGCCACTTCCATAACAAGGGGTCTGTGTTGCGAGTATATCAAGACCCATGACCATAACCCTAGCCGGCATGCCCCTATCAGTCTGCCCCCACTTCCGGTACCTTGGTTCACTTGTCCAAAGTGACGGTGAGGTAGACAGGGACGTGATGCATCGGATCAATTCTGGATGGATGCAGTGGCGACAGGTAACTAGCACTATTTATGACCCACGGATGCCCCTCAAACTGAAGGGCAAAATTTACAAATCCGTAATAAGACCTGTCGTCCTGTATGGATCAGAGTGTTGGGCATTGAAAAAGAAGGATGAGAATAGAGTGCATGTAGCAAAGATGAGAATGTTGAGATGGATGTGTGGGGTTAACAGAATGGACAAAGTCAGGAATGAGTATATCAGAGGAAGCCTGAAAGTAGCGTCAGTGGCAGAAAAAATGAGAGGTCAACGTTTGTCGTGGTATGGGCATGTGATGAGACGGTGTGAAACGCATGCCACAAAGAGTGTGTTGAGTAGACCGAGGAAAAGATGGATTGATTGCCTGAGAGAGGACATGAAGCAGAAGGGTGGATGTAAGTATGTCTGACAGAGAGGAATGGAAGAAAAGACATGTTGCGCCGACTCAAATGACTTTGGAATAGGGCAGGAAGATGATGATGGTTCGGAGTACTTGTAGCGGGCAGCAGAGCCCTTGCAAATGTAGACAGCCATGGAAATTTTGTCTTCTTCTCATTCCAAAATGATGGAAGGTCCGCATTTTGGAAATGGGTCGATCCCCAATAGCAGAAGCAAGATATTGCCAACATTCTTGATCTAATGGATGATCTTCGATTCCATGACCAACAGCACTATGTTTTTTGGATAGTTTACTCAAAATTGATGAAGAACTATTAATATTTAAAGAAACTGAAGTGTCCGTTTCATTCAGATAGGCAGTCGCTTCTTGTAAAGCACTGGTACTCAGTTACATCCGGTTAGACTGGAAGCCGACCCCAACATGGTTGGGAAAAAGGCTCGGAGGAAGAAGAATATTGCCTAAACAATCGCGAACAAAATGGCACGTCTTAACCTAACTCACGCCGCGCAGCTAATGTCGGCGGCGGCGGCGGCGCGCGGGGGTTTCGCGGCGTGGCGACGCCGGCGCGGCGCCCATGTCTAATGTATATATTGTCTTCGTCTGAAATATGTCTACGTTTTGTATTAGTATTGTAAACGTCCTTGTATTTGTCCGTTTGGAAAGTAGATATTTTGTGTGCATCAAAATGACTGTCAGTCTTCATATATCACAAGAAAATATAAAGAATTGCTACCTAGTTACTACCCGCTACCATTAGTAGCCCGTTGCCCGGGTAACTGGGTTGAGGAGGTAAGATAGGCAGATGCTCCATGTGGCAAACTGGTACCTACTCAGCTGCATCCGGTTAGACTGGAAGCCGACCCCAACATAGTTGGGATAAGGCTAGGCAGATGATGATAGCAAGTGGAGTACCTATAGATAGCAACTTTTCTACAAAGTACTTACCTATTTCTAGGGGTTTATTATGGGTAGTGACAGTCATTCTGATGCTATAATGTTTTATACTATAGATTTATACATATTTGTGTATGTTACTGTACTGTCCTTGTTTCTGTTTCATTTTACATCAACAAACTTAGATATTTAGGGGTTTCGTATCCAAAGGGTAAAACGGAACCCTACTATTAAGACTTCGTTGTCCGTCTGTTAGCAGGCTGCATCTCATTAACCGTGATAGACATTTTTACAGTTGATATATTTTTGTCGGCGTTATAACAATAAATACTATTGAACTGGAACACAATAAATAATTTAGGAGGCTCCCATACAACAACCTTAATTTTTTGGCCATTTTATAGATAAATGTCGATCGAGATCGAGGCTCTTGGCTATGCAATCTTAAATTGTTTATTTAACCTCAGCTATTTCACCTGCTGCCCGGATAGGGATAAATTACTCGTAAAATCATAAAGTTACTCGGGGATACCTAGTGTTTTTTCCAACAGTGAAAGAATTATTCAAATCGGTTCAGTAGCTTCGGAGCCTTTAAAATGTTTCTCTTAGTAGTATTGCATAGATTAATCTTCAAATAATGAGGGTTTTCGATACTTTTTCTGCCGCCAGGCGGCGCTTCGTATGCGTCAGGTCCAAACAGCTGTCAAATAGTATGGAATTGTAGGGTCCGAACTTACTGTTTATTGAAATTCTGTTATATTGGAAGTGTTATTGATTTTATTATGGACTACGGTCAGAATAAGGTTTCCGAACTAAAAATTGAGCTAAGAGAGAGGGTGCAAAAGTCACTGGTACTAAGGAAAAGCTTGTTGAAAAATTTGTTAACACAATATGATTTAGTTTTTTTTATTTACTCAACCTCAATAGTAAAACAATAATGCAGTGCTTTAATTATAAAATAAAAAAAACACTAAAATCGTTCACTATTAAGCACTTTGACACCTGGACCTGACGACTCGGTGCTGCCACCTCGTGGACGCCATTTTAGAAAACCCTCATTAATAGGTTCATTTTCATTGTAATATATGTAAATAAGTATCATATTTAGTTAGCTCGCTTGCTGACGTGTATGTTTTCTTGTTTGTTTGCATGTCCGCGTGGCAGATTGACACTTGGAATCAGATTTGGCCGTGGGGGAACACCAAGTCTTACTGTAGGAAGTATAGGTATGTAGACATTTTCTTAACACGCTTATATTAGCTTCACTTGTAACTATGTATGTAAGAAAATCTTTGAATCTTAATTTGAATCTTCCCGGTCATTACAAATCCAAAATGGCGGCCTCCCCAAAATGGCGGACTGGCTGTGTGGAATCAAAATAGAAAGCGTGTTTTTTAGTTTTTTTAAATTATTATTTAAATATATATATATTTTTTTTTTATACAAAGCTGATCATATTAGATTAGAATTAATAGCCAATTTTGTAGAAATACCATATTTTTGCAAGTCTTTTGGATAGCGCATAGAAACATATTTTTAACGAAACTATCTGTCATATGAAAGTTGTTAAGGTGAATGGGACAATTGGATCGAGAACTATTTTTTTTTCTTTGATGTTTTACCTAAGTTAACATAAAATATGAGATGTGGTATCATTCGTGGTTATAATACCTACCTACGTCTCAAAGTATTTTTTATGACTTTGTTTTACTCCGAAAGTTCTATCAATTCAAATGTATCCGACAAACTTTTTAATGTAAAATAAAATATTATTAATGTACCTACTTATGAATTAAAGACATTATGTAAAATATATAAAACTATTAAAATATTATTTTTTTGCATATAAAAAAATTACAGGGAGTCAAACTGCCACCTAGTAGATTTCCATAGACTACGCGAGACTATGATTGATACATATGACAAACTGATCGAAGTGAGTTACAAATTAACAAGTTATTTGAAAATCATCTCTCAAGCATGATAGTCGAACTATCATCGCATTCATTTTTCAATATCTTTTTTTTATAGGAATATTATAATAGTGCTTACACACTAGCGGATTTACCGCTCGTCTTTTTTAAGCGCGACAAAAAAACCTATCACGGTTGTCAATTGATTGCTGTTGCGCTGATCAGTGCAAAAATCGTGCGGTAAATCCGATAGTGTGAAAGCGCTGTAAACCTGCCACAGACGTTTTTGAATTGTTTTTATCATTCTAATTAGGTTTACCTCATTTATAAAATTATACTCGAAATAAATAGTCATCTTTTATGTATTTTAAAATAAAGTAGGGTATGTATTGCCGACCACAATACTTCTGCATTTTTTATAATTGTTTTTTTCTGTTTCCCCTTTTATAATATTGTTGATTTACCTATTACAGCACTAGGTAAGTAGTTACCAGAAAATAAGAAACATACTTGGTTTCATAATTTTCGCCATAATTGTCAAAAATACATAGCATTTTGTATCATAATCATTTTTTTTGGCACAAATTCAATATTATATTGTTGTTTTATCCCTTGTCAAATGTTTGAAATTCCTTGAAAAATATTTTGAAATTAATTTATTTAAAATTATAATTTCAGAGATTTGACCTGTTTAAAATTACCTTCTTATGGACCGCATTTTGTCACAGGTTTTTGCGAAATTATGTAGTACCTAGTAGTCCAGTCATTTTTAACCCCCAATTTGTGGGAGAATTTCTATAGGTACTTAAATATAGTGAGCTGAATTTTTGTATAGGTACCTTTATTATATCTATGGGCCAATGTAGCTTGAAAATTAACGTATTTTGTTTTGATTTATTACACAATAATCGACATTCTTATCTATTTATTCTTAAAAATTCACTTGAACAGGAATTTTTCCGCCCAACAAAATCTAAAATAACTGGACTTGAGGTCAACAGCGCAAATTTTTTAACTTCGTGAAATAAAGACAGGAGTTTAGCTTTGCTTGCATATTTTAACATTAAGAAACTGCTATAAAATCTAAAATTACGTATTTCGCAAAAACCCACCCTTCCCTTTGACCCCCAAAACAACTACAAACACAAATTTCTAACACACTCTTCTTTCAAAACAGGATAAACTTCATGAAATACGAAAAGCCGCCCGTCTCACTGGACCATCTGAAACACTCGGAGGTGTACAAGCTAGTCCACGACATGGACACGACGCCGCCCAGGAAAGTTGAGATGAGAACCCCTGTGATGTCTGAAGCTGATTATAGAGAGGTAAGCACAAAACTGTCAGTTCTTTGCTACAGTTTCAAAATATATACCTACTTCAACGAGAAAAGTCATGGTGGCCTAGAGGGTAAAGAACGAACCTCTCAAGTCATCCTCTAAGCCTTTTTCTCAACTATATTGAGGTCAGCTTCCAGTCTTACTGGATGCAGATGACTACCAGTGTGTTATAGAGCGACTGCTTACCTGACCTCCTCAACCCAGTTACCCGGGCAACCCAATACCCCTTGGTTAGACTGTGTTTCGGAGGGCAAGCTAAACTGTAGGTCCCGGCTACAGTTTGGTGTCAGACCTACTGGCTTCTGACTACCTGTAACGACTGCCAAGGATGTTCAATGACAGCCGGGACCTACAGTTTAACGTGCCCTCCAAACGCAGTCATTGGTGTCTTGGATATGCTTAGAAAGTAGTTGCATTGGTAGGTACTTGATTCGTCCTGGAGTTGAACCCACACACTCATACTAGAGAGGTTGGTTCTTTACCCACTAGGCCAACACGACTTGGCAGCATACTATTAAGTTATTTTTCAATACTTATTTTTTAATATAGGTTACCTACATATTATTCAATAGTTTCCAGCATTAATTTATTGAATTCTTCTTCCGCAGAGATGCCGCTCGATGACGCCCAATGTTGAGAAGAAACATTTACAAATACCCCAACAGTTCCATCCTTAATTTGTATATAAAACAACATTTAAAACAATCAATCAAGTTTAAGCTCAAAAACTATCATATATAATGGTTGAAAGTTCAAAAAAACTAGGTATCTAATATAATGGTTGAAAGTTCAAAAAACTATCTAATATAATGATTGAAAGTTCAAAAAACTATCTAATATAATGGTTGAAAGTTCAAAAAACTATCTAATAATATAATGGTTGAAAGTTCAAAAAACTATCTAATATAATGTCTGAAAGTTAATCCCAGATATAGTTTTTCCAAACTTGAAGTGTATGCGGTAACTGGTAGAGGGAAATTCAAATATAATATGTTTTTTTGATATTTTACCTAAGTTGACATTTTGTATGAGTGATTTTGACATTCGCGGTAATAATATACTCCAAAGTAATTTTTGATGTCTTTGTTTTACTCCGAAAGTTCTTACAATCAGATAAAGTAATATTGTTTAACACTAAAGAACGGCTCATTGCGAGTCGAATTTAGTTGGGAGCCGTCATCAAGTTTGGCGAGATCTATAATAATTTTAAATGCGAATGTGTTTTTGTTTGTCACTTTGATTATAGAATGGCTGAATGTGGTATAGTGATAGATTAAAACCTTGAGAAGAATAGGGTACCTATAGTTTTTATTCGGTTATGTAAAATTGTTACTTTGAAAAGCGGGTGAAAGCCGCGAGAAACAGCTAGTTTATGCAATTTATAAATATTTTATTACCTTTAATAGCTTATTGAAGAAACTGCCATCGGATATATACTTACCTAATACTCTTGTAAATTACCTAACATAACCCCTGAAATCCGTATTTCAGTACCTACCTAAATATTTAGTAATTTCGTTTATAATTTTTTGTACTTATAAAATGAAAGGTTGTTTTGTTTTTATTAATAAAATGTTCGTGTTTCTGAGCTTTTTGTTTTATTTATAATTTCTTCTATCTCTAAGTATGGTCAGACTTAAAAGTAGCTGAACTAATCAATACTTTAATTCCTTAAAAAAAGCAAACGTCAAAGTTTACTAAACATCTTAAAAACCAATATTTTAAGTGTTCGTCCATTACAACCCGTTTATAAAGACTGGGCATACTCCAGTCCTTAAAAACCTTTTGCAACATACAAAGAGTCCTGAAAACCAAGATTCTAGTAGGTGACCAAGTGTATGGACCTAATCCTATTCAACCGATTTGAAAAATTCACTGTTGGGAAGCTACACAATTCCCGAATAACATAGGCTATATTTTATCCCGGTACGGGCAATAGCGGGTGAAACCGCGGGCGAAAGGTAGTTTGAAATAAAACAACACAAAATAATCAACAATCATTATATTTGTTTCTAAACATAGATTCTACAGTGAAATGTAACCACGATAAAGCTTACAATATATTCACAATTACACTATAACGCCGATAAAAACATTTATCGCAACGATTTCCATTCTGACTCCGATTATCATAATTATCGGTAACAGAATTATATAGTTATCGGCACGAATCTTGAGCGCTGACCTTCATCTGCGCAGAAGTGATTTATTAGCAAAGAACCAATCCCGAGTGACGACTATGACGCGATGCACTGCGGGCGAATCACCGCTTTAGCCCGCCCCCGCGCCTCACTTCGTAGTCGTACCACAAAAGGGACCCAATAAATTACTTCTGCGCAGGTGAAGGTCAGCGCTCAAGATTCGTTCCGATGATTATAATTGGTAATCTTTCTGATAATTATCGTCATCAGAATGATATATCGTTATTATAGTATAATCGTTCTTATAGAATATTCATAATTTGCGAAAACATTAAGCTACGTACAATTATAATCAATAATTTCTGGTGTAATTTCAAAATGCGTTGTACGACTATGACCATTTACCAAAAAATATATTAAAATGGCAAATAATATCTTATGTTTTGTCTGTTTATTACATACATAGTAAAATTCGTCAAGATAATATTAAAAATGCTTCTTATTTTTTTTTGCTATAGTCATAGTCAAAACCTATTAATAGTGTTTTGTCCAACAAATCAAAGTTCGTATGATCAATTTTACACTAAGTTAATATTAATTTTGCTTTGCTATACACATAACATTCAAATGCTAGTTTGAATATAGGGGGCGATTACAAGCTAGAAGAAAAGTCTTACTCATAAAAATATTCAAAAGTATAGCATCCTCTGAGCCTTTTTCCCAATTATGTTGGGGTCGGCTTCCAGTCTAACCGGATGCAGCTAAGTACCAGAGCTTTACAAGGAGCGACTGCCTATCTGACATCCTCAACCCAGTTACCCGGGCAACCCAATACCCCTTAGCTAGACTGATTTCAGACTTACTGGCTTCTGACTACCCGTAACGACTGCCGAAGATGTACACGACAGCCGGGACCTACATCTATCGGGTTTAACGTGCCATCCAAAACAGTCATTGGTGTCTAAGATATACTTAGAAAGTACATACAAACTTACGTACATTCAAAAGTATACCATCTTAGCTAATATTATAAATACGAAGGTTTGTTACGTTTTCGATGCATTCGCTTAGACGTCATGCATACATTCATTCTGGGCTTATTTTTTTCTTCTTGAAGTTTCTATGATAATGAATGAGTATTTATCACTTTAATTGGCATGGAGTTTTATAGTATTTTTTGTGAAGATTTTTACGAATAAGAGAACAAACATACATATAGACAGTACATTTAGAAGAACACATATTTTTTTTACTTTTCGAAGCACCAAAACCACATCCATTTAGGTATTAAAACTACAAATAAATGCTTGAAATTAGGCCAAGTTTAGGTCCAAAAATTAGGCCAAATATTCTAAGACATTAAGGTGAAATATTTTTTTTACAGATTTACAATCCTTACCAATATTATGAATGCAAAAGTAGCTCTGCCTGTCTTCACGCCAAAACTACTGAACTGATTTCAATTAAATCAGATACACAAGTAGTATAGAATCCGAGAACGGGTGTAGGCTACTTTTTATCCGTGTAAAGGAAGTCGTTTTGTAGAAAAGCGGGTGGACAACCAGTATATGTATTTGCTAGGTGTGACGGCTATGCAAGCAATTTGCATTGCCATTGAAAACACTTGATCAGATCACCTGTATCAAGCAAATTCATAGTACAAATGATATACTTTTCGAAGGAAATGCATCACACTGCACACACTAGAAATGTATGTATTTTTGTTGTTGATTTACTAAGGCCATTTATCGATGCTATTTTTTATCCGCGCACGGGAAGAAGTTCCTCCGGCGAAACACCATAAAATAAGTTATGTCAATTGTCGTGCAAATATTTTTACATAGCAAAAATCGAACTACGGCTGAGTTAGGTAACATATTGAAATCGGTTATATCGGAACGAGTAATCTTTCCGATAATTCCTGTATATGTAAAGAATAAATCCCTATACCCCTTGGTTACGGCATTCACGCGTGAACGACACAACCGATTAAGCTGAAAATTAGAGGGGAAGTTAGCATAAACCCAGGCAAAGAACATACATAGGATAGCTTTTGTCACCTGTCTACGGGAAGCGGTTATATTGAGACGCGGGTGAAACAACGGGCTGAAGCAAGTTGCGCTAAAAATACAATTTTAGACTAAATTTTGAACGGTAAGGCCTCACAATATCACAAAATTGACAACATTCAAACATTTAATTAATTACATACAAATGACGTTTATTAATATAATTACTACTGAAAACGCGGTAGAGGACCGATATAACACCAATAGTGATTATTATCTTAATTATAATACGTGTAATCGCAACGGTAATTCTTGTAATCGGTCCGATAATTCTTGTAATCGTACCGATAATTCTTGTAATCGTCGCGATAATTTCTGTAATCGGTCCGATAATTCATGTAATCGGTTCGATAATTAGTTTTTTTTTCTAATATATCAAAGCAACCTAAATGCCGCGGCAAAGAAATGGAAGCCAAAAAAGAACGCTGGTTCGATTTTTTAAATTATCGGAGCGATTATTTTTCGTTACACTAAAATTATCGGTTTCTAAATATCATTACTAACAATAACGATACATCAAACAAAGCTATATTGACTTAATATTAATAAATATTGCTGTTTAAATCAAATAGAACACATTGAATATTAATATTCTAACACATTTCTATCATGGAGAACAAAATGACTAGCGAAGATGTCATAACGCAAAATCTCTTAAGAAAGTAGCGCGACAACATGCGGGGCGAGGGGGACGAGGAACGTTACTAGCTCCCCTCTTATACGATTTTAATATTTTCAAAATAAAATCACCAATCAATCAAGACCAATCTTCGACAGATTGGTTTTGATTTGACAAGGAACCCGAACGCCTCGTTAGTTCTAGTAACTGATCACGGCTACCGTACGTTGCTTGAGCTACAAGAAGGCGCCTGACCTATCTTCCTTATGGCATCTCCGCTATCTTTCCTTTCTCCGTGAATTTATATAATTTTTAAAGTTTTTTGAGTCAAAAATGGCACCGTGCTTTCTATGGCACGAAATTAAGTCAAAAACGCAGTAAGTACTAATGAAATATATTTTACAGTATTTTGAAAATAACTGACGTCCAAAAATCTTCGTCAAAAAGAAAAAATAACCATTAATTTTTTAAAAAAGGTTCGTCAATCGAAACTATGTATTTATTTTAAGAATTTTAAGTACCTACAGACGCCAGCAGGTCAACCTACTACCTACCTATTGTCATAAGGTTGAAAATCTATTGAAAACATTTGATAGAGGTAGGTTGATTTGCTCTCGTCTGCACTACGGTCAATATAAATATAAAAAACATATAGCCAATCTGAGTATCCAACCCAGGACTTCAAGTTTTGCAAAAGCGATTTCGTGTCTGTTAAAATCCAAAATCTAGTAACCTGATTTAAAAATAAAATATTTTTTTCGTCATAAATTCTTCTGTCAAAATATTTTTACTTTTTTATTGTAAATTATACTTAAATAATACACAAAAATATAAACTAGAAAAAAATCGAAGACGTTGATTTCAATAAAAAATCTACATTAATAGAACAGTATAATGATTTAAAATAGAAAAAAAAAACAATAACTAGAAAAAAAAATTAAAACTATTGGTATTTACTTTTTAAAGTTACGTTTTAAAATTGAAAAGCTTCTAATATTTAGTAATCTTTTGACCGACACGACATAAAAAGCCCTTTTCATCTAGAATAATAATGGCGTCCAAGGCCGATTTCGGCCACAGCGGCTGTTCTCATATAAGGAGATCAGCCAGCTGCGCAGGACATATTATAGTGCACGAGCATTTGCTTGGACTGCGGTGCACTCACTATTCCTTCGCTCTCATAGCGCGATGGGACGACAATCCGACACCACCGGAGAGAGATCATCATCTTTATATCATTCTAAAGATGTTTTGTTAGTACCCCAAAGACTCCGCAACTTGTAAAACTCATTTGAAAAAAAATCACTGTTGGAAAGCTACACTCTTCCCGAGTATCATAGGCTATATTTTGGCTCTGCTCGGGCAGTAGTTCCCAAGGGAAGCGAGTGAAACTGCGCAAAAGCAGCTAGTATGAAATATTATTATATTTCTAATAATCTCCTTTTTTAACTACAAATATGTAACTACTTTTCAGCGTGTCGGTCAAAAGATACTAGCTACTATTAGTAAACCACTGTAGGTTAGGCTCTTTTTATATATTTCAGGCATTCACAACAAGGCGTTTTCTTTCAAAAAATCATCACCTGTCTAGTCTTTTCTCAACTATTTTGGGGTCGGCTTCCAGTCTCACCGAATGCAGCTAAGTACCAGTGTTTTACAAGGAGCGACTGCGTATCTGATCTCCTCAACCCAGTTACCCGGGCAACCCAATACCCCTTGGTAAGACTGGTGTCAGACTTACTGGCTTCCGACTACCCGTAACGACTGCCAAGGATGTTCAATGACAGCCGGGACCTATAGTTTAAAGTGCCATCCGAAACAAGAGAAAAGAGCGTACCTTAAAGTGATTTACATAAAAAATAAGTATTTTTTTACAATATACACTCAATTAAATCCCATAATATTTCCTATGGCACGTATAAGAAACTAAAATAATAAGAAGTAGCGAATATTTATATTTTATATTTAGACAATTGACTTGCTTATATCTAGACTTATGAAATAAAAAGGTAAAATTTGTTTCTTACGTTTTTTGTCACCTGTAAAAGAAATGTAAAAAACTAAAATTAACGAAAATAATTTAGTATGTAGCATCCATCTATAAATAATAAAGAAAAACACTTTTTTTATTGTACACAAACGAATCCGAAACTACAGAACCGATTTTGAAAAATTCTATCACTGTTGGAAAGCTACACTCTTCCCGAGTAATATAGGCTATATTTTATCCCGGAACGGGCAGTAGGTATAAGCTATTGACATAATCATGTATGCCTTCCCTATATTAATGTTATAAAGCTGAAGTTTGTTTGAACGCGCTAATCACAGGAACTACAGGACCAATTAGAAAAATGATTTCAGTGTTAGATAGCCCATTAATCAAGAAGGGCTACCTTTTATCCAAAAGCGACAGAACGGTTGCCTCAAACTATTGGCAAAGGTTAGTGTATAATAATTATCAGTAAACTATCGTCCACTGCTGTACATAGGCCTGCAAAAGAAACTGCAATACTTTTGCTAACGTTGCAATCAAACTCCTGACTTTATCATAATTCCCCTAAATTCCAAGACACAGATTAGAAATAGGACAGGCCTCTTCTAGCAAAGAAATATATTTTCTGACCTCAAAAGTTATGGACTATTGTTAAAAAAGCCATAAAAAAACTTTTTTTGTAGTAATAACTATCCCCCTTTCAATAATCACCACACAGTCACTCGGTGATTAACTCACCTCACTTCATGCTCATGTTACTGTAGATATCAAATTCGTCCATGCCATCAGGCTCGAAGGCGCGGATCTGCTCGAATAGCTCGCTATCCATGAAGCTGTCAGTTTGTGCGGGAGTAGCCGCACTGAAGTAGCTGTTGCGCGGTGATTTGTGTCAACGGTGGGTCGGGTGGTGATTAGTGTAGAGCGGTGTCTCAAGTGGTGATTTGTGTTGAATAGGTGTTTGTGTCAAGTAGGAATTCGTGTTCAATAGGTGATCGAGTCAGAAAGTGTTTGAGTCAGTTGGTGATTATTTTAAAACGGTTGGTTTGTTGGTGATGTTTTTATTTCCAAAGGCGTATTTATGTGACAGGTGGTGATTAATTTCCAACGGTGTTTGTGTCATAGGGTGTGATGTATTTCAAGTTATGTGTCAAGTTGAGATTTGTGTTCAAAAGGTGATTGATTGATTCAGTTGGAGATTTTAAAAAAGATGTTTGTGTCAGATGTTGATGTATGTCAATTTCCAATGGTGTTTGTGTGAGATGGTGATCCGTGTTTAATATCATGTGGTGATTTAAATGTGTGTTTCATGTGTCAGTTGGTGATATATTTTCAACAGTGAATGTGTCAAGTGGTGATTCGTGTAATTGAGCCATGTGGTGATTTGTAAGTGTGTGTATGTTTGTAGTCCAGCAGCACCAGGGGATCGGGAAAGAGAGAAAATGCAACACTTTAATTAAAGAGAAGACGGTCGTTTTAAAAATAAAGAGAATAATAAAAAAAAATAACAAAAAACCTACAACCGTCGCCAAAAGGCAGCACAGACAAAATAGACGCAGTTGTAGTCTATGGTACGGCGATATCAAATAGTTTTTAATATTAATAAAAAAAAGTAAATTAACAAACAAAAAAAATAACGACCGTCTGTGTTGCATTTTCGCGAAGGTTTTCTTTTTATTGAGAAAAAATTGTCTTAAACAAATTCTACAATAAAACAGTCAATTTACGGCATTACCCAATTTTATATCCATTCGTAGATTTACAAAAAGAATTTGATTTCAATTTTTTCTCAATAAAATTAAATTTAAATAAAATCCTCAATAATTTTTTGTCACATATAATATTACAAATACATCGAATTCAAAACATACATACATGCGTTCAACGTTATAACAATCTCATGTAATGATAAAAAATTCACTTTGGTCCGTCAAAACTTATTTTTTTAACATTTTTTTATAATTTTTTCAAAATTCTCATCAACGAAAAAAAAGTGGCCGAAAAGCGAGCTTTAATTTGTACGAAATAAAATCTTACTGTCACACAAACTGAAAAATCTTTCGAAAAAGGCAATTTTGGAAAAAAAAAAACTCAAAAAAGAAATTGTAAAGTTTTGACTAACCAAAGTTGGGTTGTCTAGCTCCACACATTAAAAAGTTAAGTTAAAATTTTGAGCCCATATTTTTTTTATTTCCACAAACTTTAATTTTGAAAATAACAATAATGAATAAACCTGTGTGGAGCGGACATTTTTTAGTTTTTGTTTACCTATCAAATTACGCCTAACTAGGAATAATAGTCACACCCATTTAAGATATTTTTTTCACATAAATTCGTTAATTTTATTAACTATTTAACCAATCAGAAAATCAATACACCGACATCAAAACCGAAGGACTTTTCGAAAATAAAAAAAACTTCAATTTTTTATGAAACATCGAAAAAAAAAAAATTTCTTTCAAAAATTCCTTCAGCCTTGTCAGAGTAATTTCATGTTTTTTTTTTTTTATTAATTTAATTGACCGATTTAGTAATACTTATAAATACAACATTCAATAAAACCTAACCTAATCGTATTTGGTAGCTTGACATTTAAATGACATATGTCAAAAATGGAAAAAGCGCGCCAACTTTGGCGTTTGACATTCATATTCGTTACGGGATTGCTTTAAAGCAAAGTTTATTTTGTTTAAGATGTTTTTATTAGTTATTATTTAATTATTAGGACATCAGCTAAGTAATTTACCTAACTTTTTAACCAAGATTTATATAAAATTGTTTGTAGAATTAATACCACGGAATAATTTTAATACAGCTATTAATATTCGGTAATTATTTATGCCAAATAAAAAAAGATATGTATTAAATTCTGAAACGCTCTTGCAATATCCGAACTATTTAAAAAAATAACTTAAAAATAAACTTATTTTTAAATGTCATGTTCAATAAAACTGTACTTACTTAAAATTATAATTAATAAAAAAAAGTATTAATTTAAAAATTAGCACCGAATTTATACAAAGAAAATAGAGATAAAATTATTTTTGTTAATTCATTCAATTCATCATGAACAATATTTTAAATTAATCAAAATAAGTATGATTTTAAGTAAAAAAATCGAGACCTATCATAACTTTGGGAAAACGTGACAAAAATTACCAAGAAAAAAAAAAACAAATTTTTGCCACATTTCCCGAAAAAAAAAAAACTATTTTAAGTTTTTTTTTAAATTACATTTATTTAAAAACCTAGAAATAAAGAGAAATTATTTTCTAAAAAAAAGGAAATATATTTAAAATGCAACAACCTGGACCCAAATAGGCGAATAAATACTTTTAAATATCGATTATTTATCGAAGATCGAACAACGGGTTGAATCGAGTTGATAATTCTTCGAGATACCTAATATTATGTTCTGATTGCGTATTGATCGAGAGACAGTTGCGATTTTATCGTCTAATAGTGACATTTAGGCCATACTTTAAAATTATTTTATATTCAAATGTTACGTTAAATTTTTAAACACCGTAGGCACGCGTCTATGAGCGTGAACTTACCGAGAGCCGGATTGTTCGCGTGAGTTACCACGGCCCTGGTACACAATGGGCTTAAAAATGAACCAAGGTGGGTTTTTACTAAGTAAAAGTCTGACAATCCCTCCCGCTGCACCTATAGCGGGAGGGGTCATTTGATGATTCCCCACCACGGTAAAAATACATGTTACAAACACGATTAAATTTTTTTTTTTTTAATACAAAATGTCGTACGACAAAATCGCAACAGACGCACGATCAATAACCAATAGAACGCTACATATAGAAGAGGGATAGATTTTTTATGGAAATATCAGTCGTTTTTTGAGAATACATATTTTTATTTAAATATAATAGTAATAAGAATGTATTAAAATTTTTAAAATAATACGTTGAGAAGGACGGTTAGTCATTGACATTGTGGCCTTTTTTTAACATTGTAAATAGGTATGTAATAATAATTATTTTAGGGACGAAATTATTTTTAACACGCTTTTATTAAGTCGACCTGTATGTAACTATGTAATGGAATCTAAGGTAACTAAAACCATCTTCCAAGGATCGTAGCGTCATGAAAATTGTCAGTTTTATGTAGTTCCGATGACAATACAATAATATGGTACTGTCGAACTGATCTGATCGAACTGAACTGGAACTTCATGATGGAACATCGTATCATAGCTGTGTTTGGACTTGTTAGAAAGGTCTTGTAATGAACTTTTATCATGATTAAATTTGGGTTTATAAAAGCGTGTTTTCCTATTTCATTTTTAACTATTAATTTATTAGTTAAGTAATTATAGTAATATTTGTAGTATTTCGTTTTAAAATTTTGAAAAAAACAATGTTTTTTTTTTCAGTGTGTTTCGACGAAATATTTATTTTTATTATAATTCGGTTTTTAATACAGTCAAATGGTTTTTTTTACTTGTGTTTCGCACAATTTACAAAAATCTAAATATCAGAGACTAAGTCTTTAAGTTTTTTTTATGAAGCTCCAGAATGTCAAAGACAATTTCTTATTGATTTTCGTATAACGATGTATTTTTTATAATAAATTTTGAAATATAATTAAAGAAAATATAATAGATTTTTATATATAAATAACCATTTAGTATATAATATAGATAAATATAAGTGAGACAGTAACAATAAAAATGTTAAACATCAGTTTTTTTTTTATAAATATATCAAAAATCATCCTTAATAAATACTGTAAACCAATATATAGGCCGTTTTTTTTTTTTCAATTTGAATTTGAAAAATGCGATGTGCATCTAATAGCCAACAAGATTTAGTTTCTTGTAAAAAAAAAAGGAATAAAATACAGTTTTTTGTTTTTCAAAAATGAGATGTTGTGTTTGTTGAGATTTTTGTAAATTCGTTTTTAAACCCTGAACCTCATTTTTGTGCTTAGGTCGAAAACATATGATATGTTTTTTCTTTTTATTTTTTTTAAATGCCAAATGAATTTTTGTGGGTAGTTAAGAGATAAGTTGATCGTAGCTTATATTTTGGCATAGTTATAATATTAACGAGAAAAAAAATGATTGGACGAAATCAATAATCTCAGTTTTTTTAAACTGAAAAAAATTTTTTTTCACACGTTTTTTTTTCTTTTCATCACTAACAAAAATTACAGATTCCGTCAATCAAACTTACATAATACACAACCTCCTTTTCGGGAAGTTGGTTAAAAAAGGGAATACTGATAAAGACGAAGCACTTAATTAGATAATAATTAATTTAAAAATAAATGCCAATACTTATTACAAACTATATCGAATTTTTAATACTGTAGATTTTTGTGCCAATCGCACTTTTATTTTGGATCACAATTTTTTTTTTCAAAATCTTCACGCGAACTTACAGAATGCAAGAATAGGAACTAATATTTACAGTGTGAACGAAAATACATTTTTTTAGCAATTTTGAAAAAAAATATCATTGCTGATATAAAATAAAAACTGAATTGGAAACCTTTCTTCTTAGTTTTTTTTTCTTTAATATTTAAAAAACATAAGTACCAATTATATCATGTAAAATATAAGTCTCAAATTAAATATTTCGCCACACTGTATAATCATTTTTGACACTTTTTCACATCCACCTCAATATTATTATTTTTTTCTAAAAAAATTGAGATCCAAAATTGAAAAAAAAAAAATTTTTTTTTCTAATTTTCAATTTAAGATTTAAAGACATTGCACCTAGCCTAACAGAAAGTCATGGTTTAATATTTAACTATTAAAAAATTAATCCAATTTACAGTTGAAGAATCGTTGTGCCGCAGCTATAAAAGAAAATACCTAATTATTTTATGAACTTTCACGAAAGTGGGTAACCCATACTTGTGTGTGTAAATGTACATACACGACATATTTGTATTACCAAAATAGCTTTGAAGGTTTTATAGTTATCGGCACGAATATTGAGCCCTGACCTTCACCTGCGCAGAAGCGATTTGTTGGTTTATTGCCTTATGTGTACAGTGCGCAAAGGAAGTCGTGGTGGCCTAGTGGGCAAAGAACCAACCTCACGAGTACGAGGGCGCGGGTTCGATTCCAGGTCAGGCAAGTACCAATGCAACTTTTCTAAGTTTGTATGTACTTTCTAAGTATATCTTAGACACCGATGACTGTGTTTCGGATGGCACGTTAAACTGTAGGTCCCGGCTGTCATTGAACATCCTTGGCAGTCGTTACGGGTAGTCAGAAGTGACACCAGTCTAACCAAGGGGTATTGGGTTGCCCGGGTAACTGGGTTGAGGGGGTCAGATAGGGCAGTCGCTCCTTGTAAAGCACTGGTACTCAGCTACATCCGGTTAGACTGGAAGCCGACCCCAACATAGTTTGGGAAAAAGGCTCGGAGGATGATGTGTACAGTGCGCAAAGCGGTCCCCACTCTTCCGCCGAGAGCTCAATATCCGTGCCGATAACTATAGAAACTTTCACAAAGGAGCCCGGAGATGGATGGAGAGGAAGAGGAAGACCTAAGAAAAGATAGATGGATTGCCCGAAAGATGACATGAATAGGAAGGGAGTGAGTGTCAGTATGACGAGTGACAGGGAAAAATGGAAAAGGATGACATATTGAGCCGACTCTAAATAAAAATTGGGAACAGGGCAGGAGGAAAAATACAAAGGAGCCCGTAATCTGGAAGTTGGTGATTGATACACCCGTGCATCGGAGAGCACGTTAATGTCGGTCCTGCTTGTGATCTCTCTCCGGTGGTGTCGGATTGTCGTCGCATCGCGCTATGAGAATGAAGGAATAGTGAGTGCACCTGTGTCCAAGCAAATGTTGTGCAGTATAATATGTCCTGCGCAGCTGGCTGATCTCTTTATATGAGAACAGCCGCTGTGGCCGAATATGTATGACTCGGGGCCAATACTGAGGGCCCGTATACAAACACTATGTGCATGTATATTTACACACACAAGTATAGCTCATCCGCTTTCGTGAAATAAAACATCGATACAGTTCGTATCAATCAACTATGCATTTCTGAAGTTAGCCATTTGTATGTATTTTATTAAATACATTTTTTCGTGAAGTCAATAGTACCTAACTTCGGACAAGCAAAGCTCGACAATATCTGTATGCGAACAAATGCGCAAGTATGACTAACTTTAGATATGCAAAGTAAATTTACGTGAACAGTTTCAGGAAATTTTTGAGACCTCAATATAATCATTATTTTCAAAAAAAGGCAAAAACTAAAGAAAAAAAAAAATTGGGACTGTGTCTTAGAAATAAACCTATATTTAAATTAAACTTAAAAAATAAACCCTACTTCAAAATCAACTAAATTATATTTTTATTACAAAAAAAAAAAAGAAAATTGCATAAAAAAATCTTAAAAGTAATAAAAAATATATATAGCGTATAAAAAAACAGGATGTGACTATTATATAAAAATTATTAAAATATATATTTATGTAAAAAAAACGTAAAAACTAAAAATTATTAATACTAATTAGTTTTCACTTCAGTTCGGCATCCAAAAGAAAATTAAAAATAATTTTCAAAAATCAATCATGTACCTATGGGGAGAAAAAAATAACAAAAGATAATAAAATCATAAAAAATAAGAAAAAAGCAAAAATACTGCACATCTCAAGAAATAAACCAAGAAATAAAAAAAACAATACATTTCGTTGTAATTTTAAAATCACCAGTCTTACTAACACACTAATCACCACACTCACTTGCTCTACACTTACTTTTTTTTGCACCATTAACTATAACGATAACCGAAACATTTTCAGTTGTCAAATCGCCGATCCAATGGGCGGCAAGTATACAGCTGGATATGGTTTGGTTATCGTTATATTGTAAAACTAGGTCTTATAGTCTTGCATTGTAGTGACTAGCAGCACTCATACAACTCCTAATCACCACTAGCATACTAATCACCACACCGAACTGCACCACACTCACCATAAATACTGCAATTTGTTTGAACTGCCTGTTTAGACAAACAACCTAGACTTAGCATCAATCATACAACTTCCAATCGCGTCTAATAGTGAGTGTGGCAATTAACCACACTCACTTTCTCTAAACACTTGTCACTCTAGTCGAGTCTTGCCTGTCTCGGTCACTAATCCCTACTGAAATCATCATCATCTCAGCCGGCGGACATCCACTGCTGAACATAGGCCTCCCCCTTAGATCTCCACAGATACCTGTTGGAGGCGACCCGCATCCAACGTCTTCCGGCGACCTTCAACACACTAATCACCACACTCACTTTCTCTAAACACTTGTCACTCTAGTCGAGTCTTGCCTGTCTCGGTCACTAATCCCCACTCAAAACACTACTACCCACTAATCCCCGCACTGACCTGCTCTGCACGCTGGGCGTGTTGCGGTGCGAGTCCGGCGAGTGCGCGTACGCCGGTGATGATGACATGTACGGCGGCAGAGTGCTCACCGCCACCACTCCGACAACAAGCACACGTTACGAGCATACTGGTTAACACTCTCAACTGCTCTTGATACTATTAGTCACAGTTTAAACAGGCCATTTCATTATCAAAACTCAAAAGACTGCCATTCACTTCTTACATACTAATTAACACACTCAACTGTGCCTCACACTTTTATATTGCAGTTTAAACAGGAAAGACAGTCACTAGGACTATTCAAATCACACTTCTATCCATCAACATACTTAAAACTTCGCTCATTACACTTTAAACAGTCAAGGCAGTCATTAGCCCCACTCAAAAGACTCTCAGTCACCTTTAACACACTTATCCTCAACACTCCTAAACCCTATTAAAAAACACTCTTAAACCCCACTAAAACACTCCAAAAGTAGTCAAGAAACACACTAATCCCCACACTCATCTTTTCTAGACACTTGTCACTTAAATCGAGTCTCGACACTAAGACACTTTACCCTCTAAAAACACTCCTCAACCCCACTACACACTATACACACTAATCCCCGCTACCCAGTAATCCCCGCACTGACCTGCTCTGCACGCTGGGCGTGTTGCGGTGCGAGTCGGGCGAGTGCGCGTACGCGGGTGATGATGACATGTACGGCGGCAGAGTGCTCACCGCCACCACTCCGACAACAAGCACACAATACGAGCATACTAGTTAACACACTCAACTGCTCTTGATACTGTTAGTCACAGTTTAAACAGGCCATTTAACTATCAAAACACTGCCATTCACTTCTTACATACTAATTAACACACTCAACTATTCTTGACTCTTTAAACAGGTAAGACAGTCACTAGAGCCATTCAAAAGACACTCTTTTCAACACACTCAAATCTTCGCTCATTACACTTTTAACAGTCAAGGCAGTCATTAACCCCACTCAAAAGACTCTCAGTCACCTTTAACACACTAATAACCACACTCACTTGCTCTGATCATATGTCATGTCGAGTTACTAGCATGAGTAAGACACTAAACCTCACTCAAAACACTCCCAGTCAACTCTAACACACTAATCACCACACTCATCCTTACTACACTTGACATATTGCAGTCTAAACAGGCCTGACAGTCAGTATACCGTCTAAAAAGACTCTCAGTCACCTTTAACACACTAATCACCACACTCACCCACTTTAAACAGTTGTCACTAGCATCTACATATAAGACACTTAACCTTACTTAACACACTCCTCAACCCCACTATACACTATACCCACTAATCCCCGCACTGACCTGCTCTGCACGCTGGGCGTGTTGCGGTGCGAGTCCGGCGAGTGCGCGTACGCGGGTGATGATGACATGTACGGCGGCAGAGTGGTGACTAGCACCGGTTTCACGTAGCCGTTCTTTAGCATTTCGTTTTCTGTGAAAGAAGAATTTTTTTTAGGGATTTTTTGTGGGTATGAAGTTTAGATAGTATTATTGTAGGTGAAGCAATTAAGTTTTTAAAATGTTCGTGTTTAACGACAAATAAAAGTGAAATATTTTTTTATTTACTGTCTGAAAACACTTAGTTTTTTTTCGTTTTTTACTTCATTTGTCAATCATTATTATTTCGGTATTAAGGGAATACAGAGTGCACCATCGTCTGCGCAAACATGTGCGCTATCATACATCCTGCGCAAAAACAAACTAAAAAAGGTTTGATCAAATTAGGCTGATAAATCAGCACGTTTCGAAATTCAGATATTCTTATTGTCATCTGCTTTGCACAGCTGGCTGATCTTCTCATAGAGCAGTCAACTCGGCCGGTTATCGGCCTAGAAATCTACTCACCAGGCTTAGTACAATATTTGTAGAACACGTCGTCTTTGGCAATATTCGGGTACAAGAATTGAAGCTGTGTTAGATCCAGCACCATAAACTGGGTTGAGGAGGACAGATAGACAGTCGTTCTTTGTGGCACACTGGTACTCAGCTGCATACGGTTAGACTGGAAGTCGACCCCAACATAGTTGGGAAAAGGCTCGGGAGATATGAAACTCAAACTCAAAAACTACTGAACCGATTCGAAAAATTCTTACACTGTTGGAAAGCCACACTCTTCCCGAGTAACACAGGCTATATTTTATCCCGGTACGGGCAGTAGCTCCGACGGGACGCGGATAAAACCGTGGGTAAACGAATAGTCAGACATATTTTCTATATTTCTTCAGGTTACTCACCAGGCTTAGTATAATATTTGGAGAACACATCGTCTTTGGCGATATTCGGGTACAGGAACTGCAGCTGTGTGAGGTCCAGTACCCTGTCGGCTAGAGAGCGCAGCATGAGGTCACGGGACGTGAAACACTGGTACCCAGCTGGTCCGACTAGACTGGAAGCCCACCCCAACATAGTTAGGAAAAGGCTAGGCAGATGATGATCTCATACATACATATTGGTCCCGATGACAGTGACTGGTACTCAGCTGCATCCGGTTAGACTGGAAGCCGACCCCAACATAGTTGGGAAAAGGCTCGGGAGATGAAGAGAAATTCTTCTGATTATTAGTACTACTCACCAGGCTTAGTATAATATTTGGAGAACACATCGTCTTTGGCGATATTCGGGTACAGGAATTGCAGCTGTGTGAGGTCCAGTACCCTGTCGGCGAGCGAGCGAAGCATGAGGTCACGGGATGTGAACGGTTGTAAGCTGAATACTTCGTTGCCCTCTGAAAGAAAAAAAAATATACATCGTACTTAATCTTGACTTTTATGAACGCTGAAAAAAATTAATGCAGCTAAAAGTAATAACAATTGAAGAACGTTTTCTATTCGTCGAAATCTTTTATTTTTTTAAACATTAGTTGATTGCTTTAATATGTGTAAAAAGTCATATCAAATTGTTTAGCTTTAGATTGAATTTTAAATGCTGGATATCACGGGTTCGATTCTTGGATATGCCAAACATTTGTGTGCTTTGGACATGGGTGTATCATTTTGGTGAAGGCTCTACGTTTGACAAAACGTCGACTGGAAATTTAAACATAAAGGTTTTTTTTGGTGATTTACCTAAGTTACCATCAGGTAAATAATATACGTTAACGTAATATTGATACCTTTCTTGCAAAAACAAAGCTATTGAAATGGCGTGATCTCTCTCAAAACTTTTAATCACCATTCTCACTTACCGCCAACCCATGCGATGGTAATGCCGCCCAGCTCAGAGTCTGAGAAGCGCAGTAAGAAAGTCCCGGCAGGACACTTGGACAGCATCTCTTCGGCTTGCTTCTTTTGGATGAAGCCACTAATCACCACTCTTACTTACCGCCGACCCAAGCGATGGTAATGCTAGCCGGGCACCGCTCTTACTAATACCTAGTCTTTCTAATCACCACTCCCATTAATCACCACTCTCACTTACCGCCAACCCAAGCGATGGTGATGCCGCCGAGCTCCGAGTCAGAGAAGCGCAGTAAGAAAGTGCCGGCAGGACATTTGGACAGCATCTCTTCGGCTTGCTTCTTTTGGATGAAGCCCATGATTAGGCTGGAATAGAAGAATATGATTAGATTTTTGTGAACCTGCAAGCCGGTTAGTTTTTAATAACGAATAAGTTCGTCATCCAAAGTTTTTTTTCATACTGCTATTAATTACTATTGTATGTAGTTTTAATCTTGTACTGTCAAGTTTAGTCCAATAGTCGAAAATGTATTTATATAATTAAGTTTTTTTTTTTAAATTTAGACCACAATTTATCAATTTAGACGACAATCATTAGTGGGATACTTTATATTCAAACGCACAAAGTAAGTCTAAAACAGCTGGTATAATTTCGGAAAATCATCATTATTAGGAAGCCAAAAATCATATTGTACAGCAGACGATTCAATGCAAAAATTGAAGAACTTAGTACATAAATATAACACAAATTCTACGCATCACCTTAAGGTTGACCAGACAGAATGCCTATGGTATTAAGTCCGCCTTTGTAATATTATATAATTATTGCATAAAGTATAAATAAATAATTCCACTTACTGATCACACCAAAGCGTCCTCAAGTAGTCCCTCGTCACCTTAACCACCATATAGAACCACTCCCAGAACGTAAAGTTGCGCTCCGGGAGAGCATCCTTGCAGAACTGGGTCCAGGAGACAGGCATGGCGTTCAGCTCCATGGTGTTGAGAGGCAGACCAGTTCTGGGGACGGCGCAGATACTGCACGTTACTTATAGCACGTGTCCATGAACGGATAGAGTTTTTGCGACAAAACAGCGTCATTTTGAAGCAAAGAATGTAATTTTATGAACTTTGATTAACAATGGCGAGTGTTTAAAAAAAAGTGAGTGTGGTGATTAAGCATATTGTATGTGAAAACTGAGGTTATGTTTGAGTCAAAGAGTGTGTCCGGTGATTAAGTTTGATGACTGTGTTTGTTTCTTTTTTTGGTCTGTGGCAACCCTGTTGACAAGACGTCAACAAAACTTCTCCCAATTAATTAATTTAATTTAAATATAATTTAAGTGTTATTTTATAAGTTATAACATTAATTCGCAATAATAATAAACACTTATTGCTGGGACGGTAAATTTTGTGATATACTTTGTGTTTTACTGTGTAAATATAACCAAGTCTCGGCCTGTCAAAGTTCGAAACTTGGTATAACGATCTTTGAAAGTTTTGAATTAAAGTGCATTGTCATCGTGAAATCCTGTAAGTACTATCTTTTTTCAACTTAATTTATTACTGAGAATTCTTATTCTTCATTAGTGATTACCGGAGAGAATAATTAACATCATAATAGTGCCTAGAAAATAGTTTCTCACACAAACTAAAACACTTTCATAAACACCTACCTGAGTTATTGTTTTTTCTGTGCAAAATGGAAAGAATAATGACCAGGAAAGCCACTGCACGTTTGGAGGAAGCTAAACTCCAACAAACACTAGTGGAACTTAAGAAATATAAGGATTTGTGTGGGGATCTACAGAGGGAACAGGATGACAATGAGAAGGAAGTACTAAATATTTTAAACAATAATAGTAAATTAAAGAGTGAGATGGCAGAACTGCACTGTCAATTATTAAACATCACAGAAGAACGGGATAAGCTCCAACACATTGTTGACCAGTTTGACCGGTGTAGCGATGAGTTTGACACAACTCTCAAACACAACGCTGAACTGAAGTGTAGGTTGAGTGAGGCCCAGGACACTATTATTAGGATGGAGAGTACCAGCCAGAGACTTCAAACAGAGCAAACCAATGCACTGTTTGAGGAACTGGTTGGTACCACTCCGGTGCAGTCTGCTGACTCACTCTTGAAAAATAGTTCTCAAATAGTGACTATTGACCTGACTACTGACAACAGCTTTGCATCAATATCCCAGGTCAAGCAAATTATTGGCAGCAAAAACAAAGTAAAGAAATATGCCAAAATAAATAAATTTATTAAAAGGACTCAAAAGTTAATAAAAAATAACAAAAATAATTACACCAAAACCTACAAATCATTAAACAGTTGTAAAAAACTGCAATTAAATTTCAATAATAGTAAAAAAGAATATGAGGTTGATATGCAGCGTCTGCAGTCAAGGATTCTCCATTTACAAGAGTCATTGATGGCAGTTACATGCAAATATCAAACCTCACAAAGAGAAATGGGTGAGTACATACTGGCAATGAACAGCTTGGTCGATCTGTGTAGTGAGAATGAGAAAATGTTTAATTCATTAACAAACAATCGAACACCAGGTTGTGAACAAGATCTGCCAGGCTGTTCAGGGTTAGATGGTTCTCATCAATCTTCTCATTGTATTAAATTAAATAGTTGTAAAAAAAGTACTTCCTTCAACACACAAAAACCAATAGAATTAATACAAAAGGAAAAAAATAATTGCAAAAAAATAGTAATATATAGCGATGAAATTGGACAAAACATGTGTCACAGATTACATCAACATTTAGGTGAGCAGGTAATAAACTATTGTATGCCTGGGGCTACTTATGAACAAATATTAGATAAAATACTAAGCAGTAGTTACTGTCCAACTACTACTCTGGTTGTACTAATTGGGAGAAGAGGAAATGCCACTATTAAATCAGTTATTAAATACTTTGAGTGTTTATCTCAATTAAACGTAGAGAAAATAGTTTTGTATGCTTTTCCCTATGGCAAGGGCTTGTCACAGACAGAAAACAAATATAGACATAAATGCAATCTCAAAATACAAACTATGACATTGTATAATGAAAAATTCAATTTTATTGACTCTAATGTACTCATTAGTAATAATTATTTTATGACAAAAGATAATTATTATCTTTGTAATTTTTATAAAGAACAAATAGCAAAATCGCTATTTTATTGTATTTATAACAAAGCCAAATGCTTGGCTAACGATACTGCTCCTTTTCAGCAGTCTAGTTTTATTTTTTCACAGAACTTGGAATTAGTTCCAAGTGATTTAAATTCCACCACCAGACAATAGAGCCAATCTCTAGCAATAGTCAATCGATTATTTTGGATTGTGACATAAATACAATTATATCTTCAAATGTACAATTAAATACCGCAAAAAATGTTGTCACTTCTGATCCATCAAACCCTTTGAGTATAAGTACTAGAAACAAACAGAATTTGAATATATTCCATCAAAATATTCAAGGTTTGGTTGGTAAAGAATTGGAATTGGAGTTGTTCATGAACTGTAATAATATAGATATTTTATGTTTAACTGAGCATTGGCTTAAAGAGCATCAGTTCATGTTTAGCTTCAAGAACCATTGTGTAGGCAGCTCGTACAGCAGAGTAAATATAATACGTGGTGGTTCTCTAATAATTCTTCGCAATACCATTAAATTCAAAGAACGGAAGGATATTGTGAACCTTTCTGTTGAGCGAGTAATTGAGATATCATGCGTTGAGCTTGAGCGGTTCATTGTAATGAGTGTATACAGGCCCCCATGTGCAACATATACAATTTTTGAAAAGCACCTGGAAGATGTATTATTCAAAATTTCTAATAATAATAAAACAGTTGTCGTCTGTGGAGACTTTAATATTAATATACTGGAAAATACTGCTATTGTTAATAATTTTATAACTCTATTTAAATCATACAACTTGTACAGTACATTTCTCGAGCCAACTAGAATAACTAGCACTAGTGCTACATGTATAGACAACATTTTCACAAACTTAAAACCTTTAAATAAACAAATTTTAAATGTGTTGGATTCTGATCACTCTGGTCAATTAGTTATTTTTCCTATAAAAACTAACAGAGGTCTGAGAAAAAATGTAAGTTTTATTCCTGTAAACAAACATCGCTTGGAACAATTTAAAAATAACTTGTTTGAAAAACTGCCTGAATTGCCCTATCATGATAATCCTGATCAAGCTTACAGCCTTTTATTCAACTTGATTAATTGTGAATTTAAAAAAGTTTTTACTACTAAGTCCATATCTGTTTGTGATCAGGCAACATTTAGTGAGTGGGCAACGCCGGGTATTTACAAAAGTAGACAGAAGTTGTTTGAATTATACTATGAAAGATCATTCAATCAAGATGAAACATTTAAACAGTACGTTAAAAACTATTCAAAAATATTTAAACGAGCCTGTACCTCCGCAAAATCAGTACACATAAAACAGAAAATAAAAGCTTCTGGAAATAAAATAAAAACCACCTGGAATATAATTAATTCAGAAATAGGCCGATCCACTGTACGGAATCGAGACTTTCACTTAAAATAAACAATGTAGACATTAAGTCAGACTCGGAGGTAGCATCTGAGTTTGAAAATTTTTCACCAATATCCCTATTTTAACAACCAGAACTCTGATGGCATCTTCCAGTTCGGCTCTTACAATATTAAAAAATTGTGTTGCGGAATGTGACAAAGGTTTTGAATTCACGGTTGTCAGCTCTAAGGATATTATTCAAGCGTATAAAGATCTCGATGTAAAAAAGACTGCTGACCTTTGGGGATTGTCAGTTCAGATAATCTCATCGATAATTGAAATAATTTCACCTTATTTAGCAACTGTGTTCAACTCTTGTGTTGCATCAGGTGTTTTTCCTGACTTGATGAAACTTAGTAAAGTAATTCCATTGTTTAAATCTGGTAGTACAACCGATCCATCAAATTTTCGGCCAATTTCAATTTTACCCACTTTGAGTAAAATTTTTGAGAAGTTAATATTACGTCAATTGTTGAGCCATTTTAATAGAAACAACTTGTTGCACACTAAACAATTCGGATTTACCAAGGGTCGTTCTACTACGGATGCGGGCGTGGAATTGCTTAAAATATATTCGAGGCCTGGGAGGATTCGCAGGATGCGCTCGGTATTTTCTGCGACTTGTCCAAGGCTTTTGATTGCGTGCACCATGATATACTCATCAGGAAACTTCACCACTATGGTATCAAAAACAAGGCTCTTGACCTTCTGACTTCTTATTTGCATAATAGAATTCAGAGGGTGGATGTCAATGGTAAGAGGTCTTCCGGATCTACGGTCACCATGGGGGTTCCACAGGGTTCAATTCTAGGCCCTTTTTTGTTTCTTATTTATATTAATGACCTCCCTTATCACGTAAGGGATAATCACAAGATTGTGTTGTTTGCCGATGATACTTCACTCGTTTTTAAAATCAAGCGCCAACTCGACAATTTTGACGAAGTTAACAATGCACTCTCAAAGGTTGTTCATTGGTTTAATGTCAATAATCTTCTTTTAAATGAATCTAAAACGAAGTTAATTAAATTCTCAACGCCTAACGTAAGGCAGTTACACACCAATGTACAACTAAATGGAGTAGAGTTGAAGCCTGTTGAGTCAACGGTATTTCTTGGTTTGACCGTTGATTCCAAACTCCAATGGGGCCCACATATAGTTAAATTGTCAGGAAGGCTTAGTTCAGCCGCCTATGCTATTAAAAGATCCGACTTATCACCGATGTGGACACAGCCAGAATAGTTTATTTTAGTTACTTTCATAGTTCAATGACGTATGGGATTCTCCTTTGGGAAACTGTGCGGATGTTGAAACTATATTTATTCTACAGAAAAGAGCTGTTCGAGCCATTTATAATCTGGGCCCAAAAGTTTCTCTCAGAGAGAAATTCAAAGAAATAAACATTCTGACTGTTGCCTCTCAATATATTTTTGAAAATTTAATGTACGTTCGTAAAAACATTTCTAACTTTGTTCAAATGTCTGATGTTCATAGCATAAATACTAGGAATAAACATAATCTCGCTGTACATGCTACTCGCCTCCACAGAGTAAGCAACTCGTTCATGGGTCAATGTATACGCTTTTACAATAAACTTCCCAAAGCGGTTCGTGACTTACCTATCAGGAAATTTAAAAATCATATAAAATCCAAACTCTTGAAAAAAGGATATTACAAAATATCTGATTATTTAAATGATAAAGACGCTTGGGAATGAGCTGCTCGCTTAGTGAGTGATATCTTTTTAAATGCCTGTGTATTGTTACTTTTGACATTTAAATATTTATTGTCATCAGATAACTTTTATTAATGACATTCTTTTTATTGACATTTATATGTTATAATTGTATTTTTTTTTTTTAATTTATTATTATTATTGTGAATGTGAGTATCGTGTATGCTAGCAACATTATATATCCTTATAACATAAATACTGTCTGGCGGGTTTGAGTATTTTTAAATGGCCTACGCAAATGTTCTGCAGATCTGGTATCGTCGTGTGACAGGTCGTTGAGCTCCCTAAGATATGGTTGAGCTACACGACGACTGATGCATGCGTGCCGTCTGTTGGGACTGGTCAGCTCCAGCCTGATGTGGCTCTTTCCTCAAAAGGCCATTCCAGACCGCGTACATGGTGACACTCACACATAATTATTTCATTTATAACATGTTTGGACTTTAAAAGAGACTATGACCCTTGAGTTTGTTTCGGCGTTTCTTCTCAGGGATCAGTCAGTTAGGAAATGCCGGCCTCAGCGTTCTTAAAATGACGTGTAAAAGTGATGTAATGTCCAACTTGCAAAATAAACAATTTCATTTCATTTCATTTCATTGAGGCAGTGAGTTTGGTGATTAAACGTTGTCATCCGGCATTAAAGTTTAATTGAGCATTAGCGTGTTTAATGATAAGTAAGTTATGTTCTCAGAGTAACTGGTATATTACATAGAGTGTTACATTAGATAACATAGTATGTTAGCAGTATGTCACAGTGCCACACGCACGGCGTTCAGCTCCATGGTGTTGAGAGGCAGCCCCGTCCTGGGGACGGCGCAGATGCTGGACGTTACTTATAGCACGTGTCCAACAGCCGACACGGGGCATTGCGACAGAATATTGGAAAAGTATCAAGAATTTCCACCAAAACAGCAGTGTTTTGGAGCAAAAACACTGTTCTCCAGAGGCGCTCATCTTGATTTGTAGAAAATTTGCTCCAAAACAGAATAATTTGGAGCAAAAGAATGTAATTTTTATGACACTGCCTTACAATAGCGAGTGTTTTTTTAAGAAAGTGAGTGTGGTGATTAACCTTTTTACATAAACAGTGTTGGAATTGACTGTGTTTTGACACAATGAGTGTGTTTGGTGATTAAAACAGCTTGATTCGGGATAATATAGTCAGTGTTTTGAGCAGTATGTTTGAAGTGATTGCAATGAGTATCTATTAGAAGAGTGTGTTTCAGTGATACTGTGAGTGAGTTTGGTGATTAACGTTCTCATTCGAGATTATAGTGTAATTGGGAATTAACATGTTATCTATGTTTTGTGTGTAGTTAGTTACTGTATGGAGTATGTATTACATTAGATAACGTAGTATGTTAGCAGTATGTCACAGTGTCACACGCATGGCGTTCAGCTCCATGGTGTTGAGAGGCAGACCCGTCCTGGGGACGCGCAGATACTGCACGTTACTTATAGCACGTGTCCAACAGCCGATACAAGCGATTGCGACAGTATTTATTACAAAAGTGTAAAGAATTTTCACCAAAACAGCGGCATTTTGTAGCAAAAACACTGTTCTCCAGAGGCACTTGTCTTGATTTGTAGAAAATTTTCTCCAAAACAGCATAATTTGGAGCAAAATAATGTAATTTGTATGACACTGTCATTAAAAATGCAAGTGTTTTTTAAAGAAAGTGAGTGTGGTGATTAAGTTTGTTGACGGTTTTTGAGGTAGTGAGTACGGTGATTAAGCTTGTCATTGGAGAGTATAGTGTAACTGGAGATAAAAAACATGCTCAAAATTTTTCTTCTATGTAAAAGACGGTGAGGTGCATTTCAGAGCAAACCTATACATTAAACTTGTCGTATACCTGGCGAACAAGTGCCATTTTGGAGCAGCATTTTTTTCATTTTGGTATCTAAGATTGGGCCTGTATACTAAAGCGTTTGAGTTGAGTATTTGGTGATTGGATTAAGATGTGAATGGTGATGTCAGTGAAAAAGTAATTCATGTCTACCTCTACATTTTTTTTTGTGTTTCATCCATACATAAAATCATATCTTTTGTAGGAACTTTCTTTAACTCCTAAAAACGCCAAGAAATATATGTCTTACCTGAAAATCTTCTCAGCGAGGAATCTCAGATTATCCTCAGAGAGGTCACCCCCAGTGGCTGAGCAGAACTTAATGCGGAGGGTCTCGGCCAGTTGACCCCAAGTGACCTTTGGACAAGAGTTAATTGTACATATGAGACTGTGAGACGGGTTCTTAGGGCGGGGCGTGAGATTATGAGAAATTGGTTGTATTACAGAACTAATTTTGGATTGAGACGGCCCCATTGAGAAAGGCTATATAGGCAATTTATCTAAGTTCGACTTATACGGAGTAGTTCTCGCATAACACAAGTTTGTTAAATTACAAAATTAGAGACTTTTTCAAAAATCATCAAATGACCCCTCCCGCTGTGGGTTAGCAGCGGTGAGGGAGTGTCAGACTCTTACTGACTAAAAACCGTCGTGTTCCGTCGTAGGCCGCGTATGTACCGGGGCCGCGGTTTCTCTGTCGAACAACCCGCAGCCCTGGCATGCCTTGGCCCTACTGGACCCCGCTAGGAAAGTGATTGTGGGCTGCGGGATTGCTCGTGCAGTAACCGCGGCGCTGGTACATGGCGGGCTTAAGAAGGAACATGGCGGGGGTTAGTCAGTAAGAGTCTGATACTCCCGAGCGCTGCACTCACAGCGGGAGCCGTCATTTAATAATTTTCCATAAAAAGAGACTAATGATTGTTAGCTGTTATTCAAGGGGTTTAACTGAATGGCTATTTTAAGCAGTTTAGTTATTTTTATTGCTTTGAAATTCTACTCATTATCATCCGTCGAAACGGCTATTGCTTTGACCATCATATGCCGAGCCTTTCCCAACTATGTTGGGGTCGGCTTCCAGTCTAACCAGATGCAGCTTAGTACCAATATATAGAAGTAGATATAATAAGTATTTCTGCAATTTCTCATATCCCCACTACCGCCCTAAGGCCCATCTCAGACACTCACCCGGATCAAATGGACGGACTGCTTCCAGGCATGACGTAGGACAGAATTACAATTAAACATTATTTTTTAGATCGTGTGTGATGAAGCTTACAGGTTGGTAAAGAGTGACAAATGTATGGAAGAATAACAGCGTAAAATATACTAGCGGATTTTATCGGTTCTTTTACGAGGTGCAAAAATCTAATTCAAAGGTTTAACAGCCAGTTTCTTCATCAAAAGTTAAAGCCAAAGCAAAAGTCAAAGTAATGTCTAAAGTGAAAGTAACGGTCAAATTCAATTTTTCTATTAGCTTTGCTGTCACTTTAGCCTTGAAAAAACGAATTTGACCGTTACTTTTACTTTAGACATTACTTTAACTTTAACTTTTGATGAAGAACTGGCCGTAAGTGTCATCTTTAGTGCCGATAGTTGTCAAAAGATTGCCGCTCGTGACACCACTCTTATGAACAGGGCGCTTTCAACTTATACGTTTTTAACGGCCGGCTGCGGTGCCGAAGCGGTGCGTTAGACGTACGGCGTACGGACGTTCCTCTTTGTTCATACAAAACGCACGGTGCGGCAACCGTGCGGCACCGGTACGTCGAACGCTGGACAACAGGATTGTTGCCGCACGGAGTGTTTTGTATGAAAAAAGAGGAACGTCCGTACGCCGTACGTCCTGAGCGTTCTATAAGCGCTTTTGACAACTACCGATCCAAATGATGACATTTGAAACCCCGTGAAAGGTCTTTTTGTGACTTGAATTGTGTTGCCCGAAAAAATCGTGCGGAAAATCCGTTAGTGTGAACGATTATTTGTGGATTCTTTGCATTTTATGTTAGTTCAAATAATCAACCTATGAGCTTTTTAGTGAAAACATGTGACAACAAGTGCTTAATATTTATAAGTGCAAAATAAAATGTAATTGTGCCTCAAAAAGCAAGCTTTCCCCGACAAATGTATCTCGTGGTGTACTCGGTCTAGCAAACAGTAACACATTGCGTGCCTCTTATGTACTCCATTTATGTACTCTTCTTATACACTCCTCGTATGTACTCTTCTTATATACTCCTTGTATGTACTCCTCTTATAACTCCTCTTATGTACTCCCTTTATGTACTCATTCTGATATACTCCTCTCATGTACTCCCCTTATGTACTCCCCTTATGCACTCTCTTATAACGGGTGTGTCGTTCACAATCACATTAAATCCTATCGCATATACTTTGTAATATTCTATGGCGAATTGTAAAAAAAATAACCTAATCCATTCAGTGGTTTAACCACAGGAGTCATTTTTCGTTTTTATAATTTACAACATCATGTTTAAAGCAGAGATAGAGTTAGGAGCATCAAATGTTTTGACCAGTTGACAGCTGTCAATTTTCAAGGGAGAATTTCAGTTGTTTGTAATGACTGACTTTTATATGGTGTTCTAATTTTCGCACATTTTTATTCTATTTACTTTGTTTGAAAAATTCATTTTTTTATTATTACGTATTTTTCTTTTTTCTTTGTGTTAATCGACATATATTAAATAGTATATTTATGCATTTCATTTAATGTGATTATGAACGACACACTCGATATACTCATCTTATGTACTCTCTTATGTACTCCTCTGATATACTATTCTTATGCACTCCCCTTATCTACTCTATTATTCTACTCCCCTTATGTACTCTCTTACGTACTATACACTAAACCTAAAACCTTCGCCTTGACAAATACCATGCAAAACAATCACAACCCTTTCCCACGGCAGTCCAGTTTTGCAGGACCGGCTTTTCACTGGCTCCTGCAAAAACGGGCACTGTCTTCACACGTAGTTCAGTTTTGCAGGATCCCTAGTAAAAGGCCGGCCGCAAAACTGGACTGCCGTGTTAATCCTGTTTTTTGACCATTGAGGCGATTTGCTAATAGTCTATTGGGGCTGCCACCACTAAACTTTCCCGCAAAAAAAAGGCACGCAGGAATCCGTGTGAACACTGCTATAGAAATATATGTATCATTATCTGGACTGTCGTGTGAAAGGACTGTGAAAGGGCTGTCACCAAAGACTATAAAACCACTTGACTGCGCATACAGTGCCCCGACGCTCGCCAAAAGTTAGTGATTTTGCGCGTACTATAAGGCTACGATCAGTACGATCTTTTAGTAGCGACCGTGAACTGACCAATAGTAGCCGCGGATTATGCCGCGTCCCCCCGCCCGCAGTGGTGAGTCGTGTTCTTAGAAGAAATTGGCGAGTGCGCTCTCTAGTGGTTATTTACTTTATGGCTGTCACGCACATACACATAAACACACGTGCCAAATTGAAAACCCCCATTTTTCGAAGTCACCCAAAACACTAACGTTTTAACTCAGTGCAACATAAAACAAACACAGCATATTCTACGGGCTACCCACTTACCTTATCAGGCACAGCGAAGGGCACTCGTCCCGGGGGGCTGAAGGCGTTATCCCAGGTGACTGTAGCCCAGCCGTGGGGCTCCTGGTTGCCGTGGACTATCACCACCACGGGCAGCGAGAGGGTCCACACCTGGTGATCATATTTGTACATAAATCTATCTGACTTTGACTTAACTTTGACCTTGACTTCGACTTTGGCCTTGACCTTGAATTTGACCTTGACCTGGTTAAAGTTGACTTTGACCTTGACCTTGAATTTGACCGTGCTGAGCTTTGACCTTGACTTTCATCATGAACCTGACTTTGGCCTAGACTTATAAATCGAATGCAACTGCCGACAGAAGCTAGTAGGCTATATAAACGCGAAAGGCACTCGTCCCGGGGGGCTGAAGGCGTTATCCCAGGTGACTGTAGCCCAGCCGTGGGGCTCCTGGTTGCCGTGGACCATCACCACCACGGGCAGCGAGAGGGTCCATACCTGGTGACGATGTTTGTAAATTAATCTATGTATTTGGTCTGTATAAAACTTGACTTTGACCTTGACCTAGACTCCGACCTTGACTCTAACTTGACTTTGAATTCGACCTTGACCTTGACTAACTTTGACCTTGACCTTGAAATCACTTTGACCTATAAATCGAACGCAACTGCCGTCAGAAGCTAGTACGCTACATAAACGCGAAGGGCACTCGTCCCGGGGGGCTGAAGGCGTTATCCCAGGTGACTGTGGCCCAGCCGTGGGGCTCCTGGTTGCCGTGGACTATCACCACCACGGGTAGCGAGAGGGTCCATACCTGGCGATGATATTTGTACATTAATCTGACTTTGACCTTGACTTCGACCTTGACCTTGAGTCGACTTTGACCTTGACTTCGATCTTGACCTTGACTTCAATCTTGAATACTACTTTGACCTTGAATTCGATCTTGACCTTGACTTGACTAAAGTTGATTTTGATCTAGACTTTGACTTATAAATCGAGTAAAACTGCCGACAGAAGCTAGTATGCTATATAAATGCGAAGGGCACTCGTCCCGGGGGGCTGAAGGCGTTATCCCAGGTGACTGTAGCCCAGCCGTGGGGCTCCTGGTTGCCGTGGACTATCACCACCACGGGCAGCGAGAGGGTCCATACCTGGCGATGATATTTGTACATAAATCTACCGGACTTTGACCTTGACTTCGACTTTGACTTTGACCTTGAATTTACTAGTGTTAACTTCGAACTAGACTTTGATTTGACCTTGACTTCAATTTTGACCTTGACTTCTAATTTGACCTTGACCTTGACTAGACAAGAGTTGACTTTGACCTATAAATCGAATGCAACTGCCGACAGAAGCTAGAATGCTATATAAATGCGAAGGGCACTCGTCCCGGGGGGCTGAAGGCGTTATCCCAGGTGACCGTGGCCCAGCCGTGGGGCTCCTGGTTGCCGTGGACTATCACCACCACGGGTAGCGAGAGGGTCCATACCTGGCGATCATATTTGTAAATTAATCTATGTAATTGGCCTATACAAAACTTGACTTCGACTTCGACCTTGACTTCAACTTTGATCTTGATTTCGACCTTGACTTCGACTTCGACCTTGAGTTCGACCTTGACCTTGACTTCGACCTAGACTTCGACTGTGACCTTGGCTTCGTCCTTGACCCTGACTTTGACCTTAACTTATAAATCGAATGCAACTGCCAACAGAAGCTAGTATGCTATATGTATAAACGCGAAGGGCACTCGTCCCGGGGGGCTGAAGGCGTTATCCCAGGTGACCGTGGCCCAGCCGTGGGGCTCCTGGTTGCCGTGGACTATCACCACCACGGGTAGCGAGAGGGTCCATACCTGGTGATTATGGGGGTAATATAAATCTATATCTACACTACTAATATGGAGGAAAACATGTTTTGTTTTGTACATAAGAGCTCCGAAACAACGGAAGCGAGTTGAAAAATTATTTCGCTGTGTTTGACTGTTACCGAGTAACACAGGCTATATTTTATCCGGGTAGGGGCAGTAGTTTTCGCGGGACGCGGATAAAGCCGTGGGAAAAACAGCTAGTAATAAATATTACAAAGGCGAAAGTTTGAAAATATGTTTGTTACTATACAGCTAGACGAATTTTGAGATTTTGTATGCAGGAAGATGACACCTTGGATTTTTGGATAGGCTACTTTTTATGAGGATGCGGGAAGTTTATTCCTTGAGATGTGAGTGAATCCGCGAGCGGAGGCTAGTGGTATATAAATCCAATATCTATCCTACCAAGTGTTTTAATGTTTGCTGCTTTCACGCTAAAACTGGATGGATTTTGAAGAAACTTGGCAGTAATATAGCTTACCTAACAAAATAAACTCACCCTCATATAAAAAGTATGTAGGTAGGTCCTTTCTCAGGCTGTACCTCTAAAATACCGCTGTACTTTTTCATTTAAATGCCTTCAATGGTTATTTTTACATCCTTACTTAATACAATAATACTATAGTAGTTCTGACTGTCTTTCCGGCTGCGAGATGTAGGTAGTTTCTTCAATAAAGATAACACTAAAGATACAATTTTCACATAAGCCCCATACATATTATGCCAAAAATTCCTATGGATATATTATATGGATGGATCCTATGGATTCCTATAAGGGAAAGAATAGATAGAATATTGACGACCTCGATGGCGCAATGGTCACCACACCAGACTGTCGAACCTGAGGTCCCAGGTTCGATTCCTGGTGCGGTCGACATTTGTGTGATGAGCATGCTTGCTGGCCGTGGTCTGGGTGTTATACGTATTTATAAATATGTACATATATGTAGCTAAATGTGGTTCATCAGTTGTGTGAACATCCATCACATCACATCACATCATCAGCCTATCGCAGTCCACTGCTGGACATAGGCCTCTCCAAGTGGACGCCACTGAGATCTATTTTCGGCATCTCGCATCCGCAACACCCATAACACAAGTTATTTAATAACCTAGCATGGGGCTAACCGACCGTGTGTGAAAAGGTGTCCTGATTTTTTTTTTAAGTACATATGTTAATCACCACTTACTTGGAACACCAATTCTCCTCCGCCGACGTTGAATTGAGACTGGAAGAGCAGAGTGAGCTTCTCATCCATCACGCTTTCAGTGCCTTTCTTTTCGGCACGCTTGATTTTGCGCAGTTGCATGTTACTGGTAAAAAGATGTTATGTGTTAATCACCGGATTGTCAAAATCGATATAAAACACAAAAATATATGGCAATTATGCATAGTACTGACTTTGTTAGACATTTTAATAATAACCACAATCGCTACGTCATCAAAAGTACATTTTAACTGATGTTGTGTGCTGTTGACCTTAAAAAAGCTTAATTTCACTGGCCCCCGAAATCACCACTTCATCAACTCAACATATACAACTAAGTAATGCTTACAAAACATTCCCAATTGCTGTACATCAAAATTCTACTAATCACCACTTCATCAAAACACATCCAACACACTTAAGAAAAATTCCCAAACCCTAAAATCACATCCCACACCCTCAAAACCAAAATTAATCTAATCACCACTTCATCAAACTCATCAAATTACACCCCAACCCACCAAAATCAACCACCCCAACCCCAAAATTACTGCCCCACAAAAAATTCACTAATCACCACTTCATCAAAAAATCACCACATCATCAAAACTCACCGGAAGCTCACGCTGAGCTGGCGGCTGGTCGGCTGGTACTCCATAGTGCCGGTGTTGTTGAGAATATCACCACATTCGACAGGCTGCTTGCCCTTGCCGGCTTGGGTCTCACTTTTTAGGAGAAGCTGGGCTTGTTGTTCGGAGATTATTACGACCTGAGAAAAAAACATTAAGTTACAATATAAACATGTATTTAACATCAAAATATTAAGTTAACTACATAAGTTGGGATTGGCTTAACTCGTTAAAGTAACAATCTTATCATGACGAGTTTCTCCGTGTTTCGGAAGATATACACACCAACCTCTCAATTATGAGATTATGGGTGCGATTCCATGTCAGGCAAGTACCAATGCAACTATTCTATGTTTGTATGTACCTTCTAAGTATATCTTGGACACCAATGTCTGTGTTTCGGAAGGCACGCTAAGCTGTAGGTCCCGACTGGCATTTGAACGTCTTTGACAGTCGTTACAGGTAGTCAGAAGCCAGTAAGTCTGACAACTAGTCTAACATAGGGATATTGGGTTGCCCGGGTAACTGGGTTGAGGAGGTCAGATAGGCAGGTACTCATCCAATCTACATCATCTTAAAGTTGATAGCAAAGAATGCCTGAGGCATTAAGTCAACCAATGTAAAGTTCACTGATACTGAGCTGCATCCGGTTAGACTGGAAGCCGACTATAACATAGTTGGGAAAAGGATAGGCAGATGATGATGATGAACATAGGCTATCGTTACGGGTAGTCAGAAATCAGAAAGATTTTCCCCTTGCATCGGGTTTCCCGGGCAACTGGGTTGAGGAGATCAGATAGGTAATCACTCTGTAACACACAGGTACTCATCTCCATCCAGTTAGACTGGAAGCCGACCCCAACATAGTTGGGAAAAAGGCTCGAGAGATGATGATGATGATGAAACTTCTCTAGCTTCTTAGCTATCATTAGTGGTCAGGAACCAGAAAGGCTATATCCCTTACATCGAGTTTCCCGGGCAACTGGGTTGAGGAGCTCAATCGGCAGTCGCTCTATAACACACTGGTACTCATCTCCATCCAGTTACACTAGAAGCGGACCCCAACGATACTTAGGAAATGGCTAGGCAAATAAAGAGTGTTCATACTCACGCTGACTCGAGGCGGCGTCATGTAAACGTTCAGCTGACCCCCAACCAGCAAACGGACTGTAGCCGTGAAGCTGCAACAATTTATTTTTTAATATTTTTGTATCAAATAGGGTTCAAAACGTTAAATAATAGGCTAGTTTCCTAAAAAATAATAATAAGTCCGTCTTGTAGATTGTCCAAAATTAAGCGATACGTATTTTTTCTTTTTTAAATTGGATCAGAACTTGTTAAGATATAGCGTGTTAAAGTTGAGTGTGACGTCACAAGTTGCTACTATTTTCAGGACACTGTGACGTAAAAGGGCCCCACTCCTAATTTTTGAAGTGTATTATCTTTGTCATTTTATGTTTAATTAAAAAAAGAAAAAATACGTATCCAATATTTTTTGATTATCTAAAAAGCGGACTAAATATTATTTCATTATTTCGACCCTGGACACTACCCTATTGTGAGAGGAGGCATTTCCTGCTGCTTTTCTGAAACGTCAAGAAAAGAGTAAAAAAGTTGTTTAAGGAATTTAAGGTGAAAAAGGTCTAATTATAAGAGTAAAAAATCAAAGTTAGTGACATGAAAATGTTATGGCAAAGAACGATCTGAAAAATAATCATGTAAAACGTTATTTTGATACATTTTTATTTTATTTTATTTATTAGGTACAGAAACAGATAACAGGTTATACAAGAAATGGCACATTAAATGAACCTGATATAAATAAATAGAAAACAATTTCAACATTCAGTTTTGTTATTAATCCCTTCTCATATTATACAAGCGAAAATGACTGTCTGTAATGAAAGTTTACAGATGGTATTGAGAATTCTCAATTTCGCAAAAATACCATTTTATGAATCAGACCCAATATTTTTACCACAGAGTGTAATTGCAAGCACAAAATACATAGGTACAGAAGTCAATCTCATGTATGTACTTCACTTTTCATGCCTAAACTCGGCGGTCGCGCTAGTGTTGTCAACTTTTTTATGCGCATAAAACTAACGTGGTAGTGGTACTCGTATCTAATTATTTGATGTATTGTTGAGAATAAAACAGGAAAAATGAAATATAAACCAATAATAATAAAATATTTAATGTGGCATACAAGAGGTTAATAAACACTTTCAACGGAAATTC
The DNA here is from genome assembly GCF_030705265.1 of Helicoverpa armigera. Classification (NCBI taxonomy): domain Eukaryota; kingdom Metazoa; phylum Arthropoda; class Insecta; order Lepidoptera; family Noctuidae; genus Helicoverpa; species Helicoverpa armigera. The sequence continues at coordinate 4,575,136 of NC_087150.1, read as the reverse complement.
GTTTGAACGAGATACCGTTTTTCAGAAACCGCAATTTATAATTTTGTTATTCATACATATATACTTACCCTACTCTTTACTTTTGAAAAAAATATTTTTGTATGTAATGGGTTGGTACAGTCCCTGATCTAAGCTTGCTTCTACCTACAGAAAACTTGATGTGCGAGTTTTATTTCGTCTACCTTACAACATAGTCTCGCCATGATCACAAAAATCATCAACTCCTAATAGCAATAATCTTTGAGGGTAGGTAGGCAGGTTCGCCTGGGTCGACACTAGCAAAACTTATTACGGCATTGGGCCAGAGGCCGCCGCCGGGGCGCTTACCTACCCACCTAACTGTACCTACCTACTGCGTTTATTAAAAGAACCATCGAAATATGAGAAAATAAGTAGGTACATACTATAGGTAATACGGCAGGCTAAAAAAACGACAATTCACTGTTTATTGTTGTATAAAACAACCGTCAACTTGTTCAATTATAATACGAATTTTGTTGCTCCGTTATTACTTTTTCTTTTGTTATTAAAATTAAAAATATTACAGTCAAATTACAGTTAGGTAGGTATCACAACGCGTGCACATTTATCTACCTTTGTGTGACGCGCTTATCTCAAGAAAGCGGCAGCCGCGCTCGCACTGTTTTGAGTTGTTTTGAGACAGCGCGTCTGTGAACACGCACACATAGACACCTTTGTCTGCGTGACTCGAACGCGCTTTGTATGTAGATTGACTTCTGTACCTATGTATTTTGTGTTGCAAGAGTGTAAACAACACACTATGCATTATGAAAATATTTTTTCCAGCAAGTGTATCAGTAAACTTACCGTGTGTTGGTCTTCATAACCTGCGGCGGTTGCTTCTCGATCACGAAGGTTGAAGTAACCAAAGTCGACAGCAATCCGGTAACCTGCAGCAAAAATAAATAACTTAATACATACCATTTGGTACACCATAGCTGTGGTGGCCTAGAGGGCAAAGAACCAAAGGTTCGATTCTAGGTCAGGCAACTACTAATGCGACTTTTCTAAGTTTGTATATACTTTCTAAGTATATCTTAGACACCAATGACTGTGTTTCGGATGGCACGTGAAACTGTAGGTCCCGGCTGTCATTGAAAATCCTTGGCAGTCGTTACGTGTAGTCAGAAGCCAGTAAGTCTGACATCAGTCTAACCAAGGGCATCAACCATCAGTCTTCGGGTTGCCCGGGTGACTGGGTTGAGAAGGTCAGATAGGGTAGTCGCTCCTTGTTAAGCGCTGGTACTCAGGTACATCCGGACTGGAAACCGACCCCAACATAGTTGGGAAGGCTCGGAGGATGATGACACACCTTTTGGTACTGATCGCCAACATTAAGACGTGAACCTAATAACCAACTCATTCACTCACTCACACAAACTCGCCCACGAAAACACGTCCGCAAAAACTCGTCCGCAAAAACTCGTCCGCACAAACTCGTCCAAAAACTCGTCCACTCGTCCGAAATCTCGTCCACTCGTCCGAAAACTCGTCCGAACTCACCTGCTTGCTCATCTCGTCGAGCATCTCAGCGAGATGCGGCTGTCTCAACTCAACGATAGTCTTAGTATTGATGCGGGCGACATTGTTCACTTGCTGGCGACTCGTCCAGATCAGGTCGGCTAGCAGTTCGCACCATTCTTGTATGGTGTTTAACAGTCACTATGTATCACACACATACATGCCAACTAAGCCACTCACTCACACAAACTCGGCCACTCGTCCGAAAACTAGTCTACTCGTCCGGCCCAATTCATCTGAGGCAACTCGTCCACTCGTCCGAAAACTCGTCCACTCGTCCGAACTCACCTGCTTGCTCATCTCGTCGAGCATCTCAGCGAGATGCGGCTGTCTCAACTCGACGATAGTCTTAGTATTGATGCGGGCGACATTGTTCACTTGCTGACGACTCGTCCAGATCAGGTCGGCTAGCAGTTCGCACCATTCTTGTATGGCGTTTAACACAGTCACTATGTCTCATACATACCAACTCACACACTCACACAAACTCGTCCACGAAAACTCGTCCGGACCAACTCGCCCGAAAACTCGTCCGGACTAACTCGTCCACTCGTCCGGACTAACTCGTCCACTCGTCCGAAAACTCGTCCGGACCAACTCGTCCGGACCAACTCGTCCACTCGTCCGAAAACTCGCCCGGACCAACTCGCCCACGAAAACTCGTCCGAACTCACCTGCTTGCTCATCTCGTCGAGCATCTCAGCGAGATGCGGCTGCCTCAACTCGACGATAGTCTTAGTATTGATGCGGGCGACATTGTTCACTTGCTGCCGACTCGTCCAGATCAGGTCGGCTAGCAGTTCGCACCATTCTTGTATGGTGTTTAAGTTGGATTGCATGGGGACGCCGTTGCCGCTTAGTTGTTGTTCGCGTTTCCATCTAGGAATAAATACCATGATATTTAAATATTCTGCATAATTTTGACGAAACTGAAAAAATCGTGGTATGAGTATGAGTGAGTTCGATTCCAGGTCAGGCAAGTACCAATGCAACTTTTCTAAGTTTGTATGTACTATCGTAAGTATATCTTAGACACCAATGACTGTGTTTCGGATGGCACGTTAAACTGTAGGTCCCGGCTGTCAATTGAACATCTTTGGAAGTCGTTACCCGTAACGACTTCAGTCAGAAGCTAGTAGGTCTGACTCTAGTCTTTCCAATGGACATTGGGTTGTCCAGGTAATTCTTTTATAAAAACTACTTAAAGCAGTCCCTTGGAAACTACTATTTGTAACAGAGGTAACGCATATTTTACCCCGATTTAACATAGCTTATATCTGTGTGTACCAGCGGGAGAGCCCAAATCAGTAGTTTGAGAAACTTTAGGGTACAACATTTTATTGCTCTTTCAACTCAAGGCTGATAAATCAGCACTTTTATACCGTCAAAAACGAAAACAAAAGACAGCCCCCAAAACGCCCACCCTTCACCACTTCCTATGTGTTTTTGGAAGCTTACAATATTCGTATAGACTAATAATTCTAATTAGATAATACTAATAATAATTCTTTATTCGGTGGCAACCTATTTTTTATATTTTAAAATGTTTTTTATTTTTATATTTAATATTTAAAAATGTTAAATCTATGTTCAAAAATAAATAAATGAAAGTGATAATTCGTTAGCTTGGATAAGGTTGTATGGGGGGGAGGGGGGAGACTTACTTGATAAGCTCTTCATCCAAGACCTGGCTCTGCAGCTGACGCAAGTTAGCAATGTTCTCCTTCATGTGGTCTACCAGCTCCATCTGCGATTGGCTGATTTGAGCCACCTAGAATAAGTGGATGTGGTTAGCATTTTCAGAAGGATATTATTTAAGGGTACTTTCTAGGTAGTTAAACTGTCGGTCCATTTACATATGTCATTGAACATCCTTGGCAGTCGTGTTATGTTAATAAAGCGTTAACAGAAATACATCATGTGTGAAAAGAAAGAAGTCTTATTATAATAAAAGTAGGTTTTTTACAAAAAATCTTTTATTTTGAACAATTTTTATAGCTTTTTGCGCGAGTCGTGACGTTTGATAAGAGCCTGCAAAGGCCTGTTTGAACTTACTTACTTTTTTTTTAGTCCAACTCGCACTTGGCTTTTTAACCGACTTCAAACAGGAAGTTCTTAGTTTCTCTTTCTTTCTTAGTTCTCAGATCCGTACTTTGTACATTTTTAATGCGACCGATTTTGATGATTAGCAAAGTATTTATCAGACTTCGGATACAGTTTCATTTACATTTATGTAGTCAGTTTCATTTTTTTTTAATTTTTTTATTATTAACATTATCAAACAATACTTACCAAAGCATTAAGTTTTCTCTCAGTCTCTTCGATCTGCACGCGGAGACAGGCCACCAAGTCACGGCGCTCATTCGTCATAGACTGTTGTAGGTAGTTCATGTGGCCTGGTAAATAAAATAATATGTAGATAACTGATAATTAGTGAAAAAGTCGGAGTGGCCTAGTGGGTAAAGAACCATCCTCTCGAGGATGAGTGTGTTCGATTTCAGGTTAGGCAAGTACCAATGCAACTTTTCTAAGTTTGTATGTACTTTCCGAGTACATCCTGGGGGTAATCAGAAGCCAGTAAGTGACACCAGTCTTACGAAGGGGTATTGGGTTGCCCGGGTAACTGGGTTGAGGAGGTCAGATAGGGCAGCCGCTCCTTGTGGCACACTGGTACTCAGCTGCATTTGGTTAGACTGGAAGCCAACCCCAACATAGTTGGGCAAAAGGCTTGGAGGATGATGACCCTCAAATATTGTAATGGAGAAAGAAAATAAAATTAATTTAGTTTATATGCTGTTTATAAATAATAAAAACCCTGAAAGATTAAGGGTATTCTTCTTTAAATGGCTTCCAGGCCGATTGTCAGACCATGTCAGAATCTACGTACTTACTTCATTTCTGCAGGCAGTGAAGATACTACACAAATACAAATCTAACTAAAAACATAGTCAGACCAAGTCAGAACCTGCGTTCTTACATTTATTCTTCACCACTTACGATACTACAGGAATACACTACAATAAACATAGGTAGACCATGTCAGAACCTCTTTTTTAACCATTACACTTAGATTGCTCATAGCTATGTACTAATACAATACGAAAGAGATTGTCAGACCATATCAGAACCTGCCTTCTAACCTTTCATCTCCAAACACTCGTAATAACACTCAAATCCTCCGCTAAAAACATAGTCAGACCATGTCAGAACCCGCGTTCTTACCTTTATTCTTCAAGCACTCATGGTACTGCAGCGAGAAAGACTCAATATTGGCTTGCAGGCTTCTGATCTCTTCACCGACCATATTCACCTTCTGTCTGACCGTTTGTAAACCCGTGATGAGCTAGAAAAAAAATATTAATATTAATCTTGACATTGCTTGCGCTTGCGCAGATGTAGGTCAGAGCTCAAGATTCGTGCCGATAACTATACTTGTACTAACATAATGTAGAGGAAACAATTTCATTTAGTACCCTAAAAGCTCCCAAATTAAAACACCATAGAAATCAGTCATTACAAACAACTGTAATTCTCCCTTGAAAACTGACAGCTGTCAACTGATCAAAACATTCGATACTACTAACTTTACCTCTGCTTTACACATGAAGCTGTGAATACGGTAGTTTCCAACGAGTCAAATTCATTACTTTTATTTAACTGTCAAAAACTGTCACTTTCTTTGCAATATGTATGAAAGCGCAACTTATGACGTCACAGATTTTTCACATCAAACTGGATTCTTATTTAGCTTATATTATCAATATAAAAATTTAATCAATTATTCCATCAAAACGATAAATGGAAGTGACATTATTTTTAGATGCTTCACTAAATGAATATGACAACGTAATTTATTTTTGACCTAGTCATCCACCCAATTATGAAAACGAAAAATGACTCCTGTGGCCAAACCACTGAATGGATTAGGTTATTTTTTTTACAATTCGCCATAGAATATCATACAGTATATGCGATAGGATTTACTTTCAAGTATAACTTAGACACCAATGACTGTGTTTCGGATGGCACGTTAAACTGTAGGTCACGGCTGTCATTGAACATCCTTGGCAGTCGTTACGGGTAGTCAGAAGCCAGTAAGTCTGACGCCAGTCTAGCCAACTGCCAAGGGGTATTGGGTTACCCGGGTAACTGGGGTGAGGGGGTCAGATAGGCAGTCGCTCCTTGTGGCACACTGGTGCTCAGCTGCATCCGGTTAGACTGGAAGCCGACTCTAACATAGTTGGGAAAAGGCTGTGAAAGTTCCTAACTAGTATTATTTTTGTTTGGCAAAGGCTCCGAAACTACTAAACCGATTTGAAAAATTCTTTCACTGTTAGAAAGCTACACTATCCCCGAGTAACATAGGCTATATTTTACCCCGGTACGGGCAGTACTTCCCACGAAACTCAAGTAAAACTTGGTGCAGAATATAAATAAGTTCTTACCTCGCTATATTTTCTCTCGGTTTGCGGCTGGGCTACATACGGTGTGCCCATGGCGTTCTGAATGACGTCCATCTCCAGAGCTAGGGAGCGGCGCATGTAGGCATACAGTTCGTGGGGTGCGTGGCTGTGAGAGACAGATAGACACGTTATTTAGATGTACCAAGAGCTATTAGGTTAGGCTAGGCTTTTCCCAAGCGAAAGTATTTTTTTTACGAAGTAGGCTCCGTAGAAACCGATTTCGATGTAACATCTAAAAACCTAGGGGGTAAAAAACAGGGACTTATAGCTGAAAGTTTTAAAACTCCTCCTTTTGCGTCGGAGGTTAAAAAAGGCCAATGATGCACCTAGATATTTACGTTTCCTTTGTACATAGACTGTATCTATTCTTTATGTTTTTCATGTAAGTGTGCAATCAATGATAATTCATAAGAACCTGTAATAAGTCTAATAAAAAAAATATTCGTTCCTCAAAAAGATATGAAACTAAATAAGAACCCGACTTTTCTACTTTCAACGACACCTAACATACTCCAAACTCCTCAAAACATACCTGTATTGCATATGGAAGTTCTTAGCGGCATCCAGGAGTTTCATCTTGGTGACAAACATGTCGGGAGACAGCATCAGGTCAGCATGAGCTTGGATCTCCTGCACCAGCTCGTCTACGAAGAATCGCTGCTGTTCTTCTGGCTCTGCAGTCCTGAGGGGGGGAAGGAAGATATCATATAAGTAATACAATTAATAATAAAAAAGAAGAAACATTTTTGTTTGTTTGTCCATCTAGAAGAGATCAATAATCCAAAACTACTGAACCGATTTGTAACAAATTCTCACTGTTGGGTAGCTACAACAAATACAAACACAACAAGAAAACAGACAGTCCTCTATACATATTTAATTACTACTCATCACAAACGGTACAGCCTCTTTATCTGACTTTTATTTGACGGCTGAACATACATATTTTGATTAAACTTGGCATTAACGAAGCTTACACAGAATAACATATTTATAGGCAGGTACTTTTATCCGGGTGCGCGAAGTCCTTTCACGGAACGCGAGGAAAATAAAATATGCTTACCAAATTCTGCTCTCAATCCATGGCGCCAAGCAATGGCGCACTTCTATGGGGAAATGATCCCCATAGATTGTCCGGACCTATACAAAATTCCCATTATACACAATCATTTATTATAAGAAGTATTCTTGGCCACAGTAACAATATAATTAATCTTCTGTGAAAATTTCAACTGTCTGACTATCACGGTCAGCCTGCTGACAGACGGATAGCGAAGTCTTAGTAATTGGGTCCCGTTTTACCCTTTGGGTGAGGAACCATAAAAATTGTGAAATATGTACTTTTGGTTGGTACAGATATAGAACTCAAATAAGCTGAAAACCTTACCTTCTGAAGACTTTCAGGGGGTAACTGCTGAGCTCTTGCCCAGAGAGACATTTTGGCTCTGAAACAAAAAAACCTTAATGTAATAAGAATAAAATTATAAACGCGAAAGTTCGTATGTATTATATGCATGTTTGTTAATCTTTCACGCAAAAAAGAACTGAAGGGATTTTGATGAAACTTGGCAGAATTATCTATATCCATACCTACTAATTTTACAGAAATTTTATTTTTGTTATCTGTACACCGAAACTTCTGTTAGGGATTCAAAAGCCCTTCACTGTTGGGAAACTAGACTATCCTCAAGTAACATAGGCTCCATTTTATCCAGGTACAGGCAAAAGTAACCTAGGACGCGGGTGAAACCGCTGGAATCAGCTAGTTGTTTAAAAAACTCCAAAAATATATCTCACCAATTATATAAATTCGCTCGTTGATAACAATAGCTCGTCTCAATTTGTTATCTGTAACAAAAAAAAAAAACAAAAATACTATCAGAAGGTTATTTTTGGGATCACAACCTAAAATACCTATTTTACACATAATGGTCTCACAGAGCTCGGAAGTAGCCTTTTCCCAACTATGTTGGGGTCGGCTTCCAGTCTAACCGGATGCAGCTGAGTACCAGTGTGCTACAAGGAGCGACTGCCTATCTAACCTCCTCAACCCAGTTACCCGTACAACCCTTGACAAGATTGGTTGTCGAGACTTTCTGGCTTCTGACTACCCGTAACGACTGCCAAGGATGTTCAATAACAGCCGGGACCTACAGTTTAACATGCCATCCGAAACACAGTCATTGGTGTCTAAGACTATACTTAGAAAGTACATACATACTTAGAAAAGTTGCATTGGTACTTGCCTGACCTGGAATTGAACCAACACAGTCATACTTGAGAGGTTAGTTCTTTACCCAATAGGCCACTACAACTTCTAACTATATATTTATGTACCGGACAATAATTTAAAATTCTTATTAGTTCTCCTATCCATTGAAGCATAGGAACTAAGATTTATAAATGTACAAACTGTGCAATTGAATGCAAATTAAATGCAACAAGATACTCGTTGAATTATACATTTTTATCTTTATGTACCTATTTAATAGCACCTAACTAGTGCCGTGTTCTAGCCACATATCGTCATCCTTTTTATCGACCCACTGCTGGGCTGCGACCTCCTCTCACACAGAGAAGGATTGACTGTTAATCCACCACGTTCGCTCAATCCGGGTCTTTTCTATTTATTTAATTCGGGGATTTTATCTACATAGATTTATAAACCCCCATTTTTATGGGATATCATCAAATGACCCTTCCTGCCGTAGGTTAGCAGCGTGAGGGAGAGTCAGACTCTTATTGACTAAAACCATCATGTTCCTTCGTAGGGCTTTTATGTTCCAGAGCCGCGGTAACTCGCGCGAACAAGTCCGCAGCCCCGACGGGCCTTGGCTCAGGTGGGCCCAGCTGGGGTATATGTAAACCCCTCATGTTTTTAAAGACACTTTTAATCAGGGCAGTTCCAGTTTGTTACATGCTCTAAGATTGATAATTATTATAGTTTTTATTGGCTATCTATATAGATTCTAACTCCAGCTAATTGCTAAGTAACAGCCGCACAGGTTGATCAATCATAAGGTTAAGCAACGCTTGTCGGACCATCTTGTCCAGTTCCACTGTGTTTCGGAAGGCACATTAAATTGGTAGGTCCCGGCTGTGATTTTGAACATCTTTGGCAATTGTTACAGGTGTGAAGAGTTTGGTTGTCTGCTTTAACACAGTAATCTCAGGTACTGCTAGTCCAATTTAAAATATCATTCACTGTTAGATAGCCAATTTATCGAGGTAGGCTATAGCCTAAATTTTCTCCAGGTGCACACCGTAGTTCTTATTTTGTTCTTAATATTCTATCGATATTTATTGTTTTGCTTACTAGAGATAGAAATATAACATTAATTGTACAGGGCCGATGTCAAAATTCTATCTCTACTTAGCAAATCAACAGGTAAATTGAATATTGGGAACGGCCGTTAGGTAACATAGGTGAAACCGTTGCCAGAGTAGGTCAAATTGGGGTGGGGTCAAGTTATCTTATTTGATATAAAAACTCATTGATTATATCTAATTCAACAATGATAAGATATTTATGTGTAAAAGCAGTTGCACTTTGTAGTATTGTTTCTATATAAATACTAACTACTAACATATAAAGTAAAAAGATTTGATTGTATGTTAGTCTGAATCAAATTAACACCAGAAATTCTAAAACGGTTCGAACAATTCTTTCTCTGTTAGGAAGCTATACTATCTGTAACTAGCTTCTGCCCTTCTGCGATTTTACCCGGGAGGTGACAAAAACTATTGTATGTCCTTCTCCTGGGTCTAAGCTACCTCCCCTCTAATTTTAGGATTAAACGGTTCAGCCATTCCTGAGTTATAAAAAACGTTTCGAATGTATAATATTAGTAGGGATAGATTTCAGAATAAGTTTCCCCGGGGATCAATTGAAACCGTGTGGAAGAGCTACTACTACTAACTACTTTGTAGCTGAGATGACATTTCACAAAGCAGCCAGCATCTGGCAGTTGGTGACTGCCACACCCGTGCATCGTATCACACATTATTGTCGGTCCTGCTTATGATCTCTCTCCGGTGGTATCAGATTACCATCCCATTGGACTATAACAAAGAGAATCGAGAGTGCACAATATACCAGCAATAGTAACTGTTCACCAATGAGATAAGCCCACTGCGCAGGACATATTATAGTTTGTGCACATTTGTTTGGACACAGGTGCACTCACTATTCCTTCACTCTCATGGCGCGATGGGACGACAATCCAACACCACCAGAGAGAGATGAGCCTGATATACTTATTGAACTGGTGTAAGTTATACAAGAGAACAAAGAAATATCATCATGATCAGAGCTTTTTCCCAACTACGTTAGGGTCGGCTTCCAGTCTAACCGGATGCAGCTGAGTACCAGTGCCTTACAAGGAGCGACTGCCTGTCTGACCTCATCAACCCACCTACCCGGGCAACCCAATACTCCATGGTAAGACTGGTTGTCAGACATACTGGCTTCTGACTACCTGTAACGACTGCCAAAGATGTTCAACGAGAACAAAGGAATACTGTACTGTACCAAAATAAATTATGAATATATAGGCAGTTTTAGTAAGAAATAAATATTCTAACAATAGTATAGGACAAAGAAATCAATTTAAAATAAGAACAAGCTTACTCATCAAAATTAAAAGCAGAATTATACATTTCAAACTATGTTGCTTAGTACACAATTTTTTTATTTGCCCTGAATAACTATGGGTCAGTGGGTCGTCTTAGGGGATGACATAGAAAAGTGCATATAATATCATTAATATATCTAGCTACAACTTAGAAATATAATTGATACAAATTACCTCTTTAAAAGAACATTTTTCACACAAAATTCACTTTGGTAAAACTTTTTCGCGATCCAACAGTTGTCAACTGCGTAAAATGACAACTTGCACTTTTAAGATCTAATAAAAACTAGGCACGGGCCACCTTTCCGAAATGCCAGCGGTATTAACAACTTTTTACACGATCTATGCAATTCCAGGGTGGTTTGACCCGACAATTTACCTGTATTGAACGCCTCGAGCTAATTCCGAGAAATTTTGACGCACACAACCAACGAATACATGATACACAACGCTACACACACTCAAACAAAATTTTAATTTTAGTCATACTTACGTTTCCTTTTTCGAAATATCTCTTGATTTAACACTTTTATGATAGTTTTGTCGTCACAGCACACTTTAGAGGTTGTTAAACATTATTTTTGTGTAGATTTGCACACCGGTTTTAGCGTGAGAGAGACAAAAACGCGTTGATAAAAAAGTGAACTTCAAGGAAACTCGTGCAAAAACATACCGCCCCGCTACCCGCGCAAGGTTGAATGACAGCTCTAATGATACCAGTATAGTAAAACTTAACTCCCTAGTTATTTGTTGTTACGTAATCATATCGTGATGGAAATAAAATCAAGAAATTGATTGTATAACATTTTTGCCGTATAGATTTGATTGTTTCCTAATCTACAATTGAAATCTTATCTAAAATACAGTTTTTGTAATCGCACATTTGGGAAATGTTATTGAAATGGACGGGTTTCTGAATATAATTTGCAACGCAACAACTTGATAGCTTTATCTTTCATTCAAATTGGGGTTTTCATTTTTATCTCTACTATTACTTTGATAGTAAAGTAATATTGCGCGAACTCGTTTAATTCAATATCATCCCAGAACTGCTAAATCCATCCTCCGAGCCTTTTTCCCAAACTATGTTGGGGTCGGCTTCCAGTCTAACCGGATGTAGCTGAGTACTAGTGCTTTACAAGGAGCGACTGCCCTGCCTGACCTCCTCAACCCAGTTACCCGGGCAACCCAATACCCCTTGGTTAGACTGGTGTCAGACTTACTGGCTTCTGACTACCCGTAACGACTGCCAAGGATGTTCTATGACAGCCGGGACCTACAGTTTAACGTGCCATCCGAAACACAGTCATTGGTGTCTAAGATATACTTAGAAAGTACATACAAACTTAGAAAAGTTGCATTGGTACTTGCCTGACCTGGAATCGAACCCGCGCCCTCATACTCAAGAGGTTGGTTCTTTGCCCACTAGGCCACCACGGCTAGCCATCCCAGAACTGCTAAATACAACTTAAAATAAAAAGAAATCTCTGGGTTGTATGGATTTCTATAAGAGAACCGATTTAAAAATAAACCATATTTCAATTGCATAAGTACCCATAAATACTTGACCACAAAGAACCTAGAAAAAGGTAAAAATTAAAAAATGGCAACTCATGTTGGCATTTCCAGGAAAACTGTCTAGCTGTCTTTATTTATTCTACGTTCAGAAATGCTTAAACATAATAAAAGTTTTACATTTTAAAACACGATGCAATATTTTTTGTTAATAATTCAAGCCAAACTATTAACTTTAAAAGTACTAAATCATGCATAGAGTTATGCTGTTAATATAAAACCCACGATTTAAAAGGAACACAAAATATTTTAGAACGAAGTATTCAAAAATAGGTTCATTGAAACCTTTGCGCGGTAATATTTAAAAACCAATTTTAAGTGACCGTAAGAATCGCTGTCACACCTCGTAGATCAACTCTAAATTGTTTTCAAATTGCTATGTACCAGCTGCCATTTTTTTTAAAGGCGTCAAAAATCATCAAATGATCCCTCCCACTGTGGGTCGGCAGCGGTGAGGGAATATCAGACTCATACTGACTAAACACCGTCGTGTTCCGTCGTAGGCCTTTTTTTGTAACAAGGCCGCTGTAACTCTTTCGAACAATCCCGCAATCTCGGTACCAGCTGCCATCAGTTGCCATCAATCCCTTGTGGCTTTGAAGATAATCTGCGTCAGTGTGAAGAAACTACGTAAAAAAATATTTTTTTCCGCATAAAATTTTGGAACACATCCATTTCACTGATAATAAAGATATTAATAAATTGAATTTAGGCTTACCTCGAGTAGCCAAAATTAGCCAGTTGTCATACTGTGATCTTGTGATAGAAAGCGCCTACGTCAATGTTTATGTTCTGTATTGAAGTGACTACTTGCTAATTTATTTTTCGAGGCGCAAAACCTAAAATATTTTAAATAAACTGAACATTATTTTGAAGTAAACTAAATGTATATTTACAGTAAAAAAAAAACAAACTGATAAAGGGCATCGACAAATTGGTCCTCATCTACATTGCTACGTTGAATGGCAATGCTTTAAACATGCACTTGTATCACAAGAAGTGTCAAGAAGGCGCTTAGAAATTTCCTTAGCAAGAATGTGAGCATTCGGACCCCACGGCCCGAGAGTTTCAACCCCAAACGGCTCAAACATGTAATTCCCGATAAGGCGGACTATGGGTGACAGATATTCTGACGTTCACAATTTTAAAAGTCGTCGTGAATTTTTTCAATTGACAATAGATTTGTCAAGAAAACTTGACGCTTTCATGGCATAATAAAATTTTTCAAGTGAAATGAATAAATTATAATAAAATACAAAAACATGGAAAAACCTAAAATAACTAAAATAAAGAAGGCAAAAACCCTGTAAGTTAAATTTGAACTAATATTTTTTACATCCAGGTCACACAGGCAGTCGCTCCTTGTGGCACACTGGTACTCAGCTGCATCCGGTTAGACTGGAAGCCGACCCCAACATAGTTGGGCAAAGCCTACACGTCTTTTTTGGACCAGATTTATCGGAATACCAAAAAACGTTGACAGATATTCCAAAGAACGCAAACGCCTCGTTAGTTCACTCGTAACTGATTGGTTTGGTAATGCCCACCGTACGTATTTAAGCTAGAAGAAGGCTCCTGACCTACCTGCATAGTGGCATCTGCGCTCATCTTTCCTTACTCCCTGATCATGTCCTTCCTCCGAGCCTTTTTCCCAACCATGTCCTTCTAACCGGATTCAGCTGAGTACCAGTGCTTTACAAGAAGCGACTGCCCTATCTGACCTCCTCAACCCAATTACCCGGGCCACCCAATACCCCTTGGACTGGTGTCACTTACTGGGTTCTGACTACCCGTAACGAATGCCAAAGATGTTCAATGACAACCCCTGACCCCTTACTCCCTAACAATGTATGATCCACTTTGTCAAAATTGACGAAAATCGATCAAAAACAATAAAGACTACCTCCTTTGCAGTGCACGAGGAATTTCAAGCTTATTATCTATGCTTGTATATACGAAACTTTGCTCCAGGTGGGTCATAACATAACATATCATTAGTACATAAACACACACTCTCTGTGTTTCGAATGGCACGATAAACTGTAGGTCCCGGCTTTCATTGAACATCTTTGGCAGTCGTTACGGGTAGTCAGAAGCCAGTAAATCTGACAACCAGTTCAACCAAGGGGTATTGGGTTGCCCGGGTAACTGGGTTGAGGAGTCAGATAGGCAGACGATCCTTGTCGCACACTGGTACGCTGCATCCGGTTAGACTGGTAGCTGATCCCAACATAGGTAGAATCAAGAATCGGTCTCTAATTATCAGTCATGATGTGTGTTATTTTCTTTTGTTTGTAGACAAATTACTTACCCAGCACCGTATGCCCAATCTTGGAACATTGATACCACGCCAGTTCTTACAAGAGGATATCATGGGAAGGGTCCTAAAGTTTTGTAAGTACCTACGCAGACTTTATTTAATTCGTCGTAGCCAACTTGTTAACCCCTGTGTCTCTACACTTTTCGTAGGTGTAGGTATATGTGTATTTTAGCCAACTGGTTAAAATAGCCATTTAATTAAACAGCTAGTAGCCGTCAATTGAGTTATTCTGCCTTTAAACTGAACAAGGCTGTTCAATCTATTTTCGTATTTTTTGCATAAAAGAGTAACAACCATTCACATACCCAGACTTTATCAAATGCTCGTGCACTATAATATGTCCTGCGCAGCTGGCTGATCTCCTTATATGAGAACAGCCGCCGTGGTCGACACTCATCCTAACATGTTATCAGGCTCGCCGCTAGCTGTTTGTTCGCCCGCGTGCAAAACTGATTATGCCGCCCTACGACTACATTCGTTTTGTCAAAAAATATATAAGGGGGGGTATCCAGGAGGTCCGGGGGGGACCTAAATATCTATAACAATGTTTAAAGTCAGTAAAATATGTTATTTGCTGGGTTTCCCGTTGAAAAGTCAACTTATAAGATAGACACATGGGATATGTAAGGAAGCGCGAGCGGAGCGAGCGCGAAAATTTTTTAGTCTAAGGACACAAAACGAATAAAAACGACTGTAAATTAACAAAGCAAAGTCAAAAAGTAAGATATGCACAGAAGTGAAGTGCAAAAGCCGCGAGCGAAGCGAGCGCGATTTTTTCCTTAGAGTTTTCATGAAGTAAACATATCATAAAAAGCCATAACGGACGTGCGCGAAAAATGTTTTTCCGGAATTGAATGCCTCAACAATTAAACAAAGATAAATTGCGATATCTGTCATGGAGCCGCAAGCGCAGCGAGCGCGAATTTTTTTGGGGATGCAAAGGGTGAAACAGTCAAAATTAATAGAAGACGACCAAAGCTAGGGCGGCTTTTTCTGAAATTTTAGTGGTTTAATTTTGCCGCCCCCTAAATAGCATTTGCTCCACGCTACGCCACTGGTTGATCTTAAATCGTTTTTAAGAATCTTTAATTTTGAAAATGTCCTTTCAACATATGTACCTAACTGAAACCGGCAGTGTAAGTAATATTCTTAGCGCTATTGCTGTGTTCGGAAATACTGAAATCAAATCATTAGTAAAAAGATATTGTATTTTTTAAATATTACGTGATAACTCGCTAGATTTGCCGCCCCCCAGGACGTGCCGCCCGCGTGCTGTGCACGCGCTGCACGCCCGCTTACGGCGGGCCTGCATGTTATTAGAAGAGTTGAAGACTATTTTCAAAAGCCCAATAATGGCAAATTTCTGTGCCATTTTTCTATATGCGACATCGCTGGCATGCCGTGAAAAATGGCCCCTAAAGTGTTTATAAAATGTCGTTTTTCTAAGAACCGTCATTTAGGCATTATTATTATTACTACTGTCAACATATATTATTTTCTGTTCCTACAGCCTCTTCAACAATCCAAAGAAACGCGCAGACACTCAGAAGACCTGGAGTCAGTCGTATTCAGCGGTACGTGGTCCAGACCCGACGGCTCCACATCTGAAGTATGGAGTCTTCCCTAATAGAAGGGCTTCTTCTACGAGGTATGTTAGTAGCTTGTTCTGCGTAGACTGTATAAAGTAACTCTATTAAGTATTTACGGTTATATAGTCCGTAGAAGTAATTTCGGTTATAGAGCAGTAGCTCTGTCTAGGCATGAAGTAAGTATAAAAAGAAAAATCACAGAAAAATACATAGGTACATTTTATATGTATAATCAGTCATTTGGGCCCAGTGATTAAAGCCTCTCAAGTACGAGTGAATGGGTTCTATTCTAGGTGAGGCAAGTACCTACTAGTGTAACTTAGGAAAATATTTCGAGGAAACCATGAAAATGACTGGATCAAATATGTCTGACTAGACAGTCATCCTTTCGCTCAAATCAACGGGAGTTAGTTGTTATAGTTAGTTTTTCAAACGAAACAGACAGACATGATGTGTTTCTGGGGAATTTGTTACGTCACTTCTTCCTAGCAATAACACATGGCAAGTGGTGAAGGGCGGCGTTTTAGGGGCTATCTTTGTGTATTTTTTTGAAATGCAGAAAGCTGAATTGCTGCTTCCTAGTTTGATTAAATGATTATGATTCCTCCACTCAATGTTTTAAAATTATATTTTTCAGAAACTTACCAAAACCACCACTAAAACCGAATTTCAATCCACATTGCCCACGCGAAGAAGCAAGAAGTTTAATCAGCAACAAAACATACCCAGTCCCAGCTAGAAAGAAACCGGTCAAAAAAGTTAAAGGTAAGTCAAGTGGTTAAAATAGCCAGCTAATATTTTAGCCACTTGATTAAACAGCCCGTTGAACGTAGCAGTTAACGAGTTGGCTAAACGATGTGTATGTAAATGGCGTTATTTCAATAGGCTATTTTAATTTGCTCAATATGCTTTGGCTGCAATTTTTTAACAGCAGAAAATAAATGAATTTGAATTAGAAGCCTCTTTGATAAGTGGCTGTTTCTCACAGTTCCATCCACCTTCTAAGGTAACGATATACCAGGATAAAGTAGACTTACGACACTCAATATGAATTTTCAAAATCGTAAAACCTTCAGTGATTGAAATGGGAAAAATAAATGAATTTTCCCATTGCTAGGAAAATTACCTAATGGGATTCTGATGATTATTTTTCCGACCCAAATATCGACCAATAGAATTGCACCATTCGACGTCACGTGGTACAACCTACATGGTATTATACTGATAATTTTTTGAATATTTTCTCTGGTCGTTGCTATGTCAAACTGACAGGTTGTGGCCGACATTTGTGACGGAAAAATAATCCCCCGAATACCACACGAGCTTCAAAATTCTCTGGCATTTCCCTCAAGGTTCCCTGCAAACAAATAAAGTCGTCAAGTTTTCCAGGAAAAATCACTCGCTACGAACCTATCGGGAAATACCCGATAATTTTGAAGCTCTTGTGGTATTATAAGTGAATATTTTAATTATTACATTCCATTACGTAGTTTTGTGTAGTTAATAGAAGCTGGATGCAGGTCGCCTCCAACAGGTATCTGTGGAAAATTAAGTGGGAGGCCTATGTTCAGCAGTGGACGTCCTATGCCTGAGATGATGATGATGAGTAGTTCCCACAGGACGCGATAAAACAGGCAAAACTAGTTTTAACAACATACTTATCACCCACTTTCTTTCTTCCCCAGGACAACAATCCGATTCACCAATGCTGGTAATCAGAGCTTTAGACAAAACTTTCACAAAACAGTTATCACTATCAGAAATAATGCATGTTGATATCAAACCCGGTAAAAGAATACCTGGAACACCCAGTTTCTGTCCTCCTAACTACAAGGGACTATCACCCAAACTCATGAGCATTCGAACACCTGGATAAATTGGTAACGTACTTTTTTAGCAACGGTGAATATAGTTTTTTTTTTTTAGGAAAATTTTTCGTAATTTGCTGTGAGAAATGTTTTACTTTTTTATGTTTTCCCATTAGTGGTTTTGAGTATATGGGAATTTTTGAGTACGGGTAAAGCAATGCTATAGTTTTTTTTCTTTTTTGTAAGTGATTTTTTTATTTTATTGTTGGAACTGTGTGTTGGTTTTTTTTTCTTTTCTGAAATATGGGAAATTAAGGATGTGGGAATTATTGCTTTTTTTTGTGAGTTTTTGATGGAATTACCCTACTATTTTATATGTACTCGCCAAAATATTACTAAATTATAAAACAGATTTTTGATTTCCTACAAACAGTACAGCTTGTCTTATTCGCACTCTATTTTTTCCCAAATGGGAATTTTCATTTTTCCGAATGGGAATTCTCATTTTTTGTTGAAATTTTCACAGATGTGCAATTCAAGAATTTCCCATCAATGGGAATTAGTGATACCTCTAATGGGAAAATATAAATTATTGTGTTTTTTATATAATGATGGGGTTGTAATAAAATTGTAACTGATTAAATTGTATTTTGTCTTTTATTTACTCGCCTAATCTTTCTGTGAGTGTTTTTACAAGACGTATCATATATATTATGTTAGTATCTAGGTAAACCTCTCATCTGAATGTCTTAGGCAGTCTTTACGGGTATTCAGAACCCAGTAAGTCTGACAACCAGTCTTACCAAGGGATATTGGGTTGCCCGGATAACTGGGTCGAGGAGATCAGATAGGCAGTCGCTCCTTGTGGCACACTGGTACCCAGCTACATCCCGTTAGACTGAAAGCCGACTCCAACATAGTTGGGAAAAGAATAGCAGGTTATTATAGATAAGGATAGATTTTAAAATAAAACACGAATAATACACTTAAATCATATCAGTTTATTTCTTCATCCGAATGATAGTTTTAATCGAGCACTTTCAAAAACAAATTCTAATTACCGACAGTATGATAGATGGCGCTGTCTTAACACTTATATTAACGATAAACGGCTGTTTTCAATATTTTATCTATCTTTTGACTTGAATTTTGATTGACCTACTAGAGGTATAATTTTAACATATAAGATATTGGAAATGGCCGTAAGAGCACACTGCAAACTTCTAGTCGGCCGACAGTTTGTTTGGGCTCATAAATCAGTATGAAGATGAATGCTAGTAGGTACGCACATAACAAAGATCCAGGTAGGTATTTAGCCGGTATCTGAACGACTGAAAACTTTGAATAGAATCAAGAATTTCTTTTTTTTTTATATTTCTAACCATCGAGTCGACTGTTTAGTCTGCATTGTGCCAAAAAAACTAAAATATGAAAGAAATACAAGTTTTTTGCATGGAAAAAATATGTTTTTAAAAGTGTCCGTAAGTATTATTACAATTTTCTTAAAATCTACACACTGCAGTCGTTATTATTTATTATTTTCATTTTACGAAACTGTGTTACTATGGCAGGATGACATGAATTTTTAGGTTAGACGACATATATATAATCAAAGGGTTAGACTCATTTTAGACTGGAAACCATGTATGCAGAAGTTTTCATATGAAAATTCACTCTAACAGCCAGTTTCTTCATCAAAAGTAAAAGCCAAAGTAATGTCATAAAGTAAAAGTAATGGTCAAATTCGTTTTTTCAAGGCTAAAGTAACAGCAAAACTAAAAACGTTAGGTACCTACTTTATGACATTACTTTGGCTTTTACTTTCGATAAAGAAACTGGCTGTAGAAGTGATTTTGGAATACCAGCTGCTAAAATTCAAAATGCACTATAACACGTCCGACATACCTAATATCACCTTCTTTTGTGGGAAGTCGGTAAAGTAGAAATAACATACTTAACGAAAAAAAATCTCTAAATACTTATAATATATATATATATATTATAGTTCCAACGTCTTTTTAACCAACTTCCCAAAAAGGAGGCAGTTCTCAATTCACATGGTTGTATTTTTTTTTTGCAAAATTATTACTTTTTTGTATAAAAAAAGACTGCCATAGTGACAAAGTTTGCGCTTATTACAGTTAGGTATTATATTTTACATCAAGCAGTTTTTAAGCAGTTATATTTTACACGCTTTTTACCATAACATTAACTTTGAATTCGTGATTAATTCAATTATACTCAAACTTCAATTAACATGCGTTCTTGAAGACATTTTGTGCATTTAAAATAACATAAATGTCCATCCAAAAAAATAAGGAACCTGCCTACCTTTTATAAATCAAATAATAATCATATTATATCGAATTAATCACGAATTCAAATGACCACAGACACCCCTTCATCATACAACGAACCTTTTATAACACCGTACACTCTATTTCTTTGGGCTCGAGCAGAGAAGTAAAAAAATATGACAGCTGTCAACTTTCCCGCTAAAATTCACGTCAAAATTGACAGAAGTGACTAAAGGTCTAAAGGTGCGTTTTGAAAGCTAGCTGTCGATCGCACGTGCAGCGAATACATGGAAACAATTGATATCTGTACTGCGTCTGCGGAAGATTCAATGCAGCCGCGGCATGTGCGGTCGGCAGTTGCAGTTCGCAGTTGGCATTCAAAACGTACCTTAAGGTAAGGTAAAAAACCTATATAATAAAAGATTAGAATAAATATAAAGAAGAATGAATTGATATTTTATCTTTACTTATGTGCCTGCTGAAATGGAGTATTGTATACTTAGTTGACCAAAGCTTGTCACGGCTGCGGGATTGTTCGAAAGAGTTACAGCATATATACATATTTTTTTACTTCTCTCCCCAACATGAAGAGGTATTTACCTGTAAGTGGCTGAACACATCAATTAGAATAGGTTACATTTATATTACTTTTATTTTTATTTAAAATAGATCAAAAACTCATTGAGTATGTATATTTTGATCTGTGAATCGAGTTGACCTTGTTTGTGACGCAATGAAACTTATAGTACCTGGTTTGTGTCAATAGATGGCGTTGATTTCAATTATAGGAAATAGCAGAATTTGGTAAAGAAATTACGTTTTTTTGTGTTTATGTACAAAAATAAATTACTTAAAATATGTTTTTCGTTATTTACAAAGTCAACTTGACTCATAATGATTAATTAATTTTTATTAACTACAGAATTAGGAAACAAAATTCCGACTGGTTGTGACACCCCTTATAATCTACGTTGATGATATATTATTGTATACTTTAATTCTACTTTCATTTTCTTATTTATTTTTGACAATTTCATAGTTTTTTATTTATCCGAGCATATAGTTAAAGTTCAAACAAAAATCTAGATGTACGGGGTCAAAAAGCAAATAGGTTCTAATGACCCCATTTTAGGGGGTCATTAAAACTAGTAAGAAACAATGACTAAGTATGTTACACAAACGTTAAGAAAATATCTAAAGCGTGATTCCATCGATGTGCACACCTCATGTACCTATCTCGCGGTGTACTCGCTGTAGCAAACAGTAACACATTGCGCGCGAACATTACTAACATGTCCGCGACACTGCAACCGCCGCGCGAACACATGCTAGCTGTGGACTCGCGACAGCATATACAAAAAAATGTTCTAATGACCCCCAAAATAAACAGACTATTCTTCTTTAAATTTTAATATTTTAAAATTATAAGTTTGCAATTCTTCGAAACGTGCTTTGACACAATTATTTATTTTTATCTACATTTATTTATTGATATTAATGACAACTAGTAATGCAAAGAATATTATAGCTTTTGAATTGCACAATAAAATTTAAATATGATAATATAGGCATCTAGACATCATTTCTAATGTTTTTTAAATGTTTCATGGAGTTTAGATACTTCATCTTATCAGCATTTAATAATATATCCTGCGCAGCTGGCTGATCCCCTCAGAGAGAACAGCCTTGGCCGACAATCGGCCGGGACGCCAAGGCAAGGCAAACCATATTTCCAACTTGAATTACAATTTTTTTGTGCAATTTATTCGTCAAGGTTATTAAATAAGTTATTTCATTACTTTTCGAACATGCATGATTGTTTGTTTTTTAGTTTTTAAGTTACGCCATATTCTCAACTGTTTCTCTTGATTTTTTACAAAATTTAAATCTGTTGATTATATATTTTTTGATGTAGGTATATATATCAACGACTACTTTGGAAATACATACTACATAATCTAAGCTTAAGGATTTAATGACCAATCTAACCAAACATTTTGGTAGGTACGCGCACTAAAAACGAACGCTTAAAAAAATATAGCAAAATATTAAAATTATTCTTTGCTCACAATAAAGTCAAACTTTTATATTTTTGTTATCACATAACACGTAATTTAAATTAGAAAAAAAAAATCATATCATCTCACTTTTAATTAAGAATCATAGCATAAAAGCTATCATCAAAGTACTTTGTCATTCCGAAGCCAGCCATTTGACGCCTGGCTATGGAGAACAAAATGACTAGCGGAGATGTCATAACGCAAAATCTCCTAAGAAAGTAGCGCGACAACATGCGGGTGTGCGAGGGACGAGTAACGTTACTAGCCCTACCCTTATACGCGTTTTATGGAACCCGCTCATCGTTTTCAAAATAAAATCACCAATCAATCAAGATCAATCTTTGACACATTGGTTTTGATTTGACAAGGAACCCAACGATTAGTTAGTTTTAATACCTGACATGGCTCTCATACGTCGCTTGAGCTTCAAAAAGGCGCCTGACCTACCTTCTTCTCCGTAAATCTTACGATTAGTAGATATATAACTTAAATTGTCACTAATACTTCAGAACAGCAAAGCTTTTTGAAGATTTCTTTATTACCATCACACCTTAGACACATAAGTCTATGCCATAATTCTTATGAAAACCTTTCCTCATTCACATATCTCGATTCTAGTCACTTCGTGACTATCAAATTATTTACATAACACAACATACCCCTTTCTCTTAATCACAGACTTTTTTAAATACAATTATTCACAGCGAGCCATACCAATTTAGGGCGCTATACCACTGGCGTTTTACGAGCGTTGGCGCTTCTCCAACGTCTGCGCAGCGCCAACGTCGCGCAAAACGCGACGCTAGTTTCTAGTGGTAAAGCGCCAACGTTGCGCCGACGTGACGTTAACGTCGCGAGTTTCTTGCGTTTTTTGGCAACAGGTACAACCACGCCGTCCCGTTCTTTGTATCTGTGTATGTGTGCGACGTTAACGTTGCGTTCTCAAAACTCGCGACGTTGGCGCTGCGTAGACGTCAACGCTCGTAAAACGCGAGTGGGATAGTGCCCTTAGTTTTTATTTGAAACTTATACACTTTTAACCAACATTAAAAAAACAGGTTTTCAATTCAACTACGCGCTTCTTTCTTATCAGCACTAACTGGTTTCGTTTCCGGCTCGCTGTAAAATAAATGTACCTACGTTCTCTCTAAATATTATACAACACACGAAGCTTTATAAATAGCGGCATCCATTACTCAAGCATTTTTCAATCATTTAGTTCGTTTACAATTATTCTTTTCACATTATTCTTTCGTAATTTTAAACACATTTCAACATTTAAAATGAAACAAAAAAAAACAGAATTCCTTTAAAAAATCGTATCATATCTCTCTGTTCTAATGACCCCATTTAGGACAAAACTACATGATAAAACTTAAAAATTAAAATTAAATAATACAATTTGGTAGAAATAAGGCAATATAGGCAATCTTTACTTAAAGAACATTGAAAAATGACTACCTAATTAATATATTTTTAAGTCAATTTCAATCAACATAAATGACATCGTTTATACTAGTGCCTAAATTAAAAAAAAATGACTTTGAATTCGACTTTTGACTCTGAATTTTTACTTCGAATTTGACTCTGAATTTACCTTTTGACTTTGACTTCGATATTGACTTTGAACTTAAATATTTGTTTGTTTAATTTGATACGCATTTCTTCAGCTAATTATAATCTAAAAGCACATTTTATAGGTACATGGCCAACCGAGACTCATTTAACTCTACTATTCCCAATTTATTTATAAATATTATTTAAACTACTAGTTTCTTGGCGTTTTGTGACAAATCTAATTTTACAATATTACAATCGACTTTCATGTTAATGTATAATATAGATGAGATCTTGAAATATAATCAATTTAGGAACTAAACTGAGATTAATTTGCACCTTTTAAAATAATTATTTTTTAACAAAAAAATCACTTACGCCCGCACTCAGAGACATTTAATGATTACTTAAGTCACTCCTTAGTGACGGAATGTCAAAGACATCTATCACTAAAGAATGGCACAAGTAACCACTAAATGTCTCTGAGTGTGTCCATTTGATTTTTAAACCAAATATACCACTTCTGTAAAAAAGTTTATATCACTTACGTATTTGCTTTAAAGTTAACTTCTTAAAAATATGTTTTATTTCACGAAAACGGGTCATATAATTACACACAAATAAGTAGGGTTCAACCGCTTTTGTGAGATACAACATCTAAATATAAAGTGACTGGTAATTAGTAAGCTATACTTGAACACACAAAGAAACTTATATGTTATTCTCATTAGTTTAATCAAAGTAAACATAACAAAAAAACACAAAGTCCAAATCACGTCTTCAAATATCGATCAATAATTACCACTCACCCTATATACAAAAAAGCATTATTAACAATTTATGTAGACAAGCGGTGAAACATAGCCAAACATAATTCTTAAAGAAACAATTCTTTGAGAAAAAATGCTCACAATAACTTGGAATCATTACCAACACACACACATGAAAAAATCTTTTATATTTGACGCACACAGATACATACATACATCAATATGCAAGCGTTTTGTGTCTATCTTTTGTTTTTTAGGTTATTTTTTATCGTTGAGAAGTACCTAGTTATAATGATCTTCTTTTCATTTTTTTTTGTTCAGTTTACCCCATAAATATGGGTTAGTATAATGGCATTATGTAATTATACTTATTCATGCTTATATAAAATTAATATTTCCATATGTTTTGATAATTCTTTCTACTATTATAAATGCGAAAGTAATTCTATCTGTCTGTCTGGTTTTCATGTCAATACTGAAAATAAAAAGGTTGTAGTCTAGAGCCTGAAAAAGGGCATTAGGCTTCTTTTAATCCGGGTGCGGTAATTAGTTGTAGTTAGTTTAATTTGCACATTAAATACACCTAGATTGATTATGTATGGCGATACCAATTTACGAATAGAAACTAGAAACTACATAGATTGAATTTCTTCTTCCTAACTATACTCCAATTGAGTAGGCACTGAACTAAAGGCAAACAATCTTGATAGGACTTTTTACACAAATACATATTAAACAAAAAAACTACTGCTTAAAATATTGTGTTATTATTGTATTTACATTGATTTTTAGCCGCATTTTATTTTTATACAGAGCTTTTCAATAAAAAAATCATATCGAGATTGCTCCTCTTTAGATAAGTGGATACTCAAATGGAGTATAAGTCGAAATAATTCAATATAGGCTGAAACTAGGAACTACAGGATAGGACAAATAAGTATTTAGGTTGAAAACCTGCCTTTCTCAATGTGAAGTTCCACCAAACTACACAACTGTATCTCGTGGTGTACTCGCTGTAGCAAACAGTAACACATTGCGCGCGAACATTACTAACATGTCCGCGACACTGCAACCGCCGCGCGAACACATGCTAGCTGTGGACTCGCGACATCAAGTACACATCTTTTCACATCACAAGTTTTAGTGGAAACTTGTCATAATAACTACAAACCCAGATTTTAAGCCATTTTCAACATCAACTTTTCTTTTTTCACAATTTTTATCTACCTACATCTCATTTCTTGGCTTTGAAATCAAATATACATAAACCTAAGTATATAGGTAGAACACACATAGACACATACATACAATCACCGTTAAAATACAAAAAAAGAACCTCCAACAATATTTTTTGACCCCCATCAAGAACAAGACCCCACTTAGAACAGTTAAATGACCCCCTTAAAAACATTTTCAACAGTTCTACAGACCCCCGTTTGTTTTTCAACATTAAAAAGCGAGTTATCGCTTGTAATTCTTATGCTAGACAGTTTTTGATTGGATTTTCAATCTACGGAGGAGTCCGAGTCTTCGTTTTTGGTGCTCAAGTGGAAGGCTATGACGGGAATCGAACCTAGGACCATGCATGACCCCATGCCGTAGAAACACCACGAGTAACCGCCTGTGACGTCACGTAGGAGACCTGGAACAAATGAAATGGTTAAGTAGGTATTTAGATTTTCACGATGGTTTCTTAAACATTAACTTACAAAAAAAAAGATCCCGATGAATTGAGAACCTCCTCCTTTTTGGGAAGTCGGTTAAAATCCTTACCTATTTAATATTTTACTTATGTGCGAAAGTAAACTTCTGTAGCGTTTTCAGGCTAAAAGTTACTGAACCAATTTGAATGAAATTATTATAGTTAATGACTGAGTTCTTTCACCATTGAGAAATATTTGTCATTTTATCTGGTTACAAGAAGTTCCTCTTGGACGCGAATGAAATCGCGGGGAAACCTAGCATCACACTATAATAAAAAATAATATTAAGCTACGATTAGGAAAGCTCTTCAATATTTTTAAGATTTTTCCATAATAGGGTCCAAATTGTTTACAGATTATAAAATTTACCACCTCTATACTATAAGATAGAATGCAGATAAAGAATTGAGAAATAAACGACTAGTTCCTCTTACCAGCAGTAGGAGGTACAGAAACTGCAGCGAGACTCTGGAACATCCGCACCAGTCCGTAAGACGAGGCGATGCGAGCGGTCCCGAAGGCGTCCGCTAGTAGTACCGGGACGAGGAGGAACCAACAGCCTAGACAGAGGCCGTAGGCACCTGGAAACCAGAAGAGAGCCTTTTAGCTCAGACGAGCTATGTTTTTAAAACTTAAAATAAAGGGTGAAGAGCCAACCTCTCGAGTATGAGGGTGTGGGTTCGATTCTAGTTCAGGCAAGTACCAATGCAGCTTTTCTAAGTTTGTATGTACGTTCTAAGTATATCTTGGACAGCAATGACTGTGTTTCGGATGACATGTTAAACTGTAGGTCCCAGCTGTCATTGAACACCCTTGGCAGTCGTTACGGGTAGTCAGAAGCCAGTAAGTCTAATATGTCTAATGATAGTCTAACCAACGGATATCGGGTTGCCCGGGTAACTGGGTTGAGGAGATCAGATAGGAAGTCGCTTTATAACACACTGGTACTCAGCTAGATCCAGTTAGACCGGATGCCGACCCCAACATAGTTGGCAAAAGGCTAGGTAGCTTAATCTTATGATTGATCTACTAGGGCTGTTACTTAGCCATGTAGTATCTTGCATGTTCTTCTCCATAAGAAGCTACTTTTGGAATGAGCAACAAGAATCAACCAGCATTTTGAATATTCATTAGTGCTAGTGAAGACCTAATTGCGATTAATGATTTGACTTTGACCTAGCCTTGCTCCTTCATATTTTAGTCAGATAAAACTTATGCCTAGGTATAATTTTATACTCACCTGAAGCGATGGCGAGTGCCCACCATGATTTAAGGCTAGGTAGAGTCAACACAGCAATACCAGCTACCAGGATACTGTAAATAAAACATTCTGTGGCAATTGAAGAATAGAATATTTAATACGTCTGAAACATGGTACTTAGGTATAATTGGTGCTAGATAAAAATTATGACAGAAACATATCTAAGCAGATATGGCATGCAAAATTAATACAACCATATTAAAACTAAGATAATCATCTTTTTCTAAACATCAGCTTATAATAATCGATTCAGATTGTCAATCGCTAATCATTTTAAAATAGATTTAGTAAAACTAAAAGTTAAACTGTTTTCATTTTGATAATATACAGCTAAAGAGTTGGTTTGAACGTGCTAATTTTAGCAACCACAGAACTGATTTGAAAAGTATTTCAGTGTTATATAGGAAGGCTATAGGATTATTTTAAATATGCATAAGTGCACGGAGTAGTTTCTATGGATCGCCGGTGAAACCGCTGGCGGAAGCTAGTATTATTAAAATAGGAGAGGCTTACCTGACGATATAGGCTTTTCTTCTACAAAATAGGTGCAGATCACAGAGATAGCCAAGTCCCAATCGCCCACAGAGATCCAGCACAGCGCTTATGGCTACCAGATGACCTGCAAAACAAATAATGAAATAATTTGGATGTTTTATCCGAGATATATACATCCGAGAGCTTCTACGCGTAAGCGTGCAATAAATATATTTTCTATATATTCAATACAACATACCTACTACCTACATAACATTAAAATACACTTAAAGCAAAAAAAATGCTGCCGAATTAATTATATTTTTGATTAAGGCAATTTTTGACACTACTTTTAATTATTATACAGAGTTTAAAAGTTTATACACCGGAAACACAAAAGCCCATGAAAAAAAAATGCAAAGTATTTTTTTCATTCTTTCAAATATTTTTTCGTCAATAAAATAAATACATTAATTAATAAAGCATAGATTTCCTCACTTCGTGCACATTTATAAATATTCATAGTTTGAAATATCATGTTTCTTTTTTGTAATAAAGGCATTTACTATTATTATCAAATTAATAAAAGAAGAGAAGAGAATATACCTGCAGCAGATTTACTATGCCCCGCAGCGACAGTGTAAGCCGGCAAGTAATACAGCGCGTAGGGCGAGCCACACGACATCAGCGCCACAGACGCGCACAGCACACCGAAACGCCACGACCGCAGCAGCGACACGTCTAGATACCTGTGAGATAATAATGTAGGTAAACAGATAAAAGATAGAAGAAAAAAGATAGGAGAAAACAGCACTTTTCGAAGGTCAAAATTACAAAAGATAGAGCCTACAACGCCCGCCCTTCACCATTTTCTATGATAAAAAGTCATTTATTCAAAGAAGGCTGAAAATCAGCACTGTAAGATACGTAAAAAGATAGAAGAAGAAAGATAGCACTTTTCGAAGGCCAAATTTTGCAAAAGACGGCCCCCAAAACGACCACCTGTCAGAGATGCTGCTTGTAATTTCTGCCAACTAGATACTGCAATCAGAGACTTGTAAAACCAAAAGCTATAATTCTGTTAGATAAGCTCCTGATAGGTTAACAGCGACTTCATCAGCAACCGGTGAAACTGGCATAAAGCTGAAGCTCTGTAGAAACGAAGCTACGATCGAGCAAAAGATACACTGTACTGAAAAATTCTTATGGCGAGAGTCCACTAATATTTGTTGACGTGAAAATAATGTGGTTCTTGATGTCGCGAGTCCACAGCTAGCTGAGCTATTTTGTTCGCGTACGGCGGTTGCAGTTTAAAGAAAATTTTACATCCTCTTTCCAATTGGATAAAAAGCCGGATGTCCTTTTTCCTCTGCATTAGTATAAGATATCAGCTCAACAGCCTCGAAACCTCCACTGTACAAACAAACAAATGTTTCCTCTTTATAATACGAGTACCTATAGATAATTACTTACCTAGATATCTTATCAACGCATCCAGTCTTCGTCTCGACTTGCACTTCATCTTCCTTCTGTATCTCGACGGGTTTGATCACGATCGGTTCAGCTAACTTGCTGGGGATCAGTCGACTGGGCGGTGGCCGAATGTAGAGGGATTTGCTGAAACAATATAGAGTAGATAATATTTATGAGCTTGTTTGATGCGTCACACTTGAAATCGTTTATTCAAACTACTCTTACTATTACCATTACTCAACAGTTACTTAACTTTAAGTTCAGATACTAAGGCAGGACCAAGTTTACCGATACCTAGCATAAAAGTGTTCATAAAACGACTGTTTCCAATGAATATTAAACAATTGTTTACAGTGTTGTCGGTGTAAATGGGCCTTCAATGTATTAAATCAGAAAGGTACGCAAATGTGACAGGGATATAATGTTTGACCATTCCATATAATTGAGTGTCGTATTCAGTATTCCAGCGTTACGCTGATAGACGATCGAACGTCAAAACAAAAGACAGCCCTCAGAACGCCCACCCTTCATCACTTCCTATGAGTTATTGCTGGGAAGAACAAGTGGTGGAACAAACTCCCCAGCAACACATGTCTGTCTGTTAGATTGATGAACCTAGCGTACGTTAACTTATTGCGCAATTTCTATAAGTAAGTACATCAATCTGCGTTTTGCTTACTAGAGGTAGAATTTTGGCGTAATGTCAAATTCCTATCTCTAGTAACCTAATTAACAGATACATAGCTTATTGAAACCCACACTAACCTGCTCAGATTCCGTCTCGCCTTATAAACACAAGTACTGTCAGTGGACAGGTCTTCAACTGAATGTAGAATTGAAGACGACCTGGTGGGACGCAGCCGGAGACGAGCTACTTCTTTGGGTAAACCTGGAAACATAAATAATGGAATTTTATATTACTATCCACCAATATAATATTTCAAAGTTTTTTTTTTTATTTACACTGTAACAGTTTATGTCGACAGTTGATGAGACAAAAACAATAAAAAAAATAGGACAATCAAATACAAAAGCACTATTTATTTCTCTATTATATTATCCATTGAATGTCGATATTAAAATATTATGTCCAATCAGGTTAATAAAAAAACTTTTAAGTTAAACGGTTTTATCTTATGTGCACTGAAAACTAGAAAATAAAAAAATAATTACTTACCTGTCAACCTACGTAGGTGGGCCCGGTCATATTAGACTAAAATAAAAACGTGGGGCCCATTAACTATTGCTGTAGTACTTTCTTCTAGAGGTATAATAGGTGTGGATTGCATCGACTTACTATATCGTAACTGGAGATTTTGACAATCAATAATCAGCCAAAGTATAGAGATATGCTTTGCCATAGGTAGGATTTCACAAGGGCCCCACGTTTTTATTTTAGTCTAATATGACCGGGCCCACCTACGTAGGTTGACAGGTAAGTAATTATTTTTTTATTTTCTAGTTTTCAGTGCACATAAGATAAAACCGTTTAACTTAAAAGTTTTTTTACCGATTTTTTATTTTCTAGTTTTTAGTATTTAATGAAAATGCCTACCGAATATTCCTCATTCTATCTAATTCATTTAGTGCATCATTATTACACGGTCTCTTACCTGACAATTTATTACAATGTAATTCCTCAATACATAGCCCTTCCAGATACTTTTTTTTTAACGACCCCAAAAATCATCACATGACCTCTCCTGCTGTGGGTCAGCAGCGGTGAGGGAGTGCCAGACTCTTGACTGAAAACCGTTTTGTTCCGTCGTAGGCCTTTTATGTACCAGGGCCGCGGTAACTCTTTCGAACAATCTCGCAGCCCAGGCAGGCCTTGGCCCTGTTGGGCCCCACTGGAGTTACTGACAGTTTTCTACTTGTGAAGCCCTTTCATTTGATACCCATATTGGTGGGATTGATAAAAAATTGTTATCAGCCATTTGGTAGCGGTGGCCATCTTAGATTTCAATTTTGCATAGTAAATTGTATTCTACTTGTTGAGACCTTTCATTTGATACCCATGTTGATGGGATTGATAAAACCTACTTTATCCGCCATTTTGTAGCGGCCGCCATCTTGGATTTAAATTTTTTATAGTATATTGTATTCTGCTTGTTGAGCCCTTTCATTTGATACCCATATTGATGGGATTGATAAAACCTAAGTTATCCGCCATTTTGTAGCGGCCGCCATCTTGGATTTCAATTTTTTATAGTATATTGTATTTTGCTTGTTAAGCCCTTTCATTTGATACCCATATTGATGGGATTGATAAAATCTACGTTATCCGCCATTTTGTGCCGGCGGCCATATTGGATTTACAATGTTATTGATATTACTATATTGTATTGTCATCGGAATTAAAGGTGTATACAAAATTTCAGATTAATCGGTTGACGGGAAGAGGGTGAAATTTGAATTACTAAATTTGACCCAAGAATGAATAAATAATAAATAAAACAAACGGGGTGAGCTAAATAAAACCGTTTAAAAAAAAATTGCAGTTAAAACCAGTGACTGAGTAAAGGTGAAGGAAAACATCCTAAGGAAACCTAGACTTTGAACTTTGAAATCACCAATCCTCTCGCGGACATGGTGATTAACGCTCATTCCATCCCTATATGAGAAGATGATGACGTTGAACTTACTATAACCTCTCGTACAAATAGTTTCAAGGTATTTTTAACAGTTACTTACCAACTACTCCTAGAACATCTAAACCTTCGGAGTCTTCAGAATCTGAGTGCTGCGACTGCATTTGTTGACGGGCGACCTGAACAAGACAACCATGAAATAGAATTTAGATGAAGATTATTTTCAGCAATATATATGATGGTGCCTAGAAAAGGCCACGGGTAAGCAATTTAAAATTTAAAAGTTTCGTTGCAATGACATAAGACTTAATTTTTGAAATGTGTGGCTGTTTATCGAGCCACGTAAATAACTCTTTGTAAATATAGTTTACAACGAAATATTTTAAAGAAAATTAGATCACACTAAGACGTTACTAAGCATATACAACGTACATGTTTCTATATTATGAAAGTGGTGAGCGTGTAAATGGTCAAAAATTGTGTATGCACAAATGAGTTTGTATTTTCAAACTTAGCCTCAAGCCTTTATTCGAATTAGGCTGATAAATCAGCACTTTACTGTCATTTAAACAAAAGACAGTCCTCGAAACGTCCATCCTTCACCACTTCCTATGTGTTATTGCTGGGAAGAGCGAGCGAGCGAGCGCCCGCATACACACACTATGTACATGTACATAAACACACGCATAGCTAACCCGCCTTCCTAAGATAAAAAATCTGCCTACCACTACACACCTCAATTAAACTAGGATGCATAATCTCCGTCACCAGGTTGTTCCTCTTCATCTCCTCGTTGAGGAGTAGGTTCTTCTGGTTGAGGGTCAGCTCTGTCTCCGTGTGGAACAGGCTCTCCAGTCTATTGTCTTTCGTAGAGTCAGATTTGAACATGATCCCTTGGTCTGGAAGAAGAAAAATGATACCATTATTAAACTGTATGTTGTAGTCGTGGTGGCCTAATGGGTAAAGAACCAACCTCTCAAGTATGAGTGTGTTCGATTTCAAGTCAGGCAAGTACCAATGCAGCTTTTCTAAGTTTGAATATACTTTCTAAAGTATTTCTTGGACACCAATGACTGTGTTTCGGAAGGCACGTTAAACTGTAGGTCCTGGCGTCATTGAACATCTTTGGCAGTCGTTATGGGTAGTCAGAAGCCAGTAAGTCTGACAACCAGTCTTACCAAGGGGTATCGGGCTGCCCGGGTAACTGGTTTGAGTAGGTGACAGGCAGCCGCTCCTTGTGGCACACTGGTACTCAGCTGCATCCGGTTAGACTGGAAGCCGACCCCAACATAGTTGGGAAAAGGCTCGGGAGCTGATGATGCTTACCTTCCTGGATATTATGTAGCAGCGTGGTGTTCTCAGTGGTGGTGGTGGTGGCTGGTGTCCTGTCAGCCAGGGAGATGGTGTTGAAGCTCACTGGTGCTGGACGGTACAGTATGTAGCCAACATGATGACATTCTCATTGGTACACCAGACTTACCTGTTACTATTTAAATTTTTCCCAATGCCATATTAGGATGTCCCATATCCCTACGTTTTTTTTGTAATTTCCCATTCCCATTATTTATGTAATTTCCCATCCTCATTGTTTATCTAAATTCCCATTCACATCGTTTTTGCGAATTCCCATTACCAAAATTAAAAAAAATCCTGTTTCTATTATTCATGTATCTTGGTGAATTCGTAGACGCGATCATCTAGACACTATTGTTAGTTGGCGGGAGACTGCGAGAGAGTGTGGCACGGAGTAAGACGATATCTTACTATCGGATGGTTATTACAGAGATGCACTACACTTACCTTCTTGTATATTATGCAGCAGCTTAGTGTTCTCAGTCGTGGTTCCCATCGTTTTTTGTGAATTCCCATTCCCATCGTTTTTGCGAATTCCCATTCCCATCTTTTTTGTGAATTCCCATTGTTTTTGTAATTTCCATTCCCATTTTTTTTCTAATTTCCCAATTGCTTACCTTCCTGTATATTATGCAGCAGCGTGGTGTTCTCAGTGGTGGTGGTGGTGGCTGGTGTCCTGTCTGCCAGGGAGATGGTGTTGAAGCTCACTGGTGCTGGACGGTAGAGAGTTGCTGATACACACACGTGGAGCATGCCTCCTCCTTTGGAAGGATATGAGTAAAATGTTGATAAACAGTACGAATGTCTGCATGACAGTCATCCATACATGGGTGTGTAGATGAACTATGCACGCTGTCTTCTGCATTCAAGTATGGCTAGCGTTCACACGCTTTCGTGAAGTAAAACACCTCGTAGGATACTGAATGCCAACTGCAATCCAGTCAATGTTCAATATTGAAAGACTATGTATGTGTGGTCTGCTTGACAGCAGTGGTTGTTACAACAGCTCGCGTGAGTCCATCAAACGGGTTTGGCAACACTTTGACACTATCGCGGTAGCTTAGTTATACTTCTCGCCAAAATATTTGTCGTCACGGGACATCTCGCGGGTTGATCAGAAACCATTTTTAAGTACCATTTTTTTAAATTTTTTGGTGAAAGTGTGGGAGGGATAAACACCACAGCCGCATAAATGTGCTCGGAATTTAGTTGCAGACCGCCATCGAGTTTGGCAAGAACAATAACCTGCTGCACACGCGAAAAGAACATAGATATCTGTTTAAAAGGAACTTACCCAATAATAAAACAGTGCCATGCAATCCATACATATCGACCAGTTTTTCAATTAGCATAGGAAATACGAAGCTGCCAGCTGCCGTCCCGCTCACACATATGCCGTTAGCCAATGCCCTGGAAAGAGACAACCATATTTTGACCATTATGCCTGCTAATATGATTATATAGGAAAAAAATACAGAACTATACAGAACGGGAGTGTAGCTTTCTAACAGTGAAAATTTTTTTCAAATCGGTTCTGTAGTTCAGTAATTTCAGGGCGTTTAGGGTTCAAACAAAATATGTTTCCTCTTTATTATATTAGTATACACAGTGTATGTTGTATAGATAAGATATGTAGGTAAGTTTTAGTAGTAAGTATACTTTACCTGTGTTTATCGAAGTATTGTGACACGATGACAATCCCGGGAGTAGTCGATAACCCTCCACCAATACCTGTAAGAGAATTAAAAGAATTTAGTCAAATAGTCTTCTAGTTAATTAAAATAAGAATTGAAGATTACCCCGTGAAGGGGCGACGCACGTGTCGAGTATAGGATCTCTTTAATACATATGCATGAGAGTAGGACAACGTTCTGAACAGCCGTAAGCTACCGATGAGTGGAAATATTTGGTAGGTCAGGCGTCTTCTTCTAGATGAAATAAGTGATGATGATGATGATGTCCTTCTAGCCGATTATCGGCTACTTACGTCTGTTCTCATATAAGAAGATTAGCCAACTGCGCAGGACATATTATAGTTTGTGCACATTCTAGGACACAGGTGCACTCACTATTCCTTCACTCTCATAGCTCGATGGGCAGCAATTCAACACCTCCGGAGAGAGATCACAAGCAGGACCGACAGCTTAAAATGTTCTCTAAAGAAGATCACTGCTTCTTGTCTGACCAAGAATTGAAACTACAGAACATGGCTAGAAAGAATGTTACTTGTGAGATGACGGCAGACAGAAGAGTATAGAAGAAGAACACATGTTGCGCCGACCTAAATTAAAAAAAATTGGGATAAAGACAGAAGGATGATGATGATGAAGAGGAACTCTTACTGACTAAACCCCACCATGTTCGTTCTAAAGCTTCTAAAGCTACAAGAGGTTCCTATCTCTTGTCTCTAGCTAGAAGATAGATAGATTATTGGAAATGGACTTACCAGTCATGACGCCGAAGCTAAGCAGCAGATGCAGCAGGCCAGTGCTGAAGTACGACAGAGCTAGACCAGTAGCGCAGAACAGGCCTCCGATAAACACAACCACGCGACACGAGTATTTCTCACAGCGCTGATGATAGCGGTGGAGGTCAGATAGGCTGTCGCTCCATGTAGCTCACTGGTACTCAGCTGCATCTAGTAAGACTGGAAGCCGACCCCAACATAGTTGAGAAATGGCACACAGCTTAGAATGCTCTCTAAAGAACTGACCAAGAATGAAGAATTCAAACTACAGAACATGGATAGAAAGAACTTTGCCTATGAGATGACGGCAGACAGAAGAGTATGGCAGAAGAACACATACTGCTCCCAAATAAAAATTGGGATAAAGGCAGTAGGATGATGGACTACGGAATAGTTGGGCAGCGGGATTGTTCGAAAGAGTTACTGCGGCCCTGGTACATAAAAGGCAGGACAATGATGATGATAAGAGAAATACAGATAGATACAGAGTAAATACAGATAGATATAATATTGGGAATGAACTCACCAGTCATGACGCCGAAGCTAAGCAGCAGATGCAGCAGGCCAGTGCTGAAGTACGACAGAGCTAGACCAGTAGCGCAGAACAGGCCTCCGATGAACACAACCACGCGACACGAGTATTTCTCACATAGCGCTGATGACAGCAGAGGAGGTCAGATAGGCAGTCGCTCCATGTAAAACGCTGCCTCTCAGCTGCATCTGGTTAGACTGGAAGCTGAATCCAACATAGTTCGGAAAAAGGCTAGGCAGATGATGATGATAAGGTGCACTCTCTATTCCTTCACAATCATAGCTCGATGGAACGGCAATCCAACACCACCGGAGAGAGAACAAAAGCAGAATCGATAGCTTAAAATGCTCCCTAAAGAAGAAGAACTCCTTCTTGCCTGA
The DNA here is from genome assembly GCF_030705265.1 of Helicoverpa armigera. Lineage (NCBI taxonomy): Eukaryota > Metazoa > Arthropoda > Insecta > Lepidoptera > Noctuidae > Helicoverpa > Helicoverpa armigera. The sequence goes on along the minus strand of NC_087150.1, from coordinate 4,538,287 downwards.
CCAAGAATTGAAGCTACAGAACATGGTTAGAAAGAAAAAAAGTTACTTGTGAGATGACGGCAGACAGAAGAGTATGGAAGAAGAACACATTCTGCAGCGACCTTAAGAGATAAAGGCAGTAGGATGATGGGCTACGGGATTGTTCGAAAGAGTTACTGCGACCCTGGTACATAAAAGGCAGAAGGATGATGATGACAAGAGAAATACAGATAGATACAGAGGAAATAAAGATAGATAGAATATTGGGAATGAACTCACCAGTCATGACTCCGAAGCTAAGCAGCAGATGCAGCAGGCCAGTGCTGAAGTACGACAGAGCTAGACCAGTAGCGCAGAACAGGCCTCCGATGAATACCACCACGCGACACGAGTATTTCTCACACAGCGCTGATGACAGCAGAGGAGGTCAGATAGGCAGTCGCTCCAAGCGGCACACTGCATCCCATAAGACAAGACGCAGACCCCAACTTAGTTAGCAAAAGGCTCAGGAGATGATGATACCCTAAGAGCTAGTAGCAATTTGTGGTAGCTGGTAGCAATTAGGTAGCAACTTTCTATATGTATTTCGAGGAGATCTGACCAAAACCACACCCTCATACTTGAGAGGCTGGTTTAGGCTGATTTTATGAAAGTCGGCAAGGCTAGTAAGAATGTTACTTGTGAGATGACGGCACTCAAAGAGTATGGAAGAAGAATACCTAAATTAGAAATTAGGTATAAAGACAGAAGGATGATGGTGATGAAAAGGAACTCTTACTGACTAAACCCCACCATGTTCGTTCTAAAGCTTCTAAAGCTACAAGAGGTTCCTATCTCTTGTCTCTAGCTAGAAGATAGATAGAATATTGGGAATGAACTTACCAGTCATGACGCCGAAGCTAAGCAGCAGATGCAGCAGGCCAGTGCTGAAGTACGACAGAGCTAGACCAGTAGCGCAGAACAGGCCTCCGATGAACACAACCACGCGGCACGAATATTTCTCACATAGTGCTGATGATAGCGGAGGAGGTCAAATAGGCAGTCACTCCATGTAGTACACTGCATCCCATTAGACTAGAAGCCGACCCCAACATAGTTCGGGAAAGGCTAAGGAGATTAGATGAGGTGCACTCTCTATCCCTTCACTCTTATAGCGCTATGGGACGGTAATCCGACACATCCAGAAAGAAAGATCACGACAGCTTAACATGTTCTGCTAGGAGGATTCTTCCGTTGATACTTGACGTGGCCGGGATGGTTAGCGTTTTTTTGGGAGAGGATGATGATTATTGATACTTGCTCGACCTAAAATGGAACCTTTACACACAAGACAAGCCTCTAAGACACAAACTTAAGGGATAGGGGCAGGAGGATGATGATGATGATGACAGAATGAACTTACCAGTCATGACGCCGAAGCTAAGCAGCAGATGCAGCAGGCCAGTGCTGAAGTACGACAGAGCTAGACCAGTAGCGCAGAACAGGCCTCCGATGAACACAACCACGCGACACGAGTATTTCTCACATAGCGCTGATGATAGCAAAGCTTAGAAAGATCTGGCTGTAGACCCCGTTAGACTAGACGAAGAAGCCGACCCCGACATAGTTGGAAAAATCGCTCGGGAGATGATGATACATTAAGAAAGACCATTCAAAACCATGATACACTTGAAGTGTCAGCAAGTTACTTCGCCAGATCTTTATAAAGCAGATGAGGTCTTTATAAAGCAGAAGACCTACCCATCTTCCACGGGAATAATGACATGCCGTCTGGTCTCTTGTCATCGTCGTCGCGTGCCAGACCACTGGGTTCTAATACTTCTGGAACGCCGACGGCAACAAGAGAGTGACGGATTATGTCATTGCATGCTGTGCAAAGCGGCATACCAAGCCAAGGCTACTGATAATTTGATACACTTAGAAAAGTAAACATTACTGACCAAGAATCGGACATACATAAAAGACATAATATAACTATAATAGTAGAACTCACCAGTCATGACTCCGAAGCTAAGCAGCAGATGCAGCAGGCCAGTGCTGAAGTACGACAGAGCTAGACCAGTAGCGCAGAACAGGCCTCCGATGAACACAACCACGCGACACGAATATTTCTCGCATAGCGCTGATGACAGCGGTAGAGGTCAGATAGACAGTCGCTCCATGTAAAACGCTGGTTCTCAGCTGCAATTGGGTAGACTGGAAGCTGACCCTAACATAGTACGGAAAAGGCTAAGGAGATTAGATGAGGTGCACTCACTATTCCTTCACTCTCATAGCGCGATGGGACGACAATCCGACACCACCGGAGAGAGGTTACAAGCAGGAACGACAGCTTAAAATGTTCTCTATAGCAGATCAATGTCTCTCTGACCAAGAATTGAAGCTACAGAACATGGATAGAAAGAATGTTACTTGTGAGATGACGGCAGACAGAAGAGTATGGAAGAAGAACACATGCTGCGTCGACCTAAAGTAAGAATTGGGATAAAGACAGTAGGATGATGATGATGAAGAGGAACTCTTACTGACTAAACCCCACCATGTTCGTTCTAAAGCTACTAAAGCTACAAGAGGTTCCTATCTCTTGTCTCTAGCTAGAAGATAGATAGAATATTGTTAATGAACTTACCAGTCATGACTCCGAAGCTAAGCAGCAGATGCAGCAGGCCAGTGCTGAAGTACGACAGAGCTAGACCAGTAGCGCAGAACAGGCCTCCGATGAACACAACCACGCGACACGAGTATTTCTCACATAGCGCTGATGATAGCAAAGCTTAGAAAGATCTGGCTGTAGACCCCGTTAGACTAGACGAAGAAGCCGACCCCGACATAGTTGGAAAAATCGCTCGGGAGATGATGATACATTAAGAAAGACCATTCAAAACCATGATACACTTGAAGTGTCAGCAAGTCACTTCGTCAGATCTTTATAAAGCAGATGAACAAAGACCCACCGATCTTCAACGGGAATAATGATAAGCCGTCTGGTCTCTTGCCATCGTCGCGTGTCAGACCACTGGGTTCTAATACGGCTGGAACGCCGACGGCAACAAGAGAGTGACGGATTATGTCATTGCATGCTGTGCAAAGAACGTTACTTGTGAGATGACTGCAGACAGAACAGTGTGGAAGAAGAACACATGCTGCCTCCAAATAAAAATTGGGAAAAAGGACAGAAGGATGATAGGCTACGAGAGTGTTCGAAAGAGTTACTTCAGCCCTGGTACATGAAAGGCAGGAGTATGATGAAGACAAGAGGAACTCACCAGTCATGACGCCGAAGCTAAGCAGCAGATGCAGCAGGCCAGTGCTGAAGTACGACAGAGCTAGACCAGTAGCGCAGAACAGGCCTCCGATGAATACCACCACGCGACACGAGTATTTCTCACATAGCGCTGATGATAGCGGTGCTTAGAAAGACTTGGTTGTGGAGGTCAGATAGGCAGTGGTCCAAGAGGCACACTGCATTCCGTTAGACTAGGAGGACCCCAACATAGTTGGGAAAAGGCTAGGCAGATGATGATGATAAGGTGCACTCTCTATTCCTTCACTCTCATAGCTCGATGGGACGGCAATCCAGCACCACCGGAGAGAGATCACAAGCAGGAACGACAGCTTACAATGGTATCTAAAGAAGAACACTCCTTCTTGTCGGACCAAGAATTGAAACTATGCAACATGCCTAGATAGAGAGAACGTTGCTTGTGAGATGACGGCAGACAGAAGAGTATGGAAGAAGAACACCTAAAATAGAAATTAGGGATAAAGACAGTAAGACGATGGTCTACGGGGTTGTTCAAAAGAGTTACTGCAGCCCTGGTACATAAAAGGCAGGAGGATGATGATGACAAGAGCAACTTACCAGTCATGACGCCGAAGCTAAGCAGCAGATGCAGCAGGCCAGTGCTGAAGTACGACAGAGCTAGACCAGTAGCGCAGAACAGGCCTCCGATGAATACCACCACGCGACACGAGTATTTCTCACATAAGGTTGATGACAACGGTACTTAGGGAGGTCAGATAGGCAGTCATTCCAAGCGGCACCAATGGCTGGCACCTTTAGATTCTGAATATTTTCGAAACCACGAGGGTAACAATTAGGTAGCAACTAATCGTAGCTGGTAGCAATTAGGTAGCAACTTATCGTAGCTGGCAGCAATTAGGTAGCCACTCTGATGACGGCAGACAGAAAAAGAACACATGCTGCATCCAAATAAACATTGGGATAAGGACAGGAGAATGACGGACTACGGGATTGTTCAAAATAGTTACAGCGGCCCTGGTACATAAAAGGCAGCAGGATGATAATGATGACAAGAGGAACTTACCAGTCATGACTCCGAAGCTCAGCAGCAGATGCAGCAGGCCAGTGCTGAAGTACGACAGAGCTAGACCAGTAGCGCAGAACAGACCTCCGATGAACACAACCACGCGACACGAGTATTTCTCACATAGCGCTGATGATAGCGGTGGAGGTCAGATAGGCAGTCGCCATGTTAAACGCTGGTTCTCAGCTGCATCTAGTAAGACTGGAAGCTGGCCCCAACATAGTTAGGGACAAGCTAGACAGATGATGATGAGGTGCACTCTCTATTCCTTCACTCTCATAGCTCGATGGGACGGCAATCCAGCACCACCGGAGAGAGATCACAAGCAGGACCGACGGCTTAAAATGCTCTCTAAAGAAGATCACTGCTTGCCTGACCAAGAATTAAGCTACAGAATATGGCTAGAAAGAACGTTACTTGTGAAATGACGGTAGACAGAAGAGTATAGAAGAAGAACACATGCTGCCTCCAAATAAAAATTGGGAAAAAGGACAGGAGGATGACGGGCTACGGGATTGAAAGAGTTACAGCGGCCCTGGTACATAAAAGGCAGGTTAATGATGATGATGACAAGAGGAACTTACCAGTCATGACTCCGAAGCTAAGCAGCAGATGCAGCAGGCCAGTGCTGAAGTACGACAGAGCTAGACCAGTAGCGCAGAACAGGCCTCCGATGAACACAACCACGCGACACGAGTATTTCTCACATAGCGCTGACGATAGCGGCGCTGTGAATGAAAAAAGATAATTAAAACTATTTATATGCTTAATTCGGAGTTTTTTATTTATTCATTTATACTTTTTGCACAATGTACAAAGGCGAACTTTAAGGGTTCTCTACCAATCTACCTTAGGTTGGTGGTGAAATAGAAGGCCAAAGGTTTTGATATACTCTTGATCCCTTACCAATAAACAAGTAGAAAGCACGTTAAATTAAATTGATTGTTCCCGGCTGTCATTTTAACACCTTTGGCAGTTGTTAGGGTGTTCAGAAGCCAGGAAGTCTTACAACCAGTCTTGCGGTGTATCGGCACAGAATAAAGATGTATGTACCTACTTTTTAGGGTTCCGTAGCCAAAATGGCAAAAACGGAACCCTTATAGTTTCGTCATGTCCGTCTGTCCGTCTGTCCGTCTGTCCGTCTGTCACAGCCGATTTACTCGGAAACTATAAGTACTACAGTGATGAAATTTGATGGGAATATGTGTTGTATGAACCGCTACAAAAATATGACACTAAATAGTAAAAAAAAGAATTGGGGGTGGGGCCCCCCATACATGTAACTGAGGGATGAAATTTTTTTTTTCGATGTACATACCCGTGTGGGGTATCAATGGAAAGGTCTTTTAAAATGATATAAAGTTTTCTAAAAAACATTTTTCTTAAAGTGAACGGTTTTTGAGATATCAGCTCTCAAAGTCGTAAAAAGTATGTCCCCCCCCCTCTATTTTTATAACTACGGGGTATAAAATTCTAAAAAAAATAGAGGTGATGCATGCTAATTAACTCTTTCAACGATTTTTGGTTTGATCAAAGTATCTCTTATAGTTTTTGAGATAGGTTGATTTAACTGTAATTTACGGAACCCTTCGTGCACGAGTCCGACTCGCACTTGGCCGGTTTTTTAAAGTTATCTACTAACGTTCGTTAATATGTAACTCAATCACGCATGCTTAACCGGCGCTACCGGTGCTGTCTGTACTGTGTGTCGTGCATCAGCACATGCATGTGTTAGTGACATTTTTACTAACATTGCACGTAGCTTTACAACTGTTTACAATTATATTTAAACTGTGGTATTGGGTTGCCGAATAACCAAGCTAAGAAAGTTAAGTAGCTCAAACAAGGTAAATGATCTACATTTCTACAACACACTGTTACTCAATTGCATCCAGTCAGTCTGGAGGCTGACCCCCACATAGTCGAGAAAAACCTAAGCATATGTTGAAAAAGACTTACCCAAAGCCAAACACAGCGTAGACAGCGCAGCCGGTATCCAAGAGGCCACCGACTCGGAGGAATCGGGGAAAGTCTCCATAATCTCCACGTACAGAACTCCATAGGACTTGAAAAGACCAGCTACCCAGAACTGCACCATAAACGCTCCGAAGACCACCACCCAGCCGTAGCCACCGTCTGGCGGGGCTGTGCTTCTGTGGAAGACGAGGAAGATATTTTTATAATGTCTCTAATTTACTTCCATGTGGACTCCACTGGGTATTTTGTATTGTACTGGCTATGTACTTTCCCTATGCACTCCCTCTATGCACCCCCTTGTGTATTCTTTTATGTGCACCATTATTGAACCCCTAATTACTACCTTATGAATTCCCTTTTGTTATGAACTTTTCCAATGTCCTCCAAGTACTCTATGTACTCCTTTATGTACTCCCTTGTATACTTCCCCTATGTGCTCTGCTTATATACTCTTTTTCATACTGCTTATGTACTCTCCCTATTACTTATTTACCTGTTTTCTTATGTGCTCCCTTGTTTACTGCCTTATATAGTTCTTTATGTACTCCCTGATGTACCCGAATTTAATAAATGGGAATGTATTTGAATTCGCAGCCATACCGGATGGATGTGCCCGTAACATTTGTTAAGGACGCGCGTTGGAAATGCGTGTTGGTGAACGCAGTGTGGAATAGTTTTAGCTTCGGAAATACTGCTGCCGATCTCCGAGCAAGATGTGGTGATTCTACCGCCACCAGTCGGTCGCCAGAACCTCGTTGTTTCAACATGGTGCACCACTTATCTTACCTTAAGTACTTTAACTGACTGGAAGCCGCCAACCCCAACATAGTTGGGTACGACGATGTTGGCTGACTGAAAGCCAACCCCAACATTGTTGGCACCAGCCTGGTAGCCAGGTACTTGATGCAGTACTTACTCAGCGGAGGAGTCGGGAGGCGGCCGCAGTTTCCTGGAGGCGGCCAGCAGAGGTCGCGCCGTCACCGACGAGAGCGTCAGCAGCGAGTCTTCCTCCTGCTCCGTTGGCGACATCGCTGATAGGTAAGCTCCTACTTGCTGTGGAGGAAATTGGAGATAATTGGAGATTGGTTATTGGGTATGTCTGCCAAATATTGGTCCAACTACCAATAGTTTAGTCTGCTAAACTGATAATGACGTCACTGGAACTGGTGATGTTAGTTTGAGACTAGCTATAAATACTACCAATCAAAGGCACGGTATCATAACTGACGGACAACGGTGCGTTTCCACAAAAAAATAACTCTCAACCACACTCACACACATATTCAAGTTTGTATGACGCTGCAAACTTGATCAAACTAACAGAAAGAAATTATATTTTCGCTTCAAATTAACTTGCCCATGCAGATACCCAAAGCCATTAATCGCCTATATTGGACTCCTCATCCCGTATTTCGGAAAACACAATAAACTGTAGTTCCCGGCTGTCATTTTAACATCTTTGGCAGTCGTTAGGGGTAGTCCTAACCAAGGGGTATTTAGTTGCCCGGGTAACTGGGTTGAGGAGGTCAGATAGGCAGTCGCTTCTTGTAAAGCATTGGTACTCAGTGAATCCGATGAGATTGGAAGCCAATCCTAACATAGTTGGGAAAAAGCTCGGGAGATAGAAGTATATATTACCGTGGCTAATGGCAGTTCGAGCAGCAGGCTGGCGGGGCGTTCTCTCTGCTCCGGGGGTGCTGACTGCACCGACATGAGGGAGCCTGCCTTATCCGGGGACAGGATAGCCTGTGGAGAGACAAGGTTATAATAAATCATCCATGAATTTCAAAGTAGGGTAGAAAACTGCAGTTTTTGAAGGTCAAATATTAAGTCCCAGAATCGCTCACCCTTCACCTCTTTTGCTGGAAAGTAGAAGTGGCTCAATAAAGTCGCCAGTAACATTGTATGCGTGAATAAAAATAAAATTATATTGTCCTGTCGATTAACCATATCAAATACCTATATACATTTTGTACTAAAAGCTCAAGCTTAGACAAAAAATAGGCTTCACGGTTTCAGCTTCGGAGAAAAAAAATGTCGTTTATCTTAACTTTACAAAAACGACTGCTACTTGAAATTGTCTCCTTAACAGTTTGATAGGATTTTATATATACATAAGTCAGTTTGGTTCATATCCAATGAGCTGATTAAGAAGCCTGTGATAATTGGTGCCCAAAATACAGGTGGGCCTATTTTAGGGCCAATTTTTAAACTTCTTGTTCCAGCTGTTAATTTTTTGGATAATAAATATGAGTAAGCGAAAACTCTGATGACCTCATGAGCGCATCCGGCCGTGCTCTCGCTGTGGCGGCCATATTGGGCTGACATAGTGTAGTCTCACTATAAGACATGTCATCGACACGAAAGAAGAAGAATAAGCGAAAACTTCTTTATGACCTGGTTTCTCTCACTTACCTCTGAGATGACATCAGTGGGCAGGTCGATGGAGCAGGACAGAGCGGTTGACGTCGGCGGTGCCGAAGTGCCCAGGACCTGAGTCTCCAGCTTCGACAACTCCTGAGGAATAGAAGAATAATACGCGTGGTGAATGAATAAAGTAATGAGTCCGTGTTTTAGATAACACTAAAACAATGGACACATACTACTTTATAAATCAAAACGAAGACACAACACGATTGAATTTTGTGTCATATTACCTTTAGGTCATCATCATCTGACTAGCCTTTTCCCAACTATTTTGGAGTCGGCTTCCAGTCTAGCTGGATGCAGCTAAGTACCAGTGTTTTGCAAGGAGCGACTGCCCTATCTGACATCCTCAATCCAATTATCCGGGCAACCCAATACTCCTTAATACGATTGATTGTCAAAGCTGCTGGCTTCTGACTACCCTTGTAACGACTATCAAAGATGTTCAAATAACAGTCGGGAACCAATTTATTGTGCCTTCCGAAAACGTTTTTTTTTTTCAATATTTAGTTATCATTATTTGCCCTGTTATTAATCTGGTTAAAACTGGAAGCCAACCCCAACATAATTTGGGAAAAGGCTGAACAAATGATTATTTCTGCTCAGCGAAACACCCGATGTTCCTAGACGCCATTAAGATTGACCACAATCCTATTACACGAGTAATAAGACAGCCAACCAAGTCCAAGGTTCTCCTATAAATAAATAATTGAAATGACATGATACCCTGACAGTACAGAAGGTTGTATTCTTAGAAAATTAATCTTCTATCGATTTCGTTATAGTTAGCTCTAATCGACCTTTAGTGTCTGTCAATATGTCATATGGGCGGTGCACTAGCATCGATGTATTATGTATAAGTATGTATAGTTAGAATATATGACAATGTACTTACTAACAGCCAGTTTCTTCATCAAAAGTTAAAGCCAAAGTAAAAGTCAAAGTAATGTCTAAAGTTAAAGTAACGGTCAAATTCAATTTTCCTATTAGTTTTGCTGTCACTTTAGCCTTGAAAAAACGAATTTGACCGTTGCTTTTACTTTAAACATTACTTTAACTTTAACTTTTGATGAAGAAACTGGCCGTAAGAGTAAACCCACAAACTGCAGACTAAACAGTCTTCAAACAGTTTTCCCGATAAAAGAAATAAATATTTATTTTTTAAAGAAAATCGTGAATTCAATCTCAGTTTTCAGTAGTCTGATACCGTCTAATTTCCTAATCTTTGAAATGTGTTTACTACCTTTCATCTTCATACTGATTTATGAGCCCAAACGACTATTGGCCGACTTAAAGTTTGCACTGTCTGTCAATATGTCATATGGATGTCATATGGGTGCTCTAGCTATTTCGTTATAGTGTAAGTAATAAGTATATTGTCCATCCAATATTTAGTATCTGACACCGGTCTTACCAAGGAGTGGGTTTAATAGTTTTACCAAAGGGGGCAAGACTAGTTTTCAGAGTTTCTGGTTTCTGACTACCCATAACGACTGCCAAAGATGTTGAAATGACAGCAGACCCATCAATTAAATCGTGACGGCCGGGCAACCATTAATTAATGTGTATGTATATAACTCTACTAACTCTCTAAATTTTATGTCGGTATTCTAAAGGATAATGACTTTTCTCATGTAAGGAGATCAACCAGCTGCGCAGGATATGTTATAGTGCTGGCACATTTGCTTGGGCACAGGTGCACTCACTATTCCTTCACTCTCTGCGCGCGATGGGACGACAATCCGACTCCCCCGGAGAGAGATCACAAGCAGGACCGACATTTACATGCTCAATTCTGAGGGATGATTTGCCCGGGTAACTGGGTTGAGGAGGTCAGATAGGCAGTCGCTTCTTGTAAAACACTGGTACTCAGCTTCATCCGGTTAGACTGGAAGCCGACCTTAACATAGTTGGGAAAAGGCTCGGAGGATGAGGATGGATGAGTCGACATGACATTGAAATAATCAACGCTCCATTGTATTTCCCATTAGAGATTGAAGGCCACATTAAAAGCTTCATTGGTTCGGAATAGAAAATACAATCTATGGTAACCTCGAACAAGGAATTGCCATGGATCGATATACATTAGCTGTTGTCTGTAAAAATTATAGCTTTGTGTTCTATACGGTAATATGTCTTTTTTGTTAAACTAGTTGTTTCCGCAGATTCGCCTGTGTTCAATGAAAACAACTGAAAAGTATCCTATAAACTCTCTTAATAAATGGGCATTCTAACACTGAAACAGTTTTTCAGATCAAACCAGCAATTCCTGAGATCTGTTTTTACCCCCTTATGTACTCTCCCTGTGTATTTCCGTATGTACTTCCCTAATATCAGTATAGATTATTCTCTCCGGTGGTGTCGGATTGTCGTCCCATCGCGCTATGAGAGTGAAGGAATAGTGAGTGCACCTGTGTCCAAGCAAATGTGCCTGCACTATAATATGTCCTGCGCAGCTGACTGATCTCCTTATATGAGAACCGCCACCGTGGCCGATAATCGGATAGGATGACATCATCATCATACATTTTTCTATTAATACAACAAATTGAAAAGTTATTAAATAAAATCTGTGTTAACGGCCATTTTTCCCACAAGGTGAGGTTTTAAAGGAAATTATATAATGTAGTCTATCATTAATCATAGTTTGTAACTTTTGCGGCGTTCTAATGAAAACACACTTTATTAATTAACTTGAAATAACTAAACAACGCGACTTTGGGTGAACTTAAATGGGATTTTGGTTTAAAATAATCGTAGCACTATGCCATGACTTACTATTTACTTTTGATCCACTTCAAAAAATGGAGGAGGTTCTCAATTTGAGTCTACTTTAGTTAATACATATTTTTTACATCCTGCTAATATTTAGAACTAGCTTCTGCCAGCGGTTTCACCCGCATCGCGTGGAAACCTCTGCACGAATCAAGGATAAAAGGTAGCCTATAGCCTTCCTCGATAAATGGGCTAGTAGTTCCTGAGATTAGCGCGTTCAAACAAACAAACAAACTCTTCAGCTATATAATATTGGTATAGATGTATGACATTCTTGAAACCGTTATTTACTTTGAACTGCCTCGTTGGTCTAGCTGTCGCAAGTGCGGCTGCTGGGCACGAGGTCTCGGGTTCGATTCCCGAGTCGGGCCGAAATCGCTTTGTGGGTTTTAGAAGACTTTCACAAAGCAGCCCGGAGCCTGGAAGTTGGTGATTGATACACCCGTGCATCGGAGAGCACGTAAATGTCGGTCCTGCGCCTGATCTCTCTCCGGTCGTGTCGGATTGCCGTCCCATCGGGTTATGAGAGTGAAGGAATAGTGAGTGCACCTGTGTCTGCGCAAACGCTTGTGCACTATAATATGTCCTGCGCAATTGGCTGATCTCCTTAAATGAGAACAGCCGCCGTAGCCGATAATCGGCTAGGAGGACATCAATTTACTTATTATATGATTTTTTCTAACAAACCCATAACTATTTACTATTACCATTTATTATTTACCCGTTATTATATGAAATACTAGACATTCCCCGCGGTTACTCCCGCATACCGAGGAACCACTTCCTGCACCTGGATAAAAAGTAAGTAGCCTAGTATGTCGTTTCTAGATTAAATCGGTTCAGCAGTTTTGACATAAAAGAGCAACAAACCGACAGTTACTTTCACATTTATAATATTACTAATAGCCAGTTTCTTCATCAAAAGTTAAAGCCAAAGTAAAAGTCAAAGTAATGTCTAAAGTAAAAGTAACGGTCAAATTCATTTTTTCTATTAGTTTTGCTGTCACTTTAGCCTTGAAAAAACGTATTTGTCCGTTACTTTTACTTTAGACATTACTTTGACTTTAAGTTTTGATGAAGAAACTGGCCGTAAGAATTCAACCTTTTAAAATTAAACTCAGTATCAAAATATCGTAAACGACTGACGTAAGAAAACGTCATTCTAGTCGAAAAGGTCAAAGATTCACTCATTTTGTGCTGAGTAATAATAGAAGGTATATCTTGAATGAATGAATTCAACTCTTAATGATAGGGTTCCTCTGTTTGGCTGAAAAAATTCTACTAAAAATAAAAAAAATGTGGGAGAAAAGCCACGTTTATTGTATGGGAGCCCCCTAAAATATTTATTTAATTCTAGTTTTCAGTATTTTGTGTTTTAATCAAGTAAAATTTAATCTGAAATCTAAAAACAAAAGTCTATTTCAAAACAACGATTATTTTCCTAAATATACAAACGCATAAACCTTACTACTAATATTGTAATTGCCAAACTGCTCTGTATATATATCTGTCAGACCAAAACTACTGAGCTGATATTAAAAAACCTGCTATTGAAAGCCGCATCAAAATCAGATAATTAGTTTAAAAAAAATATGGGAACATTACTTTGCACAATCGCACACACAAACACAAACGCACATATCTCACCCTAAACGCATATACCTGCTCCGTTCCGTCGTGGGTAAAAAGATCAGTACACAGATATAATAAAAGAAAGACGAGAAGTAATCCCTTCGGATTCTTAATCTATCCTACTCATTCATTCATCATATATTTCCACACAATTAACTCAGTACTTCATAACACATATTACTCTTAAATCCCTAAGAATTATCACAAAATACAGTAGCCAGATTTAAGTCGCTCCCACGCCCTTTCGTAATACGTTTTCGAAAGGTCAGACTTTTGTACACATACTACCCACGAAGCTAGTCAATCGGGATAAGTACTAATCGATAGAAGGAAGGTTTCACCCACGGAAAACAACTTCCCGCATCTGGATATGTCATTTGAAGGTGGCCTAGTGGGTAAAGACTGCCTTTTGACTGCCTCGTTGGTCTCGGGTTTAATTCCCGGGTCGGGGAAAAATCGCTTTGTAGGTTTTGTAAACTTTCACAAAGCAGCCCGTAGTCTGGAAGTTGGTGATTGATTCACTGGGTCATGGATGCATCGGAGAGCACGTTAATGTCGGTCCTGCGAATGATCTCTCTCCGGTGGTGTCGGATTGTCATCTCATCGCGCTATGAGAGTGAAGGAATAGTGAGTGCACCGCAGTCCAAGCAAATGTGCCTGCATTATAATATGTCCTGCGCAGCTGGCTGATCTCCTTATATGAAAAAAGCCGCCATGGCCGAAACCGTTCTTGGACGTATTATTAGTGGGAAAAGAACCAAACTTTGAAGTATGAGTGTGTTCAATTCCAGGTCAGGCAAGTACCAATGCAACTTTTCTAAAGTATGTACTTTCTAAGTATGTCTTGGACACCAATGACTGTGTTTCTGATGGCACGTTAAACTGTAGTTTTATGCACTTTTTGAAACTGAGTAAAAAGTAGCCTATATGTTATTCTGATATATTAAAGCTGATAGTCAGCCGCGGCGGCTGTTCTCATATAAGGAGATCAGTCAGCTGCGCAGGACATATTATAGTGCACGCGCATTTGCACAGACACACACACACAAACTTATACATTTCTAATGTTAGCTAGTATGATCACTCACTATAATTTATTCATAAGGACTACGACACAGTCGTAGCGCTACGTCGTAGCACACTTGACTACGCCGTAGTATAGATGCATGTCATCTTTGCAAATTATGTGTTACGAGTTTCCCACGGTTTCACCCGCGTTCCGTGGCAACTACTGCCCGTACCGGGATAAAATATAGCCTATGTTACTCGGGAAGAGTGTAGCGCCCCAACAGTGAAAGAATTTTTCAAATCGGTTAATTACTTTCGGAGCCTTTGGAGTATGAAAAAAATATATAACTTTTTATGTTTTTTACTCAATATTTCCTAAAAAATATTTAAATATACCTTTGTTTTACAATTAGTGATAGTTTCATAGAGCTAATATCAAAATTAAATCTCTAACGGAAAGATAGTTTGTAGAAATTCATCCTAAATAAAAGTAGGTAAGTTTAAAAATCACTTAGGTAATCAAAGTTTTAAACTTGAAATACATGAAAAACTACAGTTTTGCAAACGTTTGGCAAAGCGAGCCGGTACCAGGTAGCGAATAAAATCAATAGCATTCCGTTGCATGCGATAACAGTAGCATTTTTATACGAAGATAGTTATAGTAAGTTATTTAGTACAAGCTTCCGCCCGCGGCTTCGCCCGCGTAGAGTTCGGTTATATCGTGTTTCCAAGAGACCTCTTCAAAAGTCCGGGATAAAAACTATCCTATGTTCTTTCTCAAGGTCAACTCTATCTCTGTACCAAAATCAGTTCAGTGGTTTAGACGTGAAAGCGTAACAGACAGACAGACAGACAGAGTTACTTTCGCATTTATAATATTAGTAGGGATAGTTATAAAAAGTTATTTAGTACAAGCTTCCACCCGCGGCTTTGCCCGCGTGGTGTGTTGATAAAAAGTAACCTATGTGTTAATAAGGGTATCACCTATCTACATACCAAAATTTCAGACAAATCGGTGCAGCTGTTTTTGTGTGAAAGAATAACAAACTTACATCCATACATTCTCATAAACTTTCATCTTTATAATATTAGGAGGAAGTAGGATTAGTAGGATTGGTGAAGGAAATACTTTACTAAATATTATATTTTTTATCTGTTTTGAATGTTCTGCTGTTGAATCAAATGTTTTTTTGTTATTGTTGAAATCTGGGGGATGAAAAACAATGAAATTGCAAAAAAAACGTAAATGCGAAATTATGTAAGGAAATTATTCACGCTAAACTACTGGATAGGTTTTGATGAAACTTCGCAGCAATAGGTATCTTACTGACTTAAATTTAATTTTTATGTTTTGTATACAGTATTTTTATTTAGTAGTTTTTGTTTGTAAATATAGAGGTAGTGTACTTATTCAAGTTTTTAAATATTAAATGAATTACTGGTACTTAAGCTTCGATTTAATAAAAAATATGCCAACTTTTGGCTATCCCTTTAGTCTGTAGTGTGTGGCTACTCTTAGACTACAGACAACACAGACATAATGTGTCTACGTGTCTATGCTTTCCGAGCATTGACCTTACTAATCGATAGTTTGTACTCTAACTGTAGATAGGAAGGACGGATACGGGAAAACTATAGACTAAAGACGAATTGTTTGTGGTTTTAAGGCTTATAGGATATCATCTGCCTAGCCTTTTACCAACTATGTCGGGGTCGGCTTCCAGTCTAACCGGATGCCGCTGAGTATGTGCCAGTGTGCCACAAGGAGCTACTGCCTATCTGACCTCTTCAACCCAGTTACCTGAGCAACCCATATTGGTAAGACTGATTATCAGACTTACTGGCTTCTGAGTACCCGTAACGACTGCCTGTTATCTGTTACAGCCTTTTATCGTCGCACTGCTGGGCTGCGGCCTCCTCTCACACGGAAAAGGATTGAGCATTAATCACCATGCTTGCTCAATGCGGGTTGGCGATTTCAGACTTTATAGTCCAGGTTACCTCAAGATGTTTTCCTTCACCTTTTTATCAGCCATTGGCATCTAATAAGTACATCCAAACTTAGAAAATTTGCATTGGTACTTGCCTGACCTGGTATCGAAGCCACGCCCTCATACTCGAGAGGTTGGTTCTTTACCCACTAGGCCACCACGACTGCCAAAGATGTTCAATGACAACTTTCTACAGCGTTGAGTCACAGGGACAAATTCAACGTTTTAAAGAATTAAAATCAATCTTTTCCGACCTTCCAGAGTCACGCTATTGTAACATTAAAATGCAGCAAATTTTTATAGGTAGGTATCATTTAATGTCGTGCTGATCATGAATTCATGGCACTGTTTAATCTATACTAGGTATTAGGTACTAGGGCTGCGGGATTGTTCGAAGAGTTACCGCGGCGCTGGTACATAAAAGGCCTACGATGGAACACGACGGTGTTTAGTCAGTAAGGGTCTGACACTCCCTCACCGCTGCTAACCCATAGCGGGAGGGGTCATTTGATGATTTTTGACGTCGTTGAAAAAAAAAATATTCGGTACTCACTAGTTGTGTTTCGCAAGACACGATAAACTGTAGGTCCCGGTTGTCATTTGAACATCTTTGACAGTCGTTACGGTAGTCAGACGCCAGAAAATCTGACAACCACAACCAGTCTTAGCTTCGATTGATCACCGTTTGATTTTAAAAACTTTCAGAGTTTGATAACCATATTTATCGCATTTTTTATGTGTTTATTAATTTACTAGCCGTTTTTCCGCGGTTTCACCACGTCCCTCGCGAACTACTGCCCGTACCTAGATAAAATATAACCTAGGTATGGCACTCAGAAACATTGTAGCTATCTATAAGTGAAAAAAAATTGGAAATTCGACCAGCGGGTCCAAAGATTACCCCCTACATACAAACTTATGTACTTCTGTGTAATATTAGTATAGATTTATTATATATACTTTAGTTTATATAGGTATACCACGGACTATCGATAGACAACCGACGGAATTGAAATAAATCGTTAACCACTGCCACTGAACGCGGGTGAAAGCTTATGTAAAGCTATTTTATATACTTATAAAGAAGTGCCTGATTCATAGGTCACTAAACGAGACATTTAATATTGACAATGAATCATTTTTGTTACACCAAATAAGCAAATTCTGAGTCATATTCACCACTAACCCCTAACCGGTTTGTCATTGATATTCTAGAAAATCTACTAAGTAAATTTGCATGGACTTTCTTTTGTTATTTAAAAATATTGTCGAGATTCTCCCTTGGTGCGGCACTGTTCGGCATACCGCATGTATCTCGTGGTGTACTCGCTGTAGCAAACAGTAACACATTGCGCGCGAACATTACTAACATGTCCGCGACACTGCAACCGCCGTGCGAACACATGCTAGCTGTGGACTAAAGACATAGCGTCTGCAGTCATTATCTGTTTGCTAGGTGACATACAGCACACATTATCTGTTCAAAAAACCTTGAAATCTCAACAGGCCAAGCTACTTCTGCATTGATTGACATTGAATAATGATTAAGTCTAACTGGGTTGCAGTTTCTGACGCCCGGTTCTTAAGGGCCCAACTTCACCGACAAAATAAACGTCAGTTTCAACCCAACTGTTTTGCAGTTGTTTTAGGAAATACTGATGTTTAGGTATGTTGTCTGAACATCATCATCTGCCTACCCTTTTCCCAACTATGTTGGGGTCGGCTTCCAGTCTAACCAGATGCAGCTGAGTACCAGTGTTTTACCAGGATCGACTGCCTATATGACCTCCTCAACCCAGTTAACCGGGCAAACCAAGACTCCTTGGTAAGACTGACAGACTTACTAGCTTCTGAAAACGCGTAACGACTGCCAAGGATGTTCAATAACAGCCGGGACCTACAGTTTAACGTGCCATCCGAAACACATACATATTACAACATATGTTATACGTAAATAACATTCCCTAATTCCGCCCTCGTATGACTCATACTTGACTAAGCCCATCCGTGTTCCACCAATTAACCTTTTCTGTTCAAGGCCGCGGTCACTCTTTCGAGTAATCCCTGAACCTTTCTGGGCTAAAATAGGCTTTTGATCGAATATACATCGGTATTTGTTGACTATATCCTTGCGCGGGTTCTCGACTACCTGTGTAAAATACTTAAATAGATTCAGTAGTTTTGGACTAAAAGATAGACTTATGTTGTCTTTGCCCTTTCTTAGACTTAAGATAATCTGTGTACCAAACATTTCAATCGCTTTAGTAGTGTTTTCGTGGTACACAGACAGATTTCCGCAATTTCATAGTATGGATTATTATACTGGATAATTCATAAACAAACTTCAGCGTTTAATAATCTATCTATATTCTATACTAATATAATAAAGTGGAATTATTTTTGTTTTTTCATTTGTACCCTTAAGTCTGAGAAGCTACTGAACTGATTTGAAAAACTCTTTCTTTGTTGGAAAGCTACACTCTTCCCGAGTAACATAGGCTATATTTTATCCCGGTACGAGCAGTAGTTCCCACGGGACGCGAGTAAAACTGTGGCAAACCATCAAGTAAGTAACATTAAAGATATTAGCTAATCCCTATATAACTCTTCAGCATTTTAATACTAAAATATATAGATAGACAAATAGCCTTTATCGCAAAATTAATATAAAATCAATCCCTAGCTTTAAAAGAACAATCGGCCTTGTCCCATCTGGGTGCCATTATCTCTAATGGCGCCCAGCCGGGACTCATAATGTAGGTACGAATAATATCAATATTCAAAAATATCCTGCTTTTAACTGATTGCCTTTTATTTTATCTATACTAGTTTTTTAATATTATTTAGAAGTAAATTTTGTGTTTTTGTGATGTTGCAGGTGTGTATCTGTGGATCTACGGAGCCGATTTAGAAAATTATTTTTACCAATTACTTTATTTCAAACTAGCCGTTCTCCCACGGTCTCATACGCGTCCCGTGGGAACTACTGGCCGCACCGGGATAAAATATAGTCTATGTTACTCGCAGGTAATATAGCTTCCTAATGGTGAAAGAATATTTAAAATCAGTCTAGTAGTTTTTAGGTTTATCCAATACAACCAAACAAACAAAGTTTTCCTCTTTATAATATTAGTATAGATGAGTATGATATATTTTTCAAATAAATCCATATAATTTGTAAATGTCATCCTTACTTATTTAAAAAAACAGAAGAAGCTGTCTGTAACGCTTTCACGCCAAAATCAATGAACCGATTAAAATGAAATCGAATACACAGATAGTCTAGCTAGAGAGAAAGGACAAAGACTACTATCCCGCTGCTGGAATTAGTAACCTCAAGTCGCGGGTGAACATCCAGAAGGCTAGGTATATTTTCTCCCAGTTCTAGACGCGCTCCCTCGGGACTCATAAGAAACCAGAAACAGTCCCTCATTAATTAATTCAAAGGCCAAAATCTACAAAACCTAGGTAGTAATTTAGTCTGTAACTATAAATTATTCAACCTCTGGACTGAACAACTGAAGGTCGCTACATGAGAGTAGCAGCACACTACAAACTAAACAGTCGGCTTAGAGTCGACCCGTTGACTGTTTTTTTTTTTTAATAAAATCTTGATTCCAATCAAATGTTTCAGTCGGGTCTGGGGAAGATTAAATATTTGATCGTTTTAATGTGCGTACTTCAATTTACCTTCATACTGATTTAAATGCCCAATCTACGGAGTTAGGAAAGATGAGTAGAGATGCCATAATGCAGGTAGGTGAGGCGCTTTTTTTAGTTCAAATACGTACGGTGGGAATGACCGAAAAGATTAGTAACGAATGAGCTAACGCGGCTATTCTTTGAGACATATTTATGTTGTGTCAACGATTTTTGGTATTCCGAAAAATTTGGAGTCCAAAGAAGGCGTATAGGAGCGAAGACGGTAGCGTTTCTCGAGATATTGCGTTATGACATCTCAGCTAGTCATTTTTTTCTCCATGGCCGACACAAACTATCAGCCGACTAAAAGTTTTCAGTGTACGAGTATTGTAAGTACTGAAGGGTGTTTGAACTTACAGCCTTGAGAAATTAAAGCGGTCAGTTGAATGCATCCAAAATGCTGACCCAGTTTCATATGGAGTGTTAGCGTAGGACATGGTTGTGATGCAATAATTTCGGCCTTTCATTATCCGGCCTTTTGACCGACTTCAAAAAAGAAGGGTCATAGTTTGACAATGTATTTTTGGGCTCAATTTTGTCACGTTTGTTTGAACTGATCTTGAAGAGGTTTTCAACATAGTGTTTGTCAGAGTTAAGAAAATTTTAGGTACCTATATTATTCAAGTCAGTTTATTTTTTGGAAAAATAATAAGACCCGCGTGTATGCTACGGCCTCTTCTCATACAGTGAAGGAATGAGCGTTAATCACTACTTGCACGAGAGGATTAGTGATTTCACACTTTAAAGTTCAGGTTTCCTCAAGATATTTCACTTCATCTTATGTAATTGGTGCACAGGATGCACATATTTAGAATAGACGATTATCAGCCACGGCATCTATTCTTATATAAGGATATCAGTCAGCTGCGCTGGACATATTACAGTGTACGCACATTTGCTTGGACACAGGTGCACTCACTATTCCTTCACTCTCATAGCGCGATGGGACGACAATCCGACACCACCGGAGAGAGATCAGGACTTACAATATAGGTATTTAGGCTTCCTAGTATCAAATAAAATGTCAATTGCAGTAAGTATGTATTTGGGTTCGTCTTTCCGGACAAAATTGGAACTTTGCCCAAAGAAGGCCAGACACGCTAGCAGTCGTTACGTCATCCAATGATATTTGTCTACGCAGATTTAAAGTGCCATTGCAAAAAATATTGATAGTTTAAAAAACACGCTAGTCATGTATTGTCATCAGAACTCAGAGCGTGTGCGAAATTTCATCCTAATCGAAGACCGGGAAGTGGGTCAAATAAAGATTCCAAGTTTTTTTTACACACATAGTTACAAGTGAAGCTAATATAAGCGTGTTAATGAATGCAACTGCTGTTAACGGAGTCCTGGGTCCGTTTATTTTTTCGGGACTAAATAACTTTGAGGGTTTTTAGAAACACAAAACAGCCCGTAGTCTGGAAGTTGGTGATGTTACACCCCCGTGCCTGGGAGGGCACGTAAAACCGGGCCCCCGAATGCTACCCAGTTAATCAAAAAGCGTTCATTCAAAGTAAACTGAAAATCATCAATTTTCGAACGTCAGAATGACATGAGACAGTCGCCAAAAACGCCCACCCTTCACCACTTCCTATGTGTTATTGCTGGGAAGAAGAAGTAGCGGAACAAACTCCCCAGCAACACATGTCTGTCTGTCATACAAAATCTGAAAGGCGGAGTTGAGTACACTCTGACACTAGGGCTTGTTAGGTGATTAAACCAACAGCTCACTCGATAAGAATAATAAGTCTAGATATATCGGAAATACTAAGAAAATACAATTTCTAACTTATAAAGGTTATTGATATCTTGCCAAGTTTGAAATTGTTTGATTCTTTCAAAGTATTGTGCAATTTGAGCAACAAAATGACATGGATAAAGCAAGGTAACATATCTTTGAGATTCATGATCATTATCTAGAGTTTGTAAAACTCAATTGAGAAATATATTTTCTTTTTCCAAAAAAATAACACTGACGACAATAATATACCAAGACCTTATCCTAAGTCCGACACATATACCATAGTGAAAATCACATCAAAATCGATTCAGCCGAGCAAGAGAGCATCGCGCACAAACATTCATACCTACCTACATACAGGCCCAAACTGAGAATCTCAATTTTTTTAAATCTTTTTAAAAGGCGTTATATTTCTTTTTTTCAATACAAATTCCGTGCAATTCCAGATGATGAGTTTTTTTTACTGAAAATAAAGTTACTTTAAACCTATAAAGATAAGTAGTTTTTTAATGGTTAGCAAAAGTTTGCTTTAGTTTTAAATATCGCGAACATGCAATCCGCAATTGTCAATATCTGATGCAATATGTAAGTACCAAAGAACCTTCTAGTATATTCTACGCAGCGAAAAAAGAATGACCTATTTTAATAATCTAGTAAAAGCTCGCTTTACAGCCTTTCCCAATATTGTATCTATCCATTAAAATATAGAAAAAATAATGAAGAGAATAGCTTCTGTCAATGCTGTTAAAGTTTTTAAGAGATAAATAAATTCTAAGATTCATTTGGACCATGTGAAAATCAGCCGTTTCCAATATTAAATCATAAACTAGACATAGACTTTTGATAGCACCATACAAGTAATAGTCAGATAGGCAGTCGCTCCTTGTAGCACACTGGTACTCAGCTGCACCCGGTTAGACTGTAAGCCGACCTCAACATAGTTGGGAAAAGGCTCGGGAGATGATGATAGGTACAAGTAATATCTTCCTATCTCTGCTATGCAAAACAAGAGATAGGTAGATAGCATATTGAATAAAGCCGTGATTTCGAAGCTCAAGATTCTAAATTCAATTTTTGACAGTTGTTTTTCATCAAAATATAGCTTTAGTTACTGATTGTTGCATAGACAGGTGTAAATCTGGTTAGTTAGACCTACTTCGTAAAAGGGCAATGAACTGCTATTTAGGTCATCCTAGGAACTACCTAGATGCAGCAAATTGCAATCGCCAATGACATTACTGGCTGAATATTAATACCTTTGCTTACACGAACGTCACTTTTGAAATTAGATTTACGATTTATAGTCCTTTTTATGTAACTTTTATTTTATTTACCACATTTAGGTACCAAAAAATAAAAAAATACATCGTAGTAAAACTAAAAACTATATCGAAAAGCGTAAAACAGTCAAAAAATTCGTCCCACCGTCGCTTTTTTTATTTAATTTTTTTATATGTACATAATGGCAGGTACAGACGTTGTTTTTTTGTGCAAAAAAAGTTGACCTGTAAAAAGTATGTATTACTTACCTGACTAAAATGGAATTCTCGAGGCAGCGACATTGCTTTATATCGGGAGGCAAAGATATACAATTAAAGTGGTCTTCAGATTCTGTGCACTCTAATTTAAACGCACTTTTTTGGACGGCATGAGCCGTGCTATACATTTGTTTAAAATAACCAATATCCTTTAAAGAAGCCGTTTTAACTATTTTCAAAAACCCCACAATACGAAATTCCACCAAATTATCAATATTTTTGTAAGAAAAATCTCCTTTTTCTATGTTTTTATTGTTAATTCTATCACGGCTTGCAAACCGACATTTTTAACACAGATGAAAAATTTCTATCGCGTTCTTTTTAGTACTAATTTTTCGCGCGTTTTTTTATTATTTTTTTGGTATTTTTTTGATTATTTTTTTCGGTATAAAATTGTATGTATGTCCGTCTAGACGTGTTACGAACTAATGTATTTATGAGGACCGAGTCTGCGCAGTAGGATAATCGATATTTGAGTGAATGTTCTGTTTTAGTTCTTTCGTTCGTTCGTGAGTGAGTGAATGAGTATGTATATGTTGGTGGGGAAAATTGGGAAAATGTTAGCATTTTTTTGTGTTGGCAATTGTCTTTTTCGCGGTTCGATTCGTAATTTTAAAAGCACATATAAAAATGTTACGAACTACTACGGCGTAGTCTTCTCATGCTACGACGTAGCAGCGCTACGGAGCTGTCGTAGGCCTTTTTTTTTGGTGGGAAATCATCAAATGACTCCTCCCGCTTGTGGGTGCAGCGTGAGGGAGTGTCAGACTCTTACTGACTAAAACCCACCATGTTCCTTCGTAGGCCTTTTATGTACCAGGGCCGCTGTAACTCTATCGAACAATCCCGCAACCCCGGCAGGCCTTGGCCCTGCTGGGCCGAAACATTTATTCTTAATTCTGTTTTTTTTTTTTCAAATCGGCCGTCGTTCATGAGATTAGCGCAAACAAACAAACTGAATATTCTAGTATAGACTAGCCGTTTTGCCCGCGGTTTCACCCGCGTCCCGTGGGGACTGCCCGTACCGGGATAAAATATAGCCTATGTTACTCGGAAAGAGTGTAGCTTTCTAACAGTGAAATCATTTAAGTTACAGGAAAACTGTTTCTGTTACAGCCTTTTTACCGTCCCATTGCTAGGTACAGGCCTCCTCTCACATGGAGAAGGATTGAGCATTAATAAAAAAAAAAAAACAAGAAAACATTTTTTTTTTAATTCTCTTTATTATATTAGTAAAGACTTTCTCTTAGATAACTAATTTCTTACAATGCTGCTCAGAAATCGACCAAATTCTTTGTGAGAGGTACAGATGCCAGCAGGGGCCCGATTCTCCTAAGTTAATAATGCCAAAATTGAATAGAAATTTAATCGCAATAAACAGCAGTTTTAACCATATCGGGCATTCTGCTACTAATATAAGACCAATCGTAGTCCAACGACATTCGATTGGTTTGCGATTGGTCTGCTATTTTGGTGATTTTGGTCTATACGGTAGTTTGCTCTACAATCATATTGCAATCGTAAATCATTTGCAGACAAAATGATTCATTATTGAATGACAGAAAAGGATAAAAACGTTTCAAAGAAAAAATAGCGGAATGCCACATACGCTTCAATCGTAATCGAGTCGGGATCGGATCTCAGTCGAACGTGAATCGTATGTCGCTGAAGTAAAATTAGGAGAATCGGGCCCCTGGTCAACCTACCCAAATCTGTCAAATACCGAACGAACACTAACCTTCCACTATTGTGATAAGGTTGAAAATCTATTGAAGACATTTGACAGATAAAGGCAGGTTGATATGCTGTTGAACTTACATATAGAGTTAAAAGAAAAATATTTTATGTATTAAGAATGAATATATTACTCTTCTATACTTACTTATAATATAATTCTTAGGATATTTAGACTTAAAAGTGTTTGTGCGACTGTGGAGGATATAATAGTATACTTGTCTTTTTTTAAACTCAAAAACTAAGAGTCCGTTCAAACAGACCGGCTCGGAGAGCATCGGCGCGCATTTTTCTTTTCACACAGACCGGAGTCGATCGGCTGCGCGAGCATCAAAGAGCATGCAATAGTAGCCAAACGTCAAGAAAAAATACGCGATCGAAGCCGGTCGGCTCCTCTTAATATTTCACACGGAGCGCCTTCGAGCATTCTTAATGACAAAAGCAGTGCGCATGCAAAAATAAACCTTACTTCAAATACTAAGTACTCCATTTTCAACGTGTTAAGAATTTGCTCTCCTCTCTGAGCCGGTCTGTCTGAACGGACCCTAAGGCCTAAGTTAACCGACCGTAACATAAACGACTGTTATTTCTTAAAACAACTTTTTTGAACGTGAAAATAGTTAACAGACGTTTTAAGAAAACTGACGTTTATGTTGTTAGTGAACTTGGACCAAAGTCACCAAAAAAAAACCAGAGAAGTGCGAGCCGGACTCGTAAACGAAGGGTTCCGTACCATTATTTATAAAACGAGCCAAAAAAATCACGTTTGTAGTATGGGAGCCCCCCAAAATATTTATTCAATTCTAGTTTTCAGTATTTGTTGTTATAGCAACAAAAATATATCATCTGTGAAAATTTCAGCTCTCTAACTATCACGGTTCCTGAGATACAGCCTGGTGACAGACGGGAGGACGGACAGAGAGAGGAGCGAAAACAATAGGGTCCCGTTTTACCCTTCGGGTACGGAACCCTAAAAATTATGAAGACTGCCCCAATTTTTTAGGACATTTTATTAAGATCATCAGACCGACTTTTCGTAGGACGTGTACATTGCACTATTGCTACCAGTCTGTTCTTCTTTTCTCCTACAAAAAATCGGTCACCAACTATATCGCAAGTTTAAACAAAACCGGAGCTGAAAAGTTTTTAAACAACCAATAGAATTTTTGCTCTCCATTTTGCTTACTCAAATTGAATATATTTATTACTCTTATGGACACACTCAGAGACATTTAATGGTTACTTAAGCCGTTCCTTAGTGCAGAATTTCTATGAGAATCTATCACTCAGGAGTGACTTAAGTAATCATTAAATGTCTCCGAGTCCGGGGGATATACCTTTAAAATACTATATACTATCACTGCTCAATTCATCAAAGCAAGTTTGAGTTTCAGTCGAACTTAGTAATACATCCGATTTGATAGCCAACCTTGAGTCACCCGTTTGAGTTTCCGTCGAAGTATGATTTATACTAGCCGGGCTAGAAGACAGGCTATCAAACAGTCTAAAATTCGGCCTAGGAGAATCATAGTGGCACGAACAAGTCTGAGTTTCTTTGATACTCAAATCGGGGGACTGAGTTTCAGAATTCTTGCAAGATTGAGTCTCTTTATTCGAGCGACTGAGACCGAATTCTACTGGAAAAGTCTGAGTTTGAATGTCAGAAAGAGAGACGGCTTCTGAAAAAAAGATTTCATCTTCACTGTTCTGAGATTTTAAAGATAAAAGGTCTTCAAATGCTACTTGAGTTGATATCTCATCTGTCTTTGTTTCATTCGACTGCCAAGATGGTAAGGTCACATCATTTTTAATGTCTTCAGGTATTTGAGTAGCTGAAGACTTTTTTGGACTATCGCAGAAGGTCAGCTCATTTTTCTGTATTTTTTCATTAAATTTCCAATTTTCTAATATACTTTTGGGGTCTATTTCGGTCGTTATTAATGTAGCTGTCGCCATTTCGGTTTCTGAAGGTAGATTTTTCGCTCTCTTCGCTTCTTTAGTTCGCTCCAATTTTCGCTTTTCCGCTTTCTCGTTTTTATACAACTGGTGTACATTTGGATGTTTTCTCTTCAAGTGTACCATTAATTTTTCATTCGTACTGTATTTTGTATCACAAATTTGACATATGAAGACAAAGTTACAGATTTTTGAGTGTCTCACAAATTCAGTTTCGGTGGCAAAACATTGATTACATTCATTGCAATGAAAAGTCTTAGTTTTGTGAACTTTATTAATATGTTGGTTTAGAAACTTTCTGCCTGAAAACCATTTATTTTTATCCGAAGTTATATGGTAAGCACAGTTTTCTTCCGGACAGTAATATTGTAACTCTATCTCAAAGGAGTCGGATACGCAGTGCATTTTTTTCAAATGCGATTGCAAGTCTGTTTTTTTGAAGAAGCAGTCTTTGCAATGATATGGACAAGGCAGGTTGATCCGAGAGTCAGTCTTTGGTGCAGTGATCAGGACAGCTAACTTCTGATCATGGAGTATGCATGTAACTTGGTTTCGTCTGAATTTCTGCACTTTCTTCTTTGACTGTGGACAAAATTGTACACAATTAGATTTGAAAATTGACAAAAAAAACTTGCTTATTGTATTTGCTTAATAGATGTTTTATTTAGAAAAAGTGGGTGAACCATACGTGTACAATACAATGTAAAAATACATTGCACTCGGTAGTCGCTGGGTCATACAAAAACATTGTGCATGTACTACATTATATGACACTAGCCGTTTTCCCGCGGTTTTACCCGCGTCCCGTGGTAACTACTGCCCGTACCGGGATAAAATATAGCCTAAATATATGTTACTCGTGGTTAATGTAGCTTTCGAATGGTGACAGAAATTTTTAAAAACAGTTCAGTAGTTTTTGAGCTTATTCATTACAACCAAACAAACAAAGTTTTCCTCTTTATAATATTAGTATAGATAAGTATGGCTGACCCAATTTTGTGATATCAAAAATTTTAAAAATTCTATGCGTGAAATAGCAGTTGCAACAGGTAGTCAGGAACCAGAATGATTTTTTTTGCAAATGACTTCTGTTTAAAAAAACCGAGCTAAGATGTATCAGGTTGCTCAGGTAACTGGGTGGAGGAGATCAGACAGTTAGTCGCTCTATAACACCCTGGCACTCAGCTGCATACAGTTAGACTGGAAGCCGACCCCAACATAGTTGTGAAAAGGCTTGGCTGGTGAGCTTACCTTAGCTATGAGTGAAGTCTTCAGTATCTTGTCAGACAGCTGGCATCGTTCCCGGAACTGCTTGCAGGTCATCATGGCAGCCTCACAGGTGGAACATAGGAGCTCGGATATGCCCGCTCTTCTAGATGTCTGTGGTAAAAATAAAAGAATAATGTTAATTTCAGACATTTATGCAAATATCATACATTTTGATAAAACTACTTATTATTAAACTGGTCAGTGGGTCGTGTTAGGGGCAGAGTTACTACTAGTACAACCGCGATAAAATCCGTAAAAGTACTTTTTTTTTACATAAAAAAATATAAGTTTATTGACACCTTTTACAGTCTTTACACTTAACATATTAACTTAGGTACCGTTTAAAATTAAATGGGAAAAGGAGGTATAAAATTAATTTATTTACTCAGAACTCAAAATCTTTTATTCAAACTTGGCTGTAAAACAGCACTTTGAACGTCAAAATTTACAAAAGACAGCCCCCAGAACACCCTTTACCACTTCTGTTATGGCTGAGAAGGATATTCCTTGAGACTCTAGTCTGTGGTTCTCTCAGGATATGGTTAAAAAAGCGGGAAACAGCCAGTTCTTAATTTAAAACCTACCTCAATAGCAGTAATAGTAAAATAATCTTCGTACAAGCCCCATTCATACATATTCTTCATTTCCCCCGATTCTGCCAAACAGCCGCGGCATACGACCGCCAATCTACTGATAGGGGCATTCAGTTTAGTAAACGGCGCAGACATTTTATCTTCCTGTACGTTTTCACTCATTATTTTCAGTAAGTAAACAACTTTTCACGCCGACAAAAAATCAACAATAACATGACATGACATGACAGTTGGAAGATTTGACGTTTAGGTATTGATAAGAACACGCTCCTTTGTACGGCAGTTTAAAAAAAAATCATAACAAAATCTGATACAGTCAGTATTGTTAAATGAGATTGTTTAATTTATTTTATATAACTTGGATCTAAATAAAGAATTTTAGTTGTTATAATGGAATTCTGCTTATACTGATATGCAAAATGAGGCTTGGATACAGATACTGCTTAGAAAGGATTGGTCTGTAATAATGGTGCGTTCAAAATAAGAGGATTTTCAAAGAGATCATGCAGGTTAATTAAAAAGCTGCTATGTTTTGACTTTCTTTATTGCACAGGAATGATTACAGTAACGAGTTTGCATTAAACTTATTTTGGCGATGACTATTTAAAAAAACATTGACCTGTAATGCCATAAAATATAATACCACAAAAATATGCAAGAAAGCCATTAAATAATTTGAACGAAGAACTCACTCGTCATTTTGACAACTCTTTTGGCTCAGCTAAATTTACAAGAGTATGATTGTCTAGTAGAAAGGTAATATTATCCTTATTTACATTTATTTCAGTATAAATAATCCATGCGAATTCATAAAAAAACGCCGGTTGGTATTTTATAACGAAGTTGGGCGTAGATCGTGCACGTCGGAGCGCGCAGACTTCAGAGCGGTCGCCATTTCCGCCACGAATACGGGCTGGAGATCTTGTGTGTGGATTGTGATAATTGGAGGTTATAGTGCTTATTTTATAGTTATTTGTGCACCAGTTTTACACAAAACAAATTTTGAGGACGTTGATCACGTTACAAGTCGTTGTAGGCACTAAAAGTGCGTCAAATGAGTGAGTATCTTAAATCTAGATTACGTAGCTATCGCAACGCACACGTGCAGACGGTTGGATATTTCCCGAATTAAATTGCATTTACACGGTGTTGACGCTAGATTTGTAATCGTACATGTTCACGAACGTCTCGGTGAGCGATTCCGATATAAAATCGATTATAACGAAAGTCGGTCAATTAATTATTTTAGTTTCTAGGCTGATCTATTTTTGGCATGTCATATGCACTGTTGTTCGTTTTTATTTTTTATTTACATCTGAACGGAGTATCTGTTGTAAATAGCGTACGTGGAAAGTTCCGCCTAAAGTAGAAAGTTGAATATTTATTTAATCAGGACACCTTTCATTTGTTGACACTCAATTTCATAATATTATTAAGTTTGCAAAATCTTATTGGAACTGCGAAATGAGTCGACATATTGTTTTTATAACTTTTTAATTGTAATGTACACATGCAAAGGTTATACTTTTATTCAGCCAATGCATGACCTTTTTTCCTCAACATAGTTTATCACTGAAGCATGATTTTGAATGATAATGAGATGAAATGAATAAAATTATAGTTCTAGGTTACATTAGTAATAATATACATATTAAAAAGTCTATTAAATAATTAAACCAACCTCTTTTAATCTTGAATTCCACCAAGGTTTTAATTTTTTGTATTTAGAAGTAGGTTTTAAGCGGGAAAATTATCTGTCTGCCTAAGCCAAACATCATTTTTAGTTCAGGACTTCCCTTTCTTATCTTTTATAGGAATAGGCATCATTTATATGAATTTAATTTAACAGAAATATATCATCATTAGTTTATGTATTCTTTATTTAAGTTGCCATGGTATTTCTGCAGCTATCATTTTACCATGGAGACTGATATAGGATGAAAACTAAAATAAAGATGTAGGTATGAGCTGTAACAATAATATTGTAGACAATATTTTGTTTACTCCAATCAATGTTTTAAATATTTAATATCATCATCATCTTCCTAGCCCTTTCCTAATTATGATGAGGTTGGCTTCCAGTCTAACTGGATGCAGCTGAATTCCAGTAATTTTCAAGGAGTGACTGCCTATCTGACTTCCTCAACCCTGTTAGCCCTGCAAACCAATACCCTTTGGTAAGATTGGTTGTCAGACTTACTGGCTTCTGACTACACGTAAATACTACCAAAGATGTTCAATGACAATTTTAAAGATTGAATAATATTATAAATTAATCTTACTGAATTATCAGCGTTTTCACTGTCCCACGTGTATGCTGTGGCCTCTTCTCATACAGAGAAGCAATGAGTGTTAATCACCATGCTTATTTGTGTTGGAATGGCGATTTCAAACTTGTAAAGTTCAGTTATAAGTTAGAAAAGTTACATTAGTACTTAACTGACCTTTTTGTTTTGTTGGGAAATCTTCAAATGAACCGCTGTGGGTGCAGCGTGAGGGAGTTTTAGACTCTTATGCCCGTTTTCACCAACAATCTCTTAATCTAAGTGCCACTTAGAATAAGGGCTCTCCCAATTTTGACATAAATAACTATGTATAAGGGATACCTAAACTTTGGTGAAAACTAAATTCTTATTAAGTGTTCCGTAAATGCTCTTAGGGGATCCCTTAATTTAGGTATTTGTTGGTGAAAATGGGCATTACTGACTAAAAACCATCATGTTCCTTCTTAAGCCCTTTATGTACCAGGGCTGCGGTAGCTTCGTCTAACAATCCTGCACTACCTAACTGTTGTGGAAATGTAAAAAAAAACTGCTTAAAACTAGTTCATAATATAGTAATTTGACAAGCTTATCACAATAAATTGCATTAATATTTACAATAAGATAGTTATTGAAGTTTTAAATGCAAGATGCAAAAATGATGTAATATTTGGTTAAATTGCTTATAGTTAAAAACGTTTTTCTATAACCTGTCTATCGCATGTTTTGGGATTAGAGAAAACTGAAAATTTTCTTTCTGTTAGATAGCCCATTTATTGAGGAAACTAGGGTACTTACATATAGAACCAAATGACTAGCGTAGTGTAGGACGTCCTCAGGCACGGTGGAGTGATGACTTGCGCAAAACGGCTGGCAGGAGCTGGATGCGAGAAGCCGAAAATCGATCTCAGTGGCGTGCACTTGGAGAGGCCTATGTCCAGCAGTGGACTGCGATAGACTGATGATGATGATGACTAGCAGAGATGTCTTAACGCAAAATCTTCTAAGAAAGTAGCGCGACAACATGCGTTGCGAGGGGGCAAGGAACGTTACTAGCTCCAGCCTTACACGCCTTCTATAGAACTCGCCCATTATTTTCAAAATAACATTCAATCAAGACCAATCTTTGACAGATTGGTTTTGATTTGACAAGAAACCCGAACGTCTCGTTAGTTCTAGTAACTGATCACGTCTACCGTACGTTGCTTGAGCTACAAGAAGGCGCCTGACCTACCTGCCTTGTAGCATCATCCTCTGAGCCTTTTCCCAACTATGTTGGGGTCGGCTTCCAGTCTAACCGGATTCAGCTGAGTGTGCTTGCTACCAGTGCTTTACAAGAAGCGACTGCCTATCTGACCTCCTCAAACCAGTTACCCAGGCAACCCAATACCCCTTGGTTAGACTGGTGTCAGACTTACTGGCTCTTAACTACCCGTCAAGGATGTTCAATGGCAGCCGTGACCTACAGTTTAACGTGATCTTTCCTTCCTCCATGGTTACTTATTATCCAGGTGCGGGAAGTAGTGACCATAGCACGCGGGTGAAACCGCGGGTGGAAGCTAGTCATAACATAACATCATTGATGGGTCTTGTTTAGAAAAAGTTAGCCTTTCATTGCTTATACAAGACTATATTATTATGTCAGCCATTATTATTAGACGTTATTGTAAGTACATATAATAAAATTATTACAATACTAACTTCTGCCAGTGGTTTCACCCGCTTCCTGAGGGAACTACTGCCCGTACCGGGATAAAATATAGCCTATGTTACTCGGAAAGAGTATACTGGGATAAACTCAAAGTTATTTATTCAAACTTGGCTGCAAAACAGCTCTTTTTGAACGTCAAAATTTACAAAAGACAGTCCCCAAAACGCCCACCCTTCACCACTTTCTATGTGTTATTGCTGGGAAGAAGAAGTGGCGCAACAAACTCCCCAGCAACACAAATAGATAGAAGTCCATTATGTTATTTTGATTCATAAGATTGTTTTATAAACAAGTTTCATCGAAAAAGATGAAGTTTTATCTTTAGTGGCGCAACTATCGCGCAACAGTTGCGCAACTTTTTAACAACTTTTTTTTTCTTTCCAGTTGCCGAGAACACCAGAAATGAAGATAGCCACCATACACACGAAACAAATTGAAACATTTATTTTTACCCTACCCTCCCTTGCTAGAAACTCGCTCAAATTTTAATACTACCCACCAATAAGTTTCAACTCATTAAGTATAGATAATTAAAATAAAGTTTTAAGTTTTTTTTTTTCGTTAATTTTAATTAGTGTTTAAGTGGATAGAAGAATTTTAATTTTAAAAATATGAAAATACCGGAGACGACTGCTAACGTTGGAGCTTATTATGGCAACGAGGAAAACGGCCAGTGGCAGGTATGTGAATTAATTATTTTAGTAGCTATTTACCCGCGTCTTGTGGGAACTACTACCTGCGTCCCGTGGGAACTACTGCCCGTACCGGGATAAAATATAGCCTATGTTACTCGGGAAGAGTGTAGCTTTCCAACAGTGAAAGAATTTTTCAAATCGGTTCTGTAGTTCCTTCGTACTATATTAGTGTGGATTGTGTAGAAGATATATGGCAACTTTAAAGCGAGATTCCCCCTTGGTGTGGCATTGTCGCACACCGCATGTATCTCGTGGTGTACTCGCTGTAGCAAACAGTAACACATTGCGCGCGAACATTACTAACATGTCCGCGACACTGCAACCGCCGCGCGAACACATGCTAGCTGTGGACTCGCGACATCAAGTACATATTGATTGCGAAAATTATTGGTAGAATCTCTCCTTCTAAATTTATTATTTTATTCCAACAGTGAAAGAATTTTTCACATCGGTTTAGTCAATTTTGAGTTTATCCATTATGATACCGGCACGGAACTTGAGCGCTCGGCGAAAGAGTAGAGATCGCTTTGCGCAGCAAAGAACCAATCCCGAGTGACGGCTATGACGCGATACGCTGCGGGCCAATCACCGCTTTAGCCCGCCCCCGCGCCTCACTTCATACCACAAAAGGGACCCAATAAATCACTTCTGCGCAGGTGAAGGTCAGCGGTCAAGATCCCTGCCGATGATATACAAACAAACAATTTTTTCTTCTCTTTATAATATTAGTATAGATAAATATCTGTGTACGATTTTCCAGCCAAACGGCGTGATCATAGACAGTGGCGTGGGCGGCGGCGTGGTCGGAAGCGGCGACGCGGGAATCCATCGGCCCCCAGTCTACCCTGTTCATATTCCAAGAGCGCATATGCCTGGTAAGGGCACTGCCTAGACTTTTGATTTAACACCTTCCAGCAGATGCAGCTGAGTACCAGCGTGCCACAAGGAGCTACTACCTATCTTGCCGCCTTGACCCAGTTACCCGGGTAGGTTTTGTAGGTTATAGAAACTTTTACAAAGCAGCCTGGAAAGGCGAGGAATCCTGGAAGTGGTCGGTGTTACACACCCGTGCTTGGGAGGGCACGTGTCGCCGGTGTCCCCGAATGCTACTCAGTAGCAGTCGTTGTTACAATTCCACGTCAGAGCCCGTCAGGCGGAGTTGAGTACACTCTGACACTAGGGCTTGTTTGGTGATTAAACCTGCAGCTCACTCGATAAGAAAAAGAAGACTCCTGGGTTGCGGCCTCCTCTCACACAGAGAAGCATGATTTTATTAATTTATATATTTACATACTAATGACCCGCGGTACGTCCACCATTTTGTTACATAAAATGTGATAAATAAAGAACCGCTCGACCGATTTTGTGCAGACTTCACATAAACCATCTACTAAATAGGACGAACAAAGCCTAAACATTTGGTTTGGATAAATGAGCCTGTTCTTGAGTTGTAAAATTCCAACGAAAAGAGGCATTTTTAAGTATTTATACATTGTTTTCTTTGTTATATTCCCAGGCTACGTAATGGCAGGAGCTTACTACCCCCCGGCGGCGTACCCGCCCGTGCCGGCACAGCCGCAGCCCGACGACTTCGCTGACTACATGTGGATGGAGAACGAGGAGGAGTTCGATAAGCAGGTGAGCTGGGGGAGTGTGAGTTGGGTGTGGTGGGGAGTTGGGGTGGTGTGTGGTGTGTGAGTTGGGAGTAGTGTGTGTTTGAGTTGGGGGAGTTTGAGTGGAAAAATATGTAGGTTGGGTGGAGGTAAGGGGTAAGTAAGGAAGGTAAGAGTGAGGTGAGTGGATTTGGAGTGGAAGATGGTATGAGGAAAGTGGAGGAGGGAAAGAGATGGGGGTGGGAAGAAAGAGTGATGGAGTGGGAGGGAAGGGACGGTGTGGGAGTGAGTGGGGTTGTATGGAGTTGACGGTCGTATTTGGGGTTACGTCTGGTCACCCAATCTAAACAGTTTATCACACAATCTAATTAAACTATTATGTTAACTCTGCAGGTTATGCAACAGTTAGAAGAGGAAGCCCTAATGGAGCAGTGCATCGAAGCGATGCTCGAAGACGAGCAGCGCGAGAGACACAACCGACCACACAACGCACACAACCACCACTATCCCACGTGAGTAGCTCCCACTCTTTATCCGCCTAGCCGTTTGGTTGAATGACTAGTTTGAAGCGATGCTGTCACTATCACACGTGAGTAGCTAGCTCCCACTCCTTATCGGCCTAGTCGTTTAGTTAAATAACCAGTTTTAAAGTGGTTTTTACTGATTCTACTTTTTATCAGAAAGTGCTGATTTTCGGCCTTCTTTGAATTAATAACTGATCTATTTTTATCTCTTAACTGGTTATGGAAGTAGTGCTTGTATGATAGCTAGATTGATTTTGACAACTGGCTTAGATTTCACTATGATTTGACTTTTATTTTGGCTTATATATTTACTTTGATTAGGACTTTTATTTAGGCGTATTTACTTTGATTATTAATTACTTTGGCGTATATATTTACTTCGATCTTGACTCTAACTTTGACCCTATTCTCTCGTTTACAGAACAAGTAACGGGGCATCGTCTCTATCCCTGGAGGAGACGGTCTCCCGATCGACGCTCAACCCCCTCGCCGCTGAGTTCGTGCCCACCAGGCCGCTAGCCGGTGCCACAGGTACATACTTATACCGTTTCTTAAATAATAAAATATGTATTAAAAAAACTATCCGACTGGTGAAGATATTATTAGCACTTTTTGAACGTCAAAATTTTCAAAAGTCAGATTCCAAAACGCCCGCCCTTCACCACTTGCAATGTGTTATTGCTAGGAAGAAGAAGTCGGGATGTAGGTTATAAGAACCTATTAACAATGTTTTCTACAGAAATATTATAAAGCGGTAAATATTGTATTTTTGTTTGTTTGTTTGTAATGCATAAACTTAAAATACTAGACCAAATTTAGAAATCCGTTCACTGTTAGAAAGCTACACTCATTCCGAGTAACCAATGCTATATTTTATCTCGGTACGGGCAGTAGTTCCCACGAGATGCGGGTGAAACCGCGGGAAAACCGCTAGAGAATAATAATACGATATCGAATTTCAATTTTCAAATTTTCCAGTGAATTTTTATTGTATAAGAACATATGTATTGCTTCCGTATTGCGATTTTAGGTTGTAGTTTTACTCATAATATCATCATCATCATCTCAGCTAAAGGACGTCCACTGCTGAACATAGGCCTCCCCCTTAGATCTCCACAGATAATATTCTTCTTCTCATTTTCAGAAGAAAGACAAGAAACAGCCCCAGCTCCAGTCACACAGCCAAGCGCAGAAGACACGACAACACACACGCCGACACACACGGAACAAGACAAAACAGAAGGTAAGCATCCGCCTAGCCTAAACCCAACTATGTTGGGGTCGGCTTCCAGTCTAACCGGATGCAGCTGAGTACCAGTGTGCCACAAGGAGCGACTGCCCTATCTGATCTCTTCAACCCAGTTACCTGGACAACCCAATACTCCTTTGCAACACTGGTTGTCACATTTACTGGCTTCTGACTACCCATAGCGACTGTCAAAGATGTTGAAATGACAACCTGGACCTACAGTTTAACGTGCCATCTGAAACACAGTCATTGGTGTCCAAAATATACTTAGAAAGTACATACAATCTTAGAAAAGTTGCATTGGTACTTGCCACTCTAAGCGTTGCTTAACCTTATGATCGATCGACCCGTGCGTCTGTTACTTAGACATGACTTTTAAGAAGTGTTTCATCACATAAAAATAAATTTTAATGTCTCATTTCTTCTTTTTAGACTCAGTACAACCACAAAAAGATCCACCGGAAGTCAGTGCAGCGGACATAGACAAGAGACCCAAAGACAAGCCTTCAAAAGCTAAGATAGACACGAAGAAACCACTCAAAACAGAAGTGAAGAGCAAGGCTAAGCCGCAAACGGTGAAATCCGAGACTAAAGTAACGCCTAAGAAGAAAGAAGTTAAGACTGTTAAGAGTGAAACTAAGATTGAAGAGAAAAGTGAAGAGAGTGATGTTAAGGTAACTTAAATATGGTAATTTATTCATTACTATACTCTATCCACGGAAGCAGAGCAAACAAAGAAAGATATAACCCGACCGATGACAAAATCACAGATACTGCGAACATTTTACACAAAAATGTGAGGTTTTGTCATCGGTCGGGTTATACCGCCATCTTGAAAAAGTGTCATTCTTTGTTTACCTTTTAGCTCTTGCTTCCATGGATAGAGTATAGCTTCGGTTATATCGCGTTTCCAAGAGAATTCTTCAAAAGTCCGGGAAAAATACTATCATCATCATCATCTCAGGCGGCGGACGTCCACTGCTGAACATAGGCCCTCCCCTTAGATCTCCACAGATACCTGTTGGAGGCGACCTGCATCCAGCGTCGACGGCGACCGACATAAGGTCGTCGATAAAAACTATCCTATGTTCTTTCTCAAGGTCAACTCTATCTCTGTACCAAATGTCGTTAAAATCAGTTTTGTGGTTTAGATGTGAAAGCGTAACAGACAGAGTTACTTTCGCATTTATAATATTAGTAGGGACTAGACGCTTTCCCGCGGTTTCAACCGCGTCCCGTGGGAACTACTGCTCGTATCGGGATAAAATATAGCCTATGTTACTCGGGAACAGTGTAGTGCCGCAACAGTGAAAGAATTTTTCAAATCGGTTCAGTAGTTTTTGGTTCAATCAATTATAAACACAAAAATATTTTTTTGTATATTATAATCGTAGTATATTTACTTCATTTGCCTGACCTGGAATCGAACACACTCATACTCGAGAGGTTGGCTCTTTACCCACTAGGCCACCACGACTTTTTAAAACTACGAAAAATAACCATTGAATTTATCTTTCACAGCCATCTCCAGCGACCTTAGAAGACACCCAATCAACCGGTTTTAAACCAATAAACTACGCCGCGGCAGCAAAGGCGAATAAACCCAAAAAACCAACAGCAACCATAGACAAACCAGCCGCCCAACCCAAGGCAGACAAACCCAAGCCCATAGACAAGACAGAAAAAAAAGACAAAACAAAAACAGAAAAGGTCAACGTACAGAGAAAAAACTCCGCCAAGTAGGTCGAATAGGTGTTTTTGGCTAATGAAAAAAACCTTTTTGGTAAAAATAATTGCCCGTGTACAAATTTTCTGGCAACACTGAACAGGTTGAAAGTATTTTGTATACTGCCTCGTTACAGCATTGTGTATAGTTTGAAGTTTGTGATATTTCCATTTTTTGAAAATTTGCATTTTTTTTTTGGAAATAATAATGGTGAAAAAAAATTACAAAAAAAAATATGATAGTGTAAAAATGATGTATGGTAACATTATTATGTGAATATTTAGCTCGTAAAAATAATAGAATAGTTTTTAACTTTTTTTTTTCAATTTGAGACTAGACTTGATTGTTTTAATGAATTTTGAATACAGAAATCCGTGAAAAATCTGGAATTCCGGATCCAGATTGGTCACTCGCTACTTGAACTCTGTAAATTCAGTTATAGATTTCAAAATCAGGATCCGGAATTCCGGATATGTTTTATCATGTCACAATTCAAGGTGACAAAACAATTCATTTTATTTTATTGTTTTTAAGACTCCTTTTTCCAATATGAAAATTGAAAAGACTTGAATCTGTCTCAAATATCGAAAAAAATACGAAAAGAGCCTAAATACGGCTGTCCATTGAATTTTTAAGGATTTACGGCCGTTTTCAATATTCTATCTATCTGTTCTTTTGCCTAATAGAGATAGGAATTTGACATTACCTATATGGGGCTTATGTCAAAATTGTATCTCTAGTAAGTAGATAAAATATTGGGGACGGCCGATAAAAAGTAGTTTAAAAAATAAAATAAAATTCGTATTGTATATTGATAACAAAAAAACATGTATAATATTGAAAAAAATGCACATTAAGGCGTGGTAAACGTACCTTTATACAGTCTTTTGGGTTAGGCTATATTTTAGTATAGATACCTTTTTTATTTTCAAATTAAATCCTCTTTTTTATCTCTCTGGGAATTTTGGCGCGATTTTTTTATAATCTGTTGTCTGAATTTTTGACAGAAGTGGAAACGTCAAGTTGAAATTGTTTTTTTTTTTAGATTAAATTAGCAATTTAGGTTTTTTTTTTTTCATTTTTGTCAAAGATATTTATAACGGATTATAAAAGCGGGAATATAAATGAAAATTAGCGAAATTAAGAGTTTCAATTTGTTTTTTTTAATTCATCGTCTGCATAGCCTTTTCCCAACTATGTCGGGGTCGGCTTCCAGTCTTTTACACAGAGCGACTGCCTATCTGACCTCCTCAACCCAGTTACCCGGGCTACCCAATACCCCTTGGCAAGACTGGATAATAATATTTTATATTTCAAATAATAAAAATTAAAACCAGTGTTGAGAAACAAATCGATAATAATTCCTATTTTATTTTTTATTGTTTTCTTAAAATTCTAGTTTTCATAAAAAAAAGGATATTTGCAAACAATATTAAATTTCAGACAAGACACGATAAATGAATTTGATATCTGAAATAGTGCTAGGGAAAATAAAATTTAAACTATGGTATGCTTATTTCTGAATAGTTTTAAACAAAATTGACGTTTTCAAAACTTGAGTTTTCAAAAACTTTGAAATATTTTAGTATACGATCCAAAATCTTTATTTAATCTGCACTGATTGTCAATTTAAAAACCTTTTTTTTTCAATTAATTTTGAGTAAAGCAAGTAAAGCAATTATTTCAAAATGGTCAAATGCTGTCTGTTTTTGAAATATCAAGTTTTGAAAAAATAAGTTTTATGTTTCTTTTTTTTACTTGTAAAAAAAGGTTTAATTTAACTCTTTAAGTTTTACATTTAACAGGGATTCTTGTAGTTTTTCGTAAATGACGGGTTTTTAAAACCGATTTTTTTACCGTTTTTTTTTCAATAATATTACCTATATTGACTAAATTCATAAGTGTAGAAAAACATAAATGCATTAGATTCTGCCCCCGGTTTCACCTGCGTCCTAAGATAAATGCTTCCCGCACCCGGATAAAAAGAAGCCTATATTTTATTCTCATGTATATGCTATATTACTGTCAAGTATCAACGAAATCCATTCAGTAATTTTTGCATATAAGATGAACAAACAGTTTTGTACCCGCGTTTTTAAGAAACAACTTCCCGTACCCGGATAAAATATTAGCTATTACATCTTTCAATAAAGATAATAATTTTATAATTAATCCATACTCTTCTATCTGCCGTCATCTCACAAGTAACATTCTTTCTCACCATATCGACTTTCACACAATCCATCCATCGTTTCTCTGGTCGTCCCCTTCCACTATACAATTTTCTATAATTACGAATTAAGTCAAATTGAAAAGTTTTTCAAACGTCAAAAGATAGTCTTAAAATGAAAATTTTGGTTTTTAGTTATTATTATTTTTATTAATTTTGTTAATTCTAGTGATAAAATCTTGGTTAGTATTTTTTCAATGTTTTTTTTTTGGTGTGTAAACTTAAAAATTAAAATGTTGAATTCCTTACATTTTTTTACTCTATTGGCGTATATCAATGAAATTAAATGAATTTTTACTCTTAATTAATTCATTTTTAACCGTTGTTTAGAATGTCCAAGAATTTCGTCATGTTACCTTTCGGTAATCATATGAAACGGTAATCGTTAGTCTCTTTTAAGATTACACACCAAAAAAAAACAATATTAGTGCATTAAAAATTATTATTTGTTATTACATTATATACGCCTATGTCCCCAAGTAAGGATTTTAAAAATATATTTAGGACAGACGCACACTAAATGATTTGTTGTCTAAATTTTAACGTGCCGTCTGTATAGGTTAATGCGTGAAAGATAATTCTGAGAAAACGAAAATGACGAAAAACAAGCTTTTTTCCGCGTCTAGAAGGAATTACTTCCAGCACCCGGATAAAATACAGTGTAAAACGTCACAAACTCAAAGTTTACCTCTTTATTATTATAATTTCAATATCAATTCGCGTTTATTAGCGTTGAGAAAAACGCCATTTTAAGTGGACATCATATTTAACAGCAGCTGTCAGACTGACAGCGCCTGTCAGATTTTGACAGCATCTGTCCCGAGTTTTGTCAGAATTATTTTTGCCGCCTTTTAGTTGTTTGACATTAAGAAGAACCCAATATAATAAATAAATGAAGTTTTTTTTTTCTTTTAATTAGTCTCAACATTATTATATTAATTATGTTTAATGATTACTAGTTTTTATAGCTGATGTTTGTGGTGGATTTTGAAAATTTTAATCATAGTTCAACCGTTTTTTTTTTCTTACACGTCATCTGCTTAGCAATTTCCCAACTATGTTGGGGTCGGCTTCCAGGCTAACCGGATGCAGCTGAGTACAGTGCTT
This sequence comes from Helicoverpa armigera, assembly GCF_030705265.1. Taxonomy (NCBI): domain Eukaryota; kingdom Metazoa; phylum Arthropoda; class Insecta; order Lepidoptera; family Noctuidae; genus Helicoverpa; species Helicoverpa armigera. The sequence continues at coordinate 4,496,521 of NC_087150.1, read as the reverse complement.
TACAAGGAGCGACTGCCTATCTGGTTTCCTCAACCCAGTTATATACTGAATACTTTTGACCAACCATTGAAAAGCAAAAAAAATGAAGACACCTGACTGTATGCTTTTTGATATCTTGATAAAATATGACCAAAACAGCCAGTATCATGTTGTCAAGTTGTCAAAAAGTGACGTCGCACAGTGTGTAATTTTGCCTCAAACGCGGACATCCTCATTTTATATGCTATTTAGAAAGGTAGAAATCGAACAAATCCCCTAATAAAACTCCGGTGACGTTATCTATCATAGTTTTCGAAAAATATTGAAAATCGAGAAAAGTCCATAGAAACCAAAGAAACGTTTTATTTCCGTTTTTAATATTTTTTTCCATTACATGTTTTTTGGTTATGATTCAAATGTATTTCAGGCACCTATTTATATTGAAAAAGTTAAAAAATCTCGACTAGTCTCGACGAAAAAATTTTTTTTCTGGTATTTAGTTTTTATTTTTTTTCTGAGATGTCCTGCAATATTAGCATTTTTTTCAAATGCCATATTATTAGTTGCTGTACCTATTACTCCCACAAAAAAAACTAGATACTTTAAACATAGGACTTCGGAGATATTAAATTTTAAAATTTTAATTTAGGGTTGTCACTCAAGTGTATGGTTTACTTCAGTGATGGTCGTTATATTTATTTAAGGTTTAGTAGATGACAGAAGTCAAAGAAAAGGTCTTTTAAAATTCCTATAATATAATATCTGTCTCTTTTATCTTATTTTTATCACATAATATTAAAATTAGCATTACGCCATGTACCTATTTGTTGGTTATAAGGGGGTTATAAGACTTAAAATTGTATTCAGTTTTGCTGTTGTCACCCAACTCTTTGATTTCTCTTAAATTACAGTCACCGTAATTTTATTTTTGTCTTCTTAATATGGATTTTAAAATTATTGGTCAATTGTTTCCTGAGATGCCATTCATGGTGGCATACATGACAGTGTTTTAGTTTTAATTTGAAATAACTATCACAGACTTATTTCACCGTGGACTTGAAGCATCTGATCCATATTTATCTACCATATCCCACAATAAAAGAAGTACACCTAAAAAATCTTTACCCCCAAAGGTTTATTCTCTGTTGGAAGTGACAATGGACAATGTGCGTTATATCCCAACGGATTCTATTTTCGAATTTGAAGAAGTGGAACTAACTTCAGACAAAATCCTCATTATTTCAGATACTGAAGATGTGGCGTAAACTGATATTTGTTTTTTTTTTTTGGTAATTCCCTTTTCTTTCATAAACTTAAATTTTAATACTGGCTATCCACCGCAGTTTCAACTGCGTTTTTGGTTCCTGCTTCACCTCCGGTAGCATTCATGCTTCATGTATTTTGCTTTCATATTATTATAAAATAAAAAACTGATATTCCACATTTGTTTTATCTCGAGGTGGTTCAATATTTTTTAACAAATGTTGCTAATAGATATTGTGCAATTTTTCCATAACATACCTAAATAACATAATCTAGAACTGTATTTCATCACACCGTATAGTCCCATTAAATAAACTCATGCTTTTTTTGACAACCCTATTTCCATAGAAATTGTTAAAAAACTTAGAAACGTTATAGCTCTGAAGTCCTGCACGTTAAATGTTCCAATTTTTCACAGTAAGACGCTACATAACTAGAGTGTATTTTGGTGGTAAAACAAAATGCTAATGTCGTATAGAAAAATTTATATAATTTATTTTGCAAAATTAAACAAATATTTTTTTTCTCGCATTCCAGCGAAAGCAAAGACTTGTAATTTATACACAATATTATTAAAACAACCTTCAATTCATGGTTAATTTTAAATAAAGCGAGAGTTTGTTATTTTGGGAAATATCTGCAAAAAACTTTTTGACAAAGTTCATTGACCTTTCAAAAAAACTCTCGTAGCTTCAAAATTAAGAAATATATTCAAACTGGTGTTTCATATTATATTATATAACAGTTATATCCTTCAGAATTTACAATAAAAAGATGATGTCCGCTTTTGAAGCAAAATAATATACTGTGCGTCGGCTGTCATTTGTTCGCGACAAATAAGTTTGCATATCTGAAGTTAGCCATTTAAGTCTACGCGCATTTGTTCGTACAGATATTGTCGAGAAGCTTTGCTTGTCCGAAGTTGGCTACTATTGTCTTCGCAATAGTAAAAAAAAATATGAACGAAATCCCTTTAAATAGCTAACTTTAGATGGGTATTATTTGGCGCGAATAGTAAAATACTTCAGTAATTTAAGCCCATTTTTAAGCGTGATATAGATAAAAAATATTCTCAGTTTTTTGCAAATCTGGGAATTAAAAATATTGAAATCTTTTTATAGTTTTCGCGCGATAACAGAGGTTTAGTTTTTTACTGTAGTATTTTATTTTGTTTGTGGTTGGTCAAGGTATTTGGTATCATCTGCCTAGCCAACTATGTTGGGGTCGGCTTCCAGTCTAACCGGATGCAGCTGAGTACCAGTGTGTTACAAGGAGCGACTGCCCTATCTGACCTATTTTTTTCTCTCTTTTGGGTTTGTTTTATATTCAAACGTATATTTCAATATCTAACAGATAAATGAATAAACCCCCTGAATAAAATTAGTACAAAATAAATCAAAAAATAAAATTTTCAAAATCTACTATGAACAGTAAAAAAAAATATATTATATTGGAGCAAAAAAGGCCATAAGCAAAGGGAAATTGTAAAAAAATAATAAAAATTAAAAATTAGAGTGTAATACAATGTTTTGTCAATTTTATATTATATAAAAAGTAAGCCACTAGTTTTTGAAAAAGGCTATATTTTTTATCTCGAAAAAAACCTAGATTATTTTGATTTTTTGTAGATTCTAGCTTATAATCGGAGGTTTTTGAAAAAAATATTGCCTTTTTTGAAAATTTAAGTTTCCTTGATTCTGCCGATTCACCTTTTAATATTAGCGTGATATTATAAAAAACACTGTCAAAAAATATGTTAAAAGTATTAAAATTTTATAGTAACTGAAAACTCTTCGCGTGGTCTGAAATAATTTTTCAGTCTAGGGTGTTCTAAGCAATAATTATTAAAACAGGCGTGCGACTTTGCGACTTTTAGTCGCGAACTTTTGAAGCCGCTGTCTTATTAGTTAATTTTCATCAGTAAAGTTGTTCATAAGTAGTAACGGTCAAATTAGTTTTGCTGTTACTTTAGCCTTGAAAAAACGAATTTGACCGTTACTTTTACTTTATGACATTACTTTGGCTTTTACTTTTGATGAAGAAACTGGCTGTCTTCATCAGGTGACTTATGTCAATTTGACATTGTTAGAAAAATGTCAGACTATCATTTTTATAGCAGTGTCTAGTCGTCTGATTATTGAAATATCGGCTCTTTATCCACATTTCTTCAGAGGAATAGGAATCTCAGACAGTTAGAATTTAATAAATTTGTAAGAAATAAAATAATTTTATAAAAATAATTATATTATAAAAGACAGTCCCATACAATAAATAGTTACATGACACACATGAGAAAGTCACACGAATTTCGCTGTCACACAATATACTGTCGTTTCCAATATACTATCTATCCATTACGAGAGATAGAATTTTGACATTAACCCGATACAAGTTATGTCAAAAGTCCTATCTCTAGTACGCAAAACAACAGATAGATATTATATTGGGAACGGCCGTCAGTCGCAAAGTCGCACGTCTGTATCACTCTTTTGTTGATAAACTTGTACTCTGTCACTACCTATCTTGGATAGCGTATAGAATACAGCTTGCTATTGATCCGAAAGTGCCTAAATTTAAAACGAAAATTGTCAGAGCTCCTTTTAATGGTATATTATATACTTATTATGAAAAAAAAATACAGTTATAGCATAATCTATGTTAAGGTCTGCTCTTATTATTAATTTCGTCATTTATGGTTTATAAAAAACAGCTTTAAATCTATTTAAAATTTAGCCGTTGTGACGTGCTAATTTTTTTTCAGTGGCAATACTGAAATGAGTTGGAAAGTGTGACCAGCGTAGATATTTATGATCTGACACTAGTCGCAGTTTCTAAAAACTGTTCCCTTGGTAAAGGGATTTTATACTTTTGTGATCTCTCTCCGGTGGTGTCGGATTGTCGTCGCATGCGCTATGAGAGTGAAGGAATAGTGAGTGCACCGCAGTCCAAGCAAATGTGCCTGCACTATAATATGTCCTGCGCAGCTGGCTGATCTCCTTTTATGAGAACAGCTGCCGTGGCCGATAATCAGCCTGTTTTTAATATAAATGACGTCATTAATAATGAGTGCAGTTGAAAATTGTAAATTAAATGTAAATTTTGACATATTATGATAGATTACGCATGTTGTAGATTGCTAGAATATAACGTTATTATCACAATACAAAATAAAAATTAAATAAAAATAAAAATGTTTAGTGAATTTAAATATAATGGTAATGTGAAAATCTGTGACTTTGTTTTATTGTACCTGCCTAACCTTTGATTACCTTGTTGGTCTAGTTGTTGCATAGCACGACTGCTGTGCACAAAGTCCCGGGTTTGATTCCCGCGACGAGCCAAACATGTTTTGTGGGTTTTAGAAACTTTACACACGGTTTAATCTCCTTGTTTAGACTCCAGTCTGAAACCATTAGGGAAGTCTGCTCTACAATCATATTGCAATCGTAAATAATTTGCAAACAATATGATTCGTTATCGGATCACAGAATGATAAATAAAATCAAACAAATGTATTCCATTAATAAAAAAAAAAAAAACAATTTATTAAATAAATAGACAAAAAATACAAACATGCGAATTGAAACTTCCTTTTGGGAAGTCGGTTAAAAACTAATTTACCCCATACATAAAATGCTTTATCCTACATAAAAAGTAGAGCTTGTTTTAACACTACTCCATTTGTTAACTAAAGGTAAACAATCTTGATAGGACTTTTTACACAAATACGTTCTAAACAGATAAACTATGTACAGTTTAAAATAATATCTCAATTACATTGATTTTTAGCCTTATTATATTTTTTCAAACTGAGTTTTAAAACTAAACTTCATATAAGTATTTCTTTTTTTGAGTGCCTATTCAAATGGAGTATAGAAAAAATATATTTTTTTAAATCCTACTTGTATTTATTAAAAAATATAACATAATTTTATTTAAAAACTTTTATTTTATGTGCATCTCTACATAGTACATACAACATTGTATGAATTGTACTTATTTGGAATTTATATAAATTAATAAAATATACAAAATGGACATGCATAATATAAAAACGACTGCCAAAAAGATGTTCAAATCACAGCCGGGACCCACCAATTTAACGTGCCTTCCGAAACACACCTTTTCAATGACATCAACTTCTCTTAACAATTTTCGATTGAAAAATTGTATGTCTATACAAGCTTTACAACAAAAATTTTACATTCTCCATATAACTAATGATTACTACAACATTTCTTCTCCGTTTTTTCTTCAGTTCTTCTCCCTTTCCCCGCTAGAGGGCGATCCTTCTCGTCCCATACTACTACACCGTCGCACGCGCATATGCGTTTGGGATTTTGGAAAATGCCCGCTGAACGTGCTATTATGCCGCATGCAACCCTGTGGAATGAAATATTAAGATTTAATGCTGTATATAAATATATGTACCTACCTATTGTAAAATATGTCTGACATTTTAGTATAGTTATATCTTACATTTAAATTTTTTTTATTATGTTGATAAAAAAATGTGCGACAAAAAAGCTTAAGAATTCGTCTTCATCTTTCGTGTCGATGACATGTCTTATGGTGAGACTACACTTTGTCAGCCCAATATAGAGCCAGCTTAAGAATAAAGTTCTCATATGTATAAGGAGATCAGCGAGCTGCGCAGGACATATTATAGTGCACGAGCATTTGGGCAGACACAGGTGCACTCACTATTCCTTCATTCTCATAGCGCGATGGGACGACAATCCGACACCACCGGAGAGAGATCACAAGCAGGACCGAGATTAACGTGCTCTCTGATACCCGGGTGTATCAATCACTAACTTCCAGACTCCGGGCCGCTTTGCAAAATTTGTAAATACCTACTAGCTACAGCTTTTTTTTATCGTCCCACTGTTGGGCTGCGGCCTCCTCTCACACGGAGAAGGATTGAGCATTAATCACCACGCTTGCTCAATGCGGCTTGGTGATTTCAGACTATATAGTCCAGATTTGCTCGAGATGTTTTCCTTCACATTTTTATCAGCCAGTGATATATCTTAGATGGATATGGAGAGGAAGAGGAAGACCTAAGAAAAAATGGATGGATTGCCTGAAAGATGACATGAATAGGAAGGGAGTGAGTGTCAGTATGACGAGTGACAGGGGAAAATGGAACAGAATGACATATTGCGCCGACCCCAAGTAAAATTGGGAACAGGACAGGAGGAAGAAGAAGGTATATCTTAGTTTAAATAGTAATATACTCACGGTTTCCCACTATCGCCGTCTATCTTAGATGTGGGAGAACTGCCGCGGCCGAGGTCATCTCTCCTTTCTGTGACGGCTACTGAACGACCTATTATGTCTGACACCTGGAATTGTGAAAAAACATACTAATGAATGGCCAATTTCATCGGTTACTGTTAAAGTCTTTAGTAGCTTATCAGGAACGTATCTGACGGATAAACTATAACTTAGTTTTACAGGTCTCGGATAGCAATATCTGGCAGAAATTGTTAGCAGCCTTTATTTGGTAAATATCATTGAGGAGAGCTCGTAGCTAAGTAACAGCAGCACGGATCCATTGGCCATAAGCTTAAGCAATGCTTGGCGCGGTCGGTCCGTGGATGGGTGACCATCTTTGGCAGTTTTTACGGGAAGTAAGGAGCCAGAAAGTCTAACAGTCGAGTTGCCCGGGTTGTGAAGGTCAGATAGACAGTCACTCCATGTAGCAAACTAGTTCTTGGCTGCTTCTGGTTATACTGGAACTGGAAGCCGACCCCAACATAGTTGAGAAAAGGCTCGGCTGATTAACAGTTCATATGTACAGTCAACTTCAGGTCAGTGGTAACAGTTTTATAGGAAAATCGTACTTATAACTACTGAGTTAAGGTGCATGACAGTTACCACTGATGTGCGGTCTACCGTACCCTATATTTTATACTGCCCTCAAAGAATATTTCAATTTTTCAAAATTGGTTAACATTTCTTAAAATCTGACGAAAGCATTACCTTCAAAACTTCATCAATAATCCTGAACGTAGCTCTCCCAGTTTCATCAGCGACTATGTTACCGAGGTCTCCAGCGTGGCGACGGTCGCTGGGATCATTTGGACCACCATGCGGGGCTCCGGTAGGGTTGTAGTGTTCTCCTAGTGAATCGCAGCCCTGTAACAACAAAAACAAAATAAAGAACTTTGAATTTGAAAACGAGTCATTATATTGTGTCATATAAGTTAGCCATTTGCCGCATATTTTATATTTTTAATAGGATAGTTTTTATCATTATTGTAAATATCATCATCCTCCGAGCCTTTTCCCAAACTATGTTGGGGTCGGCTTCCAGTCTAACCGGATGTAGTTGAGTACCAGTGTGCCATAAGGAGCGACTGTCTTTTTGCAAAGTCAAAGGCCTTTACAAGCACTTATGAACGTCAAAAATGAAACTAAGTTTGATTCTAGTTGCCCAATCCAAAAGTAGCTATAGCTAGTCTTATGGAGAAGAACGGGCAACTGCATTCGATTAAGGTATGACTTTATTAGAGGATGTTTCCTCTCATTCCGTATTTTAGAGAGTACCTCTTTCTAACAATGGTAGTTTGAAGACTATTACGAAAAAAAAGAAACTGAAAAAAAAACTGAAAAAATCTGAAAAAAAGCCGGGTCACCTGCGTGAGATCACCGCTGCTATGCACATGCAGGGCGTGCGGGCCTGTAGCCAGCCCATCGATACTGCCGTCAGCTAGCAGCGGCCCTGCTGCCGCCTGCTGGAACCGAATCACTCCTAGCACTTGACTGCCGCAGCAGGACTGGGAGGAGACCATGGCTACGGCTGATTGTGTTTCTGGGGAAGGAAAAATACAAATTAAATTATATTTATTTAGAGCTCGTAGCTAAGTCAAAGTCGCGAGTATCGATCGATCATAAGGCGTGGTCAGAAGAAGAAGAAAATTAGTAGGTCCCGACTGTTATTCGAACATCTTAGCCGTGGTTTGGGGTAGTCAGATGCCAGAAAATATGACAACCAGTCTTAACATGAGGTTTCCAAGAAACTGGGTTGAGGAGGCCACATATGAAGTCAATAGGCTAGGATGACGAGCCTTGATATTTTCGAGAATAGGGTTATTAAAACTAAAGTGATATCAAGACTAGCTTCCTAAAGAGAGTTTTCACCAGTGTCCCATGCCAACTCATTCCCAAAGCTGAATAAAAAGTAGCCTACAGCTTCCAAATTAAATGAACTATCTAAGACTGACAAACATTTTAAATCAGTCCAGTAATTTCTGATCTTTATAATATTACTATAGATTTTCTTACCTCCAAACCCCTGCAACACAGCTCTCTTCCCCGAGGTCTTCTTCACCATATCAAGCACATCTGTACTTGGTAGACTAGTCTCCACAAGTATAGCTCCGTCTTTGAAGACTGCTTCCTTCACTCCATCTTGTGATTTGAGCTCATTGAGGGTCTTATTGAGGATGGCATCGTCTACTGTAGGACCAAAGTCTACTAGGACTTCTAGCTGTAAGAAGAGTAAGAAGGGTTTGAAGATATATTTAGAATGCATCTCTTCTTAGTTTGTAAGTACTTTCTAAGAATATCTCAGACACCAAAGACTGATTAGGTAAAAGTGAAGGAAAACATTTTGAGGAATCCTGGACTATAAAGTCTGACATCAGCGACCCACATTGAGCAAGCATGGTGATGGATGAAAAGGCCACAGCCCAGTTAAGTAGTGGGACGATAAAAATGCTGACGATAAAATAATTTTTAATAATTATTTTATACATCAAGCAAGGTCCTTGAAAGATAATAATATGCATTTAATGCTGTGGAAAAACTAGCATTGTGAATTATTTTGAATTTTATTTACATACAACATATTGAAAAGAGGAAATATACAACATAGCATAATATAAAGCCATGACCTTTGCCTCAAGGAATAAGTAATTTAAAAAAGTTATAAAGTAAACATTGGTTTCATTATTAAGCCTTTTTTTACATATTTCTAAATTCCAACTGCGTAATTATATTGAAATTAAGAAAAACAGATAAGAACTAAGTGCTTTACTTGCTTAGTCATGAAACTAAGCAGAAATTGCATTAAAAACTGCATATTTACGGTAACCAAAACATTACTTTTTAAATTCAGTCTCTAAGTACGCTTCAAAAACTTACCTTGGAGGTCAACATAGTTATTTTTAAAACAACAAAACTTAAGTAAATTGTTATTTTTCCAGAAAATTCAGTAGCAATTCACTTTTCTTGCGGTATTTTTCTCGAAATTAAAAGAAAACAAATCGACATGTGATTGACAGATAACGCGTTCCATTAATTTTTCGCACATTTACGGCAGAATTTTGACATGACTGCCCATTTCTTTCTCACTACAGATAAGTAGGATTGTCTCCTTTACTCAAAAACATGCTTGAAATGTTGGGATTTTTTATTGGAACGCTCACATAACCGACTTGCCAGAAAAGAGGGTTTTTCTATTTTAGAGCTCTATATCATCCGCCTAGCCTTTTCCATAAGAGACGAAATATAGTTCAGAGCATTCCTGAACGGTTTGTAGCAGCTACCTCGAATTTGGGCATTTTTCACCGTTGCTAGCTGTTTCTCCGCGTCCCGTAGTAACAACTTCCCGTAGGGGGATAAAAATAAGTAGGTAAGTATGTCATTTGGGAACAGTGTAGCTTTCCAACAGAGAAATAATTTTTCAAATCGTTTCAGTAGTTTCGGAGCCTTTAGGGCCACAAACAAATAAAAGAAAAACACAGCATATACTAAAAATTCATTTATTGAAATCACATTGAAGTGTAGGTAAATATAAAATAATTCAGGCAGTACCAATGCATTTTAAAGTACTTACTCACTATTATAATATTTATGTAAAATAATGTACTAACATATAGTAAACATATATTATACAATTGTTTTAAACTTGCATGCATAGAGAACATGGAGAAAGGAAAGATAGCGGAGATGCCATAAGGCAGGGGCCCGATTCTCCTAATTTTACTTAAGCGCCCTTCGATTGACGTTCGACTCGATTCGACTGAGATCCAATCCCGACTCGATTACGATTGAAGCGTATGTGGCATTCCGCTATTTTTTCTTTGAAATAAACGTGTTTATCCTTTTCTGTCATTCAATAATGAATCATTTTGTCTGCAAATGATTTACGATTGCCAAATGATTGTACAGCAAACTAGCGTATAGTCCAAAATCATCAAAATAGCAGACCAATCGCACACCAATCAAATGTCAATCGAATACGATTGGTCTTTTATTAGTAGCAGAATGCCCGATATGGTTAAAACTGCTATTACGTATGATCGTATTACGAGTCGATTTCTATTCGATTTTGACATTATTAACTTAGGAGAATCGGGGCCCTGGTAGGTCAGGCGCCTTCTTGTAGCTCAAGAAACGTACGGTAGCCGTGATCAGTTACTAGAACTAACGAGGCGTTCGGGTTCCTTGTCAAATCAAAACCAATCTCTCAAAGATGGGTGATTTTGTTTAGAAAATAATGGGTGAAATCTATAGAAGGCGTGTTTGTCCGGAGCTAGTAACGTTCCTCGTCCCCCTCGCCCCGCATGTTGTCGCGCTACTTTCTTAGGAGATTTTGCGTTTTGACATCTCCGCTAGTCATTTTGTTTTCCATGCTTAGCCTCAATTGACCAAACCTCCCCAAAGTAAGCAATCTATTCAGTAGTTTTGGCAAAAAAGCACGATATATAGTATGTATTTACATTCAAGAAAAACATATGTTCATTTCTATTTACATACAATACATCTTATGTATAGAAATTTTACATATTATTTTTATCTCAAATATTTTATTGATTTCATATTCCATGCATGTTTACTAAAATCCTAAATTAAATAAAAAAAACTATTGTTAAAATAGTCTCTTACTATTGCTTTTCTTCCCAATAAATGCTTTACAAATATACACAACTATATGCCTAGTCATTTCATCATTGGCTTCCAGTCTAACCGGATGCAGCTGAGTACCAGTATTTTACAAGGAGCAACTGCATATCTGATCTCCTCAACCCAGTTACCCCGGCAACCCAGTACCTTGGATAGACTGGTGCTAGACTTACTGGTGTCTGTCTACCCGTAACGACTGCCAAGGATGTTCCATGACAGCCTGGACCTACAGTTTAATGTGCCCTCTGAAACAGCTTTAGTTACAAAGTGCACTCACTATTCCTTCACTCTCATAGCGCGATGGGACGACAATCCGACACCACCGGAGAGAGATCACAAGCAGGACCGACATTAACATGCTCTCCGATGCACAGGTGAATCAATCACCAACTTCCAGATCTCCTTATATGAGAACAGCTATGGCCGACAATCGGCCTGAGTTCCAAAGAAGGCATGTTGTAGCTCTACTTTCTTAGGAGATTTGCGACGTGACATCTCCACTAGTTATTTTGTTCCCCATGCTTTGCACAAACACTTGTGTACTATAACATGTCCTGCGCAGCTGACTGATCTGCTTATAGAGGACAAATTTTTCACTCCGAACATTGTCCCTAAAAACCAATTTTTCACCAGACTCAACACTTTTTATCACTTTTTAACACTGTCAACTTTCATTTATAGCAACACACCACTCGCTGTCTACTTCCGCTTCCACCTGCACCGTAGCCTCCTGCTCCAAAGCCTGATTATTCATCAGACCGATCAGCTCTGCATACTTGGCTCTCTGGTCCTCCGTCATCACCGCTGGGTTGTGATTCTTCAAATGATAGTTTAAGTGACTGCTTTGCTTGAACCGTTTATCGCAGATACCACACTGAAAAGGTGCTACGTTGGTATGTGTTCGCATATGCTGTTTTAAATGCACCGATTGGCAGAATGTCTTATTGCAGACCACACAGCGGTAGGGTTTAACTTTGGTGTGGATCCGGAGGTGCTGGTCGAGACCGGACTTCTGGGTGAAGGCTTTTGGGCAGAATGTGCAGGGGAATGGACGGTCTCCGGTGTGCATCCTCATGTGTTGTAGGACTCCGCCCTGGGGAAAAGTGTTTGGTTAGTATTTTTTTTACTGTGGGGGCTATTTCTAACAGCTGGTTAAAGTAGCCTTTGTATTTCAGGGTCTAGCTAGGCTTTTATATTGTATACTAGATTAAACCGGGTGAGTAGTTTTGGCTCCAAGGCGCGATGGGCAAACGATAGTTTCTTTTGCTTATATTAAAAACTCGCCGTTTTCCCGAGGTTTTCACTCGCGTTTTGGGAGAACTTCTCTCCGTACCCAGATAAAACATAATCCTATGTTACTTGCGAGTCTATTTTGCCCAACAGTGAAAGAACTTTTCATGTTGGTTCAGAAGTTTCGAGACCTTTTAAGGCACAGCAAGCTTTTCCTTTTTTTTATATTGGTATAGGTAAATATTGACAGATAAATATTAAATCTAACTAATATTATAAATGTGAAAGTGACTCTGTCTATCTGTCTGTCTGTCTTTTCTTCACGCCTAAACTACTAAACCGATTTGTGTGAAATTTGGTACAAACATAGTTTGGAACTTGAGAAAGGACATAGGATAGTTTTTATTACAAAAAAAAAAAAAAAAATTATTCCGGTCAGCGCCATCTATTTAATTGGTCAAACCAAAAATCTGCCGGAAGTCACTTTTCCACGCGAAGTCGCGGGCAAAAGCTAGTAAACTATAAAACTTACATGCTGTGTAAATCTCTTATGGCAGACGTTACACTCGAAGGGTTTTAGCTTGACATGAGCGATGGCTGTGTGTTCTGACAGCTCCTTGTTGGTCTGATAACCCATGCCGCATACCTGGAAGAAATAAAATTGTATGCACGTGCTAAAAAATCTGCATCATCATCATCATCTCAGCCGGCGGACGTCCACTGCTGAACATAGGCCTCCCCCTTAGATCTCCACAGATACCTGTTGGAGGCGACCTGCATCCAGCGTCGACGGCGAACTGTATAAGGTCGTCGTAAAATCTGCATGTTATTCTGATAATTATATTTGTAAGCATTGTAGCAAATAATATTGTAAATAAGACTTCTATTACCCAGAGGTAGGTAGAAAGTAGATTGTATGTCGTTTTGGTGTAGAAGGTATATTGCTGGTAAGTTTAATTAAAATCTATGAGCAGCTTTAGCATGAAAGACAAACACGCATCTTTCGCATTTATGATATTAGCAGAACTCCGTCAGACGCGACCATTTGATTGCCAAAGTCTTTATTAAATCAAAATATTTTTATTTCTTATTTCAAATAGATTTTTTGAAATGTCAAGCTAGTTGGCATACTTTTTGAAGTCATATTTAGGATTTTAATCAGAGGAACGCGGAAGCATTTAAAGTCCAAGATTGGAGGCCCGGGGCCGGTGCCCCTTCCGGCCTCCTTCGTTATTCCACCACTGGTCTCATTGTAAAATTTGACGTTTCAAAAATTTACAGAATTTCAGCCTGCTTTCAGGATATGTCGTTTTCTCATTATCTCATCTTTTAAAAAGAAGCTACATACCTCACAAGCATAAGGCGCCGGTACTTGCTCCCCGGAACAAGCGAGAGGTTTCTCACAGACCTGGCACCTCAACCCCTTCCGTCTCCTCGTGTGCTCATCACGATAATGTATGGAGTACTCGCAGCATGAGAAGAATATCTGGTGGCAGGTACCGTCTGCTACCAGGGTTGAAGGTTGGAGACACTCGAATGGTCCTCTGGAATGTCAAGGAACATGTTTTATCACTGCATAGTATAAAATGAAGTCACTTTTTCTATCCCTTTGTACGCTTTAATCTTCAAAACTAGGCAACCAAAGTCAAAGTCAATTTTTTTATTTCAAATAGGCCATTTTGTCCATATTTTGTTAGTAATACATAATATTATAAAAGCTCTTTCGAAACCTCAAACTAGTTGCACGGTTCCAAAGAATTGGTGTCATGGAGAAGAACAGGCAAGAAACTCCATGGACACTCTTTTCTCTCCCACCGATTTTCATTTCTTTTAAATAGATAGAGTGATTGAAGAGGTAGATTTATATGCATAATAATATCAAAAAAATAAAATGTAGGGAAATACTGATATCCCGTGCGAAGCCGGGGCGGGTCGCTAGTATACTGCTAAATTGCTTAAAACTCACGTAATAGGCTCAGACTCCTTTTCCTTCTTAATCGGCGGTTTCTCTTCTCTCTCCTTCTGTCTAATCCCCTTGTCTATCTTCTTCCTCTTAACATCGTTTGGTTCCTCATGCTTTATAATGATGTAGGAGACGTTCTTGGAAGCTAGAGCCATTACGCTGGTGGGTTCCATCTCGGAGAGCATTTTATCTGTTTTCATTTTTATCAGGTTTTCTTCTGATTTCTTTGTCTGTAATATAGAGTAAAGATTTTGTTAGGTACAAAGTTGATGGTTATACTTTTTTTGGAAGTCGGATAAAAATGTGTGATGGATTCGAAAATGTGAGCATGTGGAAATGAATTAGGTCGGCTTCCAGCCTTATGTAGTCTTTACCCTACCATACAGCCTTTTCCCAAGAAAGTAGTCTTTTTCCAACTTTGTTGGGTTCAGCTTAAAGTCTAACCGGATGCAGCTGAACACCAGTGTGCTACAAGGAGTACTTACCTGACCTGGTATCGAACACACTCATACTTGAGAGATTAGTTCTCTACCACCGAAACCACGACTTTTTTGGTATAAAAGTAGTAAATAAAAGAATATAAAGGTACATGAACCTGCAATTCATTATACTGATTTTCGCCCTTACACGTCTGCTTTGAATCCGACCACTGTTTGTACTTACCTACTACCAAAAATCGTTGACGAAGTCTCAAAGAACTGAACGTTTTGGTCATGCTCTCCGTAAGAATCTGACCTAGAAGAAGGCGCCTGACCTACCTGCATTATGGCATCTCCGCTCGTCTTTCCACTACCCTTAGGCCGCGTTTTCACTGACGCGGAGCTGGGCGGAGAGGAGCTTAGCGGTGCACAAATTGACCAATGACTATGCTTGAAATCTCCGCTCCGCTTCAATGGAAACAGTACGAGCGGGGTGGAGCAGAGCTGAGCGAATATTCATACATCGAGGCGTTACGTCACTAGGTGCATTCAAAATCTTCATCGCTCCTCTCCGCCCAGCTGCACTCCTCTCCGCCCAGCTCCGCTTCAGTGGAAACACTGACCACTTTTCACCGCTCTTCTCCGCTCCTCTCCGCCCAGCTCCGCGTCAGTGGAAACGCGGCCTTACGTCTTACTCCGTTAGACGGTTTATTATCCTAATATTAATATAAATATCCACCTGCTGCTCATTATAGTGCGTCCACACGGCGGGGTCGGCGGTGTTGTAGGCGTCTATATGCTCCATGCGCGCGTGGTTGCGCAGAGCCACCTCGCTCGCGAACCCTTTCCAGCAGAGGCGGCAGTGGTAGGCGTCGTCTTCATCTTGGAGAATTTCTTTCTGTGGATAAAAGATGGTTGAATGATATTAATATTAGAAATGCGAGTTTGAGAGGATACAGGCAGCGTAGCCAACCCCTCAGTTGTAGGCTGGAAACAGTCTCGACCGACGGTCATCGCTGACCGTACATCTAAACCGAATCACATACCAAATCACGAGCGTACCGTCAGCGTAGCTATGTGCGCGTTCAAAGACTTGCACAGATATATATCGACCAACGGTCAGCGCTGACCGTCGAACGAGCACTGTTTCCAGCCTTAACTATAGGTTTACTGTGTTTCGGAAATCCTTTAGGTTTATACTGAGTGCTGAAAACTGTAATAAAATCCGTTTTCAGTCACATTTTCTGAAGACTTTCAATACTAGCTTTTAAATAGTACTCATGTTATGTAAAATAATGTTTTTAAACTTTGATTATTTCTAGTTTTAATTCCCTCCCTAAAATATATTCTAATTATTACTGTCAGTTTATGCTGTGGTCAGCAACACTGGGTACATCTGGAGATTTTGATGAAACTTGGTAATAATAAAGCTTATATATCAGAATTAAATAAAGGCTACTTTTTATCCGGGTGCGGGAAGTGGTTCTCAAAGGAACCGGGTGAAACCGCTGACACAAGCTAGTGAACAAAGCTTTATTTGAGTAGGCACTTGAAATAAAAGCAAAGAGATTGTGGCTTAGTCAAAGTAGGCCTCCTAAGACTATAAAATCGTCAAGACAAGATGGTCATGCACGGAGTGAACGTGCTAAGCGTTGCTTAACCTTATGATTAACCATTCCGCGACACGAGCTCTTAAGGAACAATTTAAGGGCTGATGATGATGACATTGACTTGAATATATACCTTTATCTTCACACGGGAGGTGGGCACCACATTCACATATCTTTCTTGCTGGGCCATTGTTTAAGCAATCTGAAAAGAAGACATGATTTTTGCGTAACTTTCAGTGGCAATTTTGACGAGTTTGATGCAATTTCTTGTGTTAGAATTACGCAATTACATCAGGAAGTGGGAGTCGTGGTTGATATTGAGAGTTTTATGTGTAAAACATCGTAGTCTTATGAATTGTATGTAGTGTTTATCAATAGAAAGTAAATAATGTGTTATGTGTACGAAATATATGACTGCTTTGCGACAATGAACCTTTGAAGGTTGTTTTTCTTACGCAAATATACTCACGTAAGGTTTTCTGGGATAAAACTTAAATACTAACAAAAATATGAAATTAATTTCAAATATCAATAAAAAAGCGGGAATAGAAAATTGTCAAAAATAACTTTTTATAAAAATAAACCTTACACTATGGCGTCGGGAACACGGCAAAAAAGGTAAATGATATTATTGATTTCTGCGACACGTAGATACTGCAGGCGTCACACTAATCGGAAAACACTTTATAATCACGAAATAATAGCAAATATAGCTTCATTTATGCAATAAAACATCACATTGATCATTGAAAATCAAATTTTTGAGACCTCCGAGAATAGATAGGCGTTTGTTTTTTTTTAATTAAAAAAAAGAAGACGAAAAAGAAAAAATTAAAAAAAAGTATGGCGTTTAAAGAAATGTCAAATAAAATGACACTTACCGAAATATTTTTGGAAAACAATTAGGTTTTATGAAGAAAAAGCACGAAATATGCTGAATCAATCGCAAAATCTTTCAAGGCGTGGTTTTAGATAGAAATAAGAAACGACGCCATTCCTGTATGACGAGTTCATGTAAAATTGCGTCGTACAAAGAGGCACAATCTATATTTTTAGATATGGCAACAATAAGCGAAAAGCCTTGTTCAAAAATATTATCAAAATTAAATAAAATAAGTTTATTTTATATCTTTATTGTAGAATTTTTATTACTTTAAGCAGGTTAAGATAAATATAAATTGCTGAAAATAATTTAACCTGTCTTGTTGGATGATGATCTTATTTTATCAATATTCGCGTTACTAGGGAGCGGTCAATATAAGTTCGCAATATTATACTAAGTAATACTTTAAAATGGCTAAAGCCACGACTATTAAAGAAGCTATAAAGAAATGGGAAGATAAAACGGGTGACCAAGCGGCTACGGCCACAGAAGTTAGTCTTATGTTTCAATGGCCGCCGATTGAGAAGATGGATAATACTCTTGCTACTTTGACGAATTGCGAGTAAGTCTGTTATTACCGAGTTTATTACTGCATTGTTTAGCTTTTAAAGCACACGATGATTAAGTAAGAAAACCGTCATCATCATCCTCCTGCCCTTATCCCAATTTTATAAGTTTGTGGTCGGCGCACCATGTTTTCTGCTTTCATACTCTTCTATCAGCCGTCATCTCACATCTCACTCTTTCTTATCTTATATCGACTCTCACATCCATCGCTCTTCGTTCATCACATCTCTCGGTTTTCACTCGATCCATATTAAACCATCAGGATTATTTTTAAATAGGTACAAAGATTCATCATCAGCTTAAATCAAGATGTCGATTACGTAATCCTCACATATAGTATTGCTTTTATGGTCGTTGGGGAAGTGGTCAGAAAAGTCTCTACCCATCTCTACCTCTAAAAGCACGTTAGATGGTTGAATTTCTGACCCCTATCCTAAGGTGTCTTGTTGTCTTAAGCATTTTCAGACATGCATGTTAAGCGCTGAACAATAAAAACCTTGGCTTGGCTTATATAAATTATTCAGAATCTTTCGAAACTCATTTTTGTTTTAAAATGTTCAAGGAGGAGAGAGTATGTCAACTTATCTATATATTATAGATTTTCATTATTATGGCAACATCGCAATAACTGTCAATGGTTTCGCCAAAAAGGCGGCAAAAATTAAAAACAAAAAACAATTTCTTTTTTTCAGGAAATTAAGCTTATCTACGAATATGATTGAGAAAGTAACTGGATTAAACACTTTTAAAAAACTGAGAATACTTTCTTTGGGCAGAAATTATATTAAGGGTTTTACTGGCATGGTGAGATGATTTTTTTCTGCTCTTTCACCAACTTTTCAATAAGTAAATGTTTTGGAAATTAAGCCATATAACTTTTCAAGTCCAAAGTTAGCTAAGTATACTCTTTTTGAGTCCTTGCGTATTTGTTAGTACCTACATACAGATAATTTAATAACCTACTCATGGGCGTAGCCAGCTTTGGGCTCAGGGTGGGGCAGCAGTCAACCTATCCCCGGGGAAGGGCGGGGGCCCTCCGATTTTTTGTATCTTGAGCCGTTAATCTCTTAATTTGAGAGGTTTATATTTTCAGGTACAGAAAATAAACAATCACACACAGGACAAAAGCCAAAAGTAAGGGCATGTAGTTTCTGAATCCCACCCAAAACAAAAATGTGAAAGACTGCCAAGTTCGATAATATGGGAATGCTTCGCCTATAAAAGAAGTGAGATCTGAATAAGTACCAAGTTCCATACACATACCTCAGTTAAAAATAGTTACTTTTTAATGATGTTACTTGGCAAGTTTTCATACACCTTGTTATAAACCTACTAAACGCAATGAATCAACTATTTAATTTTCTATTAAAACTTAAGCTTAATAGAAAAAGCTTGAGCAAAGACTATAAAACCAAGTGGTTTTATAGTCTTTGCTCAAGACCTACAATAGGTATATTAATGAAATTTTGTATTTTAGATAAGTGAGGGGGTCTCAACAGATACTAGAAATTTGATATGCGTAAATAAAATAGATTTTGAGTTACAGGGGGGTCGAATTTGGCCCGAAATGGTTCGTGTAATATAACCCACGGCCGGTGTGTCGCTTTTTTGCTCGAACTTGGCGGACACACTGCCGTGTGTCTAGATACGCGAGCGAAGCGAGCGCGAAATTTTTATCGGACTTAAACCAAATGTTACGTAAAATTTTGCCCAAACGTACTTAACTTTTTGTTTGTTGAGAAATGCAAAAATAAGGATATAGTTTTTGAATACGCGAGCGAAGCGAGCGCGAAATTTTTATCGGACTTAAACCAAATATTACGTAAAGTTTAGCCCAAACGTACTTAACTTTTTGTTTGTTGGCAAATGCAAAAATAAGGGCATATAGTTTCTGAATACGCGAGCGAAGCGAGCGCGAAATTTTTATCGGACTTAAACACAATATTACGTAAAATTTAGCCCAAACGTACTTAACTTTTTGTTTGTTGGCAAATGCAAAAATAAGGGCATATAGTTTCTGAATACGCGAGCGAAGCGAGCGCGAAATTTTTATCGGACTTAAACACAATATTACGTAAAATTTAGCCCAAACGTACTTAACTTTTTGTTTGTTGACAAATGCAAAAATGAGGGCATGTAGTTTCTGAATACGCGAGCGGAGCGAGCGTGAAGTTTTTATCGGACTTAAATAATATATTACGTAAAATTTAGCCCAAACGTACTTAACTTTTTGTTTCTTGACAAATACAAAAATAACACAGTTTCTGAAAACGCGAGCGAAGCGAGCGCGAAATTTTAATTATTTTTTAAGCCTCAAAACCAAAAACTACGTAAAATGTCGCCCAAATATAGTTTTTCATGGGGGGGACTAGGTACGACAGACCCGATTTACGTCCATATAAAAACGCCCTCGCTCGCATAGATAAGTCGATAAAAAGCAAAATTGCGAGCGCGGTTTTTACACTAGGATAAAATTGCATTTCCGAAATTTTGATCACATCTACCAGTTCCATCTCCTTCAATGCATTATTTTTTGGATTAGATGGACGGCTTGGCTCGCTACGCCACATAACACCTATTCTTTTAGGGAATACGGCTCGCTTTCAAATGACGCTCGCACCGCGCACGTTCGGGAACTCGAGCGTGCATTTTGTTTTGATCGCGCTCTTTTCAAAGTCGACAATTTACGGATAGTACATATGATTGTTGATGTTGTTAGTTAGAGTTAGTAAAAAAAACATTGTTTAATCAGACATCTTACAGGTCAGAGCCAGGGCCCAGGGTGGGGCAAATGCCCCAGCTTGCCCCAGTGTGGCTACGCCCATGAACCTACTGTCGAAAAGCTTTGCATGTCCAAAGTTGGCTTCTAATGTCTTCACAATATAGTAGGTAACTAGGTACGGAAAAATATGAACAAAACTTTCTCAATTCGTCAGAAACTTTTTTTTCATGGTTTTAGGAACCGCTCGGCGATACATTGGAAGAACTATGGATATCTTACAACTTGATTGAAAAACTAAAAGGGATCCATGTTTTGAGAAACTTAAAAGTTCTATACATGAGCAACAATTTAGTTAAGGAATGGAGTGAATTTAATAAGTTACAGGTAAGATGAACTAAAGGCGGAATTCCCCCGGTGTACACGCTGTAGCAAACTGTAACACATTGCGCGCGAACATTACTAACATGTCCGCGACACTGCAACCGCCGCGCGGACA
This sequence comes from Helicoverpa armigera, assembly GCF_030705265.1. Lineage (NCBI taxonomy): Eukaryota > Metazoa > Arthropoda > Insecta > Lepidoptera > Noctuidae > Helicoverpa > Helicoverpa armigera. The sequence goes on along the minus strand of NC_087150.1, from coordinate 4,475,471 downwards.
CATGCTAGCTGTGGACTCGCGACATAGCGTAGGTACACATTTTTTGTTCGCTGTTACCAAAGGAAACAATTTGATTCTTCGTGCCCAAAGGCTCTGAAACTGGTGCACCAATTTGAAAATGTTTTTAACTGTTGGAAAGCTACTCTTCCCGAGTAACATAGGCTATATTTTATCCTGGTACGGGCAGTAGTTCCCACGGGACGCGGGTAAACAGCTAGTATTTTATACACACCATAGTATTTTTTTATCGCGTGCATTGTAGAGCACGTTAATGACGGTCCTGCGCCTCTCTCTCATGGTGTCGGATTGTCGTCCCATCGCGCTAAGAGAGAGAAGGAATAGTGAGTGCACCGCAGTCCAAGCAAATGCTTGTGCACTATAATATATCCTGCGCAGCTGGCTGATCTCCTTCTATGAGCACAGCCGCCGTGGTCGAAATCAGCCTTGGACGCCATTATTATTTTTTCATATCATTATCCAGGAGTTACCACATTTAGAAGACCTACTCTTCGTTGGAAACCCCCTCTATGATGGCTGTGAACTGGAAGCTTGGAGATCAGAAGCCGCTAGAAGACTTCCCAATCTGAAGAAGTTGGACGGAGAAACTGTGCTCAGAGAAGATGAACCGCCTTTGACTGTTGCTGACATGCAGGTAAGGAACTGGCTAGCAATTTCCCAACTATGTTGGGGTCGGCTTCCAGTCTAACCGGATGTAGCTGAGTACCAGTGTGCCACAAGGAGCTACTGCCTATCTGAACTCCTCAACCCAGTTACAAGGGCATCCGATTCTCTGGGCTGCAGGATTGTTCGAAAGAGTCACCCGCGGCCCTGTTACATAAAAGGCCTACGATGGAACACGACGGTTAGTAAGTCTGACACTCCCTCACCGCTGCTAACCCACAGCGGGAGGGGTTCTTTGATTGTTTTTTAACGTTGTTAAAAAAATGCAGGTAAATTAAAGAATAAGGGATTTCAATAATCTAATACTAGAGTAAGACCAAAGACTATAAAACCACTTGACTGCGCATACAGTGCCCCGACGCTCGCCAAAAGTTAGTGATTTTGCGCGTACTATAAGGCTACGATCAGTACGATCCTTTAGTAGCGACCGTGAACTGACCAATAGTAGCCGCGGATTATGCCGCGTCCCCCCGCCCGCAGTGGTGAGTCGTGTTCTTAGAAGAAATTGGCGAGTGCGCTCTCTAGTGGTTATTTACTTTATGAGTAAGACCTAAGAAAAGATGGATGGATTGCTTGAAAGAGGACATGAATAAGAAGGGAGTGAGTGTGAATAAGAAGGAAGACATATTGCGCCAACCCCAAATTAAATTGGGAACAGGGCAGGAAGAATTAAGTAGATATTTATAATAAACCTCTATGTATTTTATTTCACAGCCCGACGGAGGTGACGGTGTTGAAACTTTGGTTAGCGCCGAAACCAACGATTGAAGAAAAAATATGCTTCGGAATAACGACGATTTACATAACAGAGGATTAACCAATGTCTATCTATTATTAATATCATAAAGAGGAAAAAAGTATTTTTGTTTGTAATGGTTAAACTCAAAAACTACTGGACTTATTTTAAAAATGATCTCAGTGTTGTAAAGCTACACTCTTCTCGAGTAAAATAGGCTATATTTAATCCCGGTACGGGCAGTAATTTCCACAGGACACGGGGAAACGGCCAGTTACACAGAAAACACAAAAGATCATAGAAAAAAATAATTTTATTTACATTTTAAACTTAAAATTATATACTATTATTGTACAATTCTTCATAGAAGGCATATTACATTATATAATATTAAACACAAAATCATGCCCTTGGCATCGTCGGCTTGCTTAAATTCCGCTTCCAATTATCTATCTATCTATGGCTTTGCTTACTAAAGATAGGAATTAGAAATTACTTACTGTTACAGCCTTTTAATCGTCCCACTGCTGGGTTGCGGCCTCCTCTCACACGGAGAAGGATTGAGCAAAAAAAACCACGCTTGCTCAATGCGGGTTGGTGATTTCAGACTATATAGTCCAGGTTTCCTCAAGATGTTTTCCTTCACCTTATCAGCCATTGGTGTCTAAGATATACTTAGAAAGTACATACAAACTTAGAAAAGTTGCATTGGTACTTGCCTGAACTGGAATTGAACACGCACTCTCATACCCGAGAGGTTGGTTCTTTACCAAAATTCTATCTCTAGTAAGCAAATTAACTTATAGACAGATTATTGGGATCGACCATTAATATACTTAATCTTTTTGAAGGATAATATGGTAGAAAAGAATCTTGTATTTTACAAAGCAGCTTAGAATCTGCCTCTGTGATGTACACAAATGTATATCGTGGTGTACTTGCTGTAGCAAACAGTAACACATTGCGCGCGAACATTACTAACATGTCCGCGACACTGCAACCGCCGCGCGAACACATGCTAGCTGTGGACTCGCGACATCTAGTACATATTTGATCGCAAACAATTTTTGGTGGAATCTTGGCTTTTCTTAGCTCTTTCACTGTCTTTCTTTCTTACACAGCCTTTATCTCGATTTTGGCTTTCTATTATAATTCATAAATAATGTAACCAATATTTTTTTCTATGAATAATATTGAATTGTGCAAAAACAATGAAATTTTACACCAAGTTGCACCATTTAACTATAACGATAACCGAACCATTTTCATTTGTCAAATCGCTGATTTGACCAATGGGCGGCAAGTATACGGCTGGTTATAGTTTGGTTATCATCATCTGCCTTTTCCCAACTATGCTGGGGTCGGCTTCCAGTCTAACCGGATGCAGCTGAGTACCAGTGTGCCACAAGGAGCGACTGCCTATCTGACCTCTTCAACCCAGTTACCTTGGCAACCCAATACCCCTTGGTAATTGTTATAGTTAAATAGTGCAACTCAAAAGTATGTATGTATTAACAAATATATGTTATTTAAATATTAAATAAAGTTGTAAATGTGTTGTTTTTTTTATGTGTCTGAAAATCCACCACTTCCTAAAGATATGGGGTCAATTAGACCCCAAAATTTGGGGTAAATTAAACCCCGAAATTCGGGGTTACCCCAAAATTTGGGGTCAAAAGTCGAAGCGTTGACTTAAAAACACCGTTCCATTACACGCAAATTCTCAATAATATACAAATCAGTTATTAAGAAAAATGAATTTTATAATCAGACTTATTCTTTCTTGACTCAAATTATTTGAGCAAATCTTCTATCCTACCTAAATCCTTGCAGAACGTTTATATTCTTACAACCAGTCAAAACTGCTTTAACACCTATTCCATTTGGGGTATTTTACCCAAATTTATGTAGGGTGTTATAAAATCCCCAACATAGATGGGGTATTTTTACCCCAAAATTTCTGGGGTCCTTCGCAACTTCCAATATAATTACAAATTCTCAATACAGATTGGGATTTGATAACCTTAAAATGCATGGGGTAATTTTTACCCCAACATACATAGGTTTTATTGGTACCCAACTTGAACTTTGAAATAAAAGTAAAAAAAGGACTGTCCCCCAAAACTCCATTTCACCACTTCGTAGTATTATGGCATTTTGTCCAACGGGTGTTTTGGTACCCCACTTTTTTGGGGTATTCCACAACCCCAACATACAATATGTATTTTATCACCCTAATATTAATGGGGATGTTTTGTTACCCCAAAATTCACGGGATATATTGTCACCCCAAAACAGTTGGGGATATTTTTACCCCAACATTTACAGAGGGTATTTCGCACCCCAATTTTCTTTTGGGTATTTTATAACCCCATTTTCAAGGGGGTGTTAATAACCCCAATACTCTGTATACACTTGTAGTAAGCTCTACCTATAGTTTATTTGTTCACATATAAATTCTTCGTAAGTGCTGGGCTGTTGTGATAGCATTGCACTGCGGGCAGATTTTTTTTGCTCTTAGAGATTGGAGCCAGCATACCTGAAAATAAAAAGATAATATAATTAACAAGCATCTATCAGCTGCTTGTTTGTTTGTACCCTAAAGGCTCCGAAACTACTGAACCGATTTGAATAATTCTTCCCCTCATGAAAACCTAGTCTATCTCCAAGTAGCCAAAAGCAGTTACCACAGGACATGGTTGAAATGGCTGGTGGAAACTAGTACAACATAAGAATCAAAGCTGAAATACCCGCTTTCATCTTAAAAACACCGCATGTAAATAGCTATGCTAATATTGTGTAGTTTTAACGCGCTAATCTTAAGAACTGGTCAGATATGAAAAATATTTCAGTATTAGATAGCCCATTTATCGAGGAAGGCTATAGGCTACTTTTTATCATCCGAGTTCGTGTAGAGGTTCCCACGGGATGCGGGTGAAACAGAAGGCAGAAGCTACAATATACCCTATTATAGTAATTTTATTTAAAACTCAAAAGGCGGGGGGCTATGCCACCCCTCTTTTTCGCAGGAGGTTAATATAAGGATACTTACTTCACAGTAAACATGCCAGCACTGTATGGAGACGGTCGGTGAGGTGTACTGTTCTAAGCATATCAGACATTTCATCTGGAAAATACAATTACATATATTTAAACTCATAAATATTTATAGTTGTTAATTTTTAACATTTTTAAAACTGGATGTGGGCAATATTTCCTTAAAAAGAAATACCGGAAAAAAGTTAGGAGTCAAAATCTCTTTTAGGCTGCCAGCCCATGCAGAATTTTAGTAAGACAGATAAATCGGGCCGATTTTTTGTAGGACGACCTTAAAGACTTTTAGTGGTATCTGTGCATTATAATATAGCTATTAGGCTTTATTGAGGAGCGGGATTGAGGAGCGGAGATTTTGTGAAATCCTATTGGTTAATATTTCTCAGTTTCTCCACTCCGCAGACTAGCTCCGCTTCGATGGACAGGCAGCCTTAGTGTATTTTTTTCTCCTAGAAGAAATCGGACATGGGCAGAGGATTACCATCTTGTCATGACGAGTTCCTTCGTGTTTCGGAAGGCAGGATAAATTGGTAGCTTAGAACAATACCTAGTATAAAATATAATTATATAAGAATTATATTTACCTCTCCAGCACCATTTGCCTTTCTTTCCAAGTCTTTAATTCTTGCTTTTAACGCTTGAATTCTAGTCTGAAATTAGAAAAAAATAATTTCTGTTAAACAAATAATTATTAATAAGAAAAAAAAAAATGGTATCGGTTTCATGCGACACGACGCGATAGACAAATATGTCTCTAACCATCCCTACTAATATTATAAATGCGAAAGTAACTCTTTCTGTCTGTGTGTTACGCTTTCACGTCCAAACCACTGAACCGATTTTAATAAAATTTGGTACAGAGATAGAGTTGACCTTGAGAAAGAACATAGGATAGTTTTTATCCCAGACTTTTCAAGAATTCTCTTGGAAACGCGATATAACCGAACTCTACGCGGGCGAAGCCGCGGGCGGAAGCTAGTAGTCTATATTTTATACCGGTACGGGCAGTAGTTCCGTGAAACCGCGGGAAAACGGCTAGTATTGTATATAGTATTGGATTGACAAGGTTTATTATAGTTATCGGCACTTATAATGAGCTCTCGGCGGAAGAGTGGAGATCGCTTTGCGCACTGTACACTTAAGGCAATAAACCAATAAATAACTTCTGCGCAGGTGAAGGTCAGGGCTCAATATCCGCGCCGATAACTGGAGGATATCATTATTATTTTTAGTATATTTATTTACTCACTTCAGCACTAGCTTCTACTAAGCCGTTACACTTGCTAGCAGGCTCGGGTGTTTTGTTCTCCTCCTCATTTTGTGTGTCTATGGGTTCTTCTGCCGTCTCTACTGTTACAGGGGTTAGGTCTGCCTGAAAAACAATGTAAAGAAATTATTTTATAAATATATACCAGCATTTTGATTTTGCATTTTGCAGTCTAACCAAGAGATATTGGGTTGCCTGGGTAACTGGGTTGAGGGGGTCAGATAGGGCAGTCGCTCCTTGTAAAGCGCTGGTACTCAGCTGCATCTGGTGAGACTGGAAGTTGACTCCAACATAGTTGGGAAAAAGGCTCGGAGGATGATGATGATAGCTGCATTTTAAGTCATAAAAATTGAATAAAGATATGTAATAATTGAATCTGTGTACGTCAAAGTTAATGGTGTCGTTCGAAGGTTTATATGTATAATAACATACATTAAATTGTGGGGAAATACTGATATCCCGTCGGGCGAAGCCGGGGCGGGTCGCTAGTTGTTTAATAACAATAAAATTATTACTTACATCTGGTGCTATCCTTGATGGAGAATATTGAGGGGGGCCGTATAACTCTGTGTCTTCATCACCATCAACTACCTGGAAAGACGAGAAACACATCATTATTAGCTTAGCTTTTTGTCAACTATGTATTAGGATCGACTAAAGAAACGATAGATGGACTTTGTGAAAGTTAACATGGCTCGAAAGAATGTTACTTGTGAGACGACTGCAGACAGAAGAGTATGGAAGAAGAAAATATGCTGTGCCCACCTCAAAAAAAATGGGATAAGGGCAGGAGAATGATGATGATGATGTTTTGGGATTGACTTCCAGTCTAACTGGATGCAGCTGAGTACCAGTGTGCCACAAGAAGCAACTGCCTATCTGACCTCCTTAACCCAGTTACCTGGGCAACCCAATACCCCTTGGTTAGCTTAGTGTCAGACTTACTGGCTTCTGACTAGGTGTGTTCACTATAATTAAAATAAGTTTTTTGAATTTAAGTTTTTGATGATGTTGTCCATACCAGTGCCTGGTCGTTAGAAGCCCTGCGCACTGTAGTCGCAGCCCTGGCTTCGGAGTCCTGCAGGGCAGTCGCTCGCACTCGCCACTCGCCGCACCACTGGTATTCTGCGCCGAAAGCGCCGCCTGTAGGCTCGTCATTCTGTTGAGAATAATATTAGTATTATTACCCATGCTACCTATGGACATCTTCCTATGTGTCTACATACCTATGTACCTATAGCACCCACCAATTCAGAACTTACAGTGAAGTGTTACTTGTAGGAAATCAGTGAGTGATACTCGGAAAGAGTTACGAAAGTGCTGACCGTGTGTGCATACTGTCCTCAATCTCGCTCGATCGCCGAAGCTTGAGGTTGTTAATTAGTCATAAGTACGTTATGTAACCTTTATTTTAATTATAGTAAGTCCCGGTGTCATTGAAGTAGTAGTAAGAAGTAGTTGCCAGTAAGTCTGACACCAAGGGGTATTGGGTTGCCCGGGTAACTGGGTTGAGGTCAGATAGGGCAGTCGCTTCTTATAAAGCACACATACGGTTAGACTGGCAGCCGACCCCAACATAGTTGGGAAAATAGGCTCAGAGGATGATTCGAGACCAGTAGCAAGTATACAAGTGACTGGATGCAGGTCGCCTCCAACAGGTATCTGTGGAGATCTAAGGGGGAGGCCTATGTTCAGCAGTGGACGTCCGCTGGCTGAGATGATGTTCATAAGTGCTTTTGAAGGCCTAAAATGCCTAAATGAAATAAATGATTTGACTTTGACTTTGATGATGATGATGATACAAGTAACGTACCTCGACATCAATGCTCTCGTCTTCCGAGCTGGTGTCAGGAACATCCTCGTCCAACGCAGCACCAGTTCTCTTCAAGCACCGCAGTGCGTGCCTCTGCAGTCTGCACACGGGTAGACGAGCATTGCAGACGGGACACTCCCCGCTCTGAGGGGTGGGAGAGCTGCGGCGACGGGCGCGGAGACGCCGGAGTCTGTTCGAGTGTACTCGCTGGAAGATGATGACAGATGGATTTATAAAAAAGGCAAGATATTTCAATTTACCTGTTGTTTGCCAGGGCGTAGGTATAAAGCGAGATTTTCTATTGTTTTATTATAAGCTGCATACAGTATTCATTGTGGGTCCCGAGTCCGACTGGGACTCGGGTCTCGGGAGAAGGTCAGATAGGCAGTCTCTCCATGTAAGACTGGTACCTGCATTCATTGCAGACAAACATTAACCAACCATAAAAATCCTACTAGCAATAAAAGCAAAAATACTACTTATAATGTTATAAGAGATTGAGATAAGGATAGACAAACAGACACTCTAAAATAACTGATAAACATTATGTAATAGTAATCAGATAACATAGTGATAGTGTAACTTGTTCATCATATTATTTACAATGCTTTACAAATTCTTATAACATAGGTTAACACCACAATCATTGCTGTGTCCCAAGGAAACTAATTCCACATGGTTTAAAAGTAGCTATAATATTACAAAAGCTAAATTTCTCTGTTAGGCAGAATACATATACGTTGCAAGCGAGCAAGGATTTTAACAAATTATGTAAAGAGTACTCTTTTGACCCATTCGATACCAAGAGTGTTGTGGTTCGTAGGCAGCTAACTCATGACTTTTTCAAAATTTAACTGTGTGAGTTTGTTTTAACTCAATTGAATGTCTCATAGATCAGTTGACTAGCTAGCTATAAGTGTATTATTCTATAAAACCTATAATTGGCTTTCTTTTTCTCTGTCTATAAAATCTTTTGTATAGCCGTTGGTTTCCCAATAAATAAATATGTTAATTTGTCTCATTGTTAAGTTAAAAGGGGAAAATTTACAGTTTTAAAGAGAAAAAATACAAGCTATTCTTATAAAATCACTCTTTTAGCCTAATGTACACTTAAAGGCTCTGAAACTACTGAACAGATTGGAAAAACTCTTTCACATTGGAAAGCTACACTCTTCCCGAGTAACACAGGCTATATTTTTATCCCACATTTATTTATTTATCCCACAATGTAAGTGTAATAGCTGGTCATAATACAAATACACTTGAATAACTTTACCTGCATTTTGGAATGTTATTGTTAAGTTAAAAAAAAAGCTTTTCTTTCCCTAGTACTATTGAATAATATAATACATTCATACAAGTTTTCAAATGAAAATTTACACCAGCCGGCAGCCATTGAAAAATCGGCCATCAGTTCCAGATTCAAAAATTCAACTTGCCTGGTATACATCACTTCCTAGACAGCCAGATACATCCACTTCTACTTCTTCCTCAGCTACTTCCACACTCGTACTAGAACCAGGAACCGCTAAATTTGCACTAGAGTTCACACTAAGCTTCCTTTTCGACCCACAACTAGATAACTTCTGCAGTCTTTCCACTTCCAGAGCTAAATGAGAGTCTAATTCCCCCTGTCTTATCGTGCAACTACATACCGGGCAACTCGGTAATTCTGTCACTTTTTTACGATTTCTCACACAATTTAGTATTATATTATCATCGTACTGACTAAAACTAGAATTAGGCGTGTTATTTAAACTATTAGAACCCCCTTCCATGTTATTATACATCAAAATTGGTAACATTTCAATGGATTAAAGATCTTGTTGTTGATCTACAATGATTAAAAATCTGTAAACATCCCATTAATTGAACTATTAAATCGCGTTTTGAGAGTTGGGAGTTTTCAATGGAAGTTCGGTTGAGTTACCGCGAGTCATCTTACGGACATAGACGCGGTAATTTTAGTAATAAAACAAATAATTGGAAGCAAAACAATAATAATAAGATCGTTTACACAACTTTTTTTTTAAATTGCTTTGATTGGTTTTCAATGACATTTCTTAATCGCTAGTGATGGGACAGTGATTTAGTTTAGTCGATTTTTTTACTTTGGTGAGTTTCTTACTAATTGATTAGAAAAAATTGTGATAAAAATAGTTTTTTTTTTATAAATGTTGAAAACTAAAAATTCAATATATCTTTTACATGCTTTTATTAGGTTGACCTTAACATAACTAACTACGTAGGCAATGAATTCTAAGATACGCACTTGATTTAACCACCTTCCAAGGATCGTAGCCTCTGATTACAATACAATTAGCACTCTCGAACTGGGGCCCAATATTCTCCTAATTTTACTTAAGCGCCATTCGATTGACGTTCGACTCGATTCGACTGAGATCCAATCCCGAGTCGATTACGATTGAAGCGTATGTGGCATTCCGCTATTTTTTCTTTGAAATAAACGTTTTTATCCTTTTCTGTCATTCAATAATGAATCATTTTGTCTGCAAATGATTTACGATTGCAAAATGATTGTACAGCAAACTACCGTATAGACAAAATCAAAATAGCAGACCAATCGCACACCAATCAAATGTCAATCGAATACGATTGGTCTTTTATTAGTAGCAGAATGCCGGATATGGTTAAAACTGCTATTACGATCATATTCCGATTCGATTTCTATTCGATTTTGACATTATTAACTTAGGAGAATCGGGGCCCGGATCTGACGATAGAGCCTCACATGCTAGCTGTGTTTGGAATAATTACGTGCGTTCTTTCGGAACTATTTGTAATGACCGGGGTTCTAGGCAGTTGGATATTGGAAGTTAAAGAAAAAATACAAAAAGTACAATTCACACGATTATACAACGGGAGGTTGCCGTGAAAAAAAAAAAACAGTTTTTTTTGTTAAAATGTATGTACGGTAGACGGCACATCAGTGGTAACTGTCATGCACCTTAACTCAATAGTAATAAGGACGATTTTCCTATAAAACTGTTACCACTGACCTGAAGTTGACTGTACTTTCGTTTCAGCTTCTATCTTGCGTTATTAAAGCAAGATAGGTTAACATTCTTACTAAAATTTCAATAAATAAAACAAAACATCGTACTCATTTAAAATATTTATTGATTATTTTGTATAAAATATTAATTTTCATTAAATAAATCTGTACATACCTAAATAATACCTTTGAGAAATCGACTAATTATTCAATGTACTTAATGAATACAAAAATAACATCACTCTATGCAAGGGTCCGTCGGTAACGGAGGAAGAAAAGACAAACGGAGATGCCAGTAGGCAGGTCCCTGCGGGATTGTTCGCGCTCATTACCGCGGCCCTTGTACATAAAAGGCCTACGACGGAACACGACGGTGTTTAGTCAGTAAGAGTCTGAAGGTGCGTACGGATTGCGCGTACCCTGGTACGCGTACTCAGTTTACGCGTATCCGGAACGCCTAGTCCATACCTGCAGCTACGCGTTCACTCTTGGGGTACGCGTACCGCGCGAGCCAACTCGCAGCGCGAGCCACCGTCAGTCGGTTTTTGGTCGCGCGTCAAAGAGGACGCACGCGGCCGGCTACGCTATATTTGGACGGCAAAATGAATAAACACGCGTGTTCTTCGAGTTTCAATAATTCATTTTTTTTTATTTCAGGTTCAACCTTTTCAAGAATTATTTCAAAATCTTGCAAACTCATTCTCACAAAATTTTTGTCCCCACTTTCTTCATAATTTATATCTTCCATTAGCCTATTTCCACACTGTATCTAGGTTTCCGTTTGTTTCTCTTTTTTTTATTTAAAATGTGTTCAATAATGACTAACGCCGCAGCAGTGGTGGTGCACGCAACCGCTAAGTTTGTCGGAGTCATGGCGAATGACTGGGGCTCGCGGAGCGCTTTGGATCGATTGACCTCGCGTACAGGTTCGCGGCGGTCCGTACAGGAGCTGTACGCGTATCCAATGTACGCGTGGACAGTGTTTCCCAACTACGCGTAACACAGGAACGCGCTATCCGTACGCACCTTGACACTCCCTCACCGCGCGTAACCCACAGCGAGAGGGGTCATTTGATGATTTTTTGACGTCGTTAAAAAAAATGCCATGAGGTAGGTAGGTCCGGCGCCTTTTTCTATATCAAGACGTACGGTGCACCTAACCAAAACGATCAGTTACTAGTGAACCAACGAGGCGTTCGGGTTCCTTGACACATCTTTCAACGATTTTTGGGTTTACAAAAAAATGGGCGGGTTCCAAAAAAAAAATTTATTGGGTCCCTTTTGTGGTATGAAGAAAGGCGCGGGGGCGGGGTAAGGCGGTGATTGGCCCGCAGCACATCGCGTCATCGCCGTCACTCGGGATTGGTTCTTTGCAAATAAATCACTTCTGCGCAGATGAAGGTCAGCACTCAAGATTCATGCCGAAAACCATACGAAAGTTAGTGCGTAGCTTCACCACCGTTTACAAAAGAATATATAAACACTGCTATGACGCCATTACTTTATTTATCTCTCAAAAACTTTAACAGCATCGACAGAAGCCGCATTCTCTTCATTCTTCTCCGTCTTACTATCCTGGGCCGCCATTTTGTTTTTCCGTCTACTATTGGCGGGCTGTTTTAAGTGTACCGCTTTAACGTGCAGCTTCAAAGAGTTTGATTGGCTGAAATTTCTAGAACAGTATTGGCAGGAATACGGTTTAACTCCTGTGTGTACCTGTGGACAAAAATGTTGAAGTTATAGACTGTTCTCTATATGCTAACTATCTGTTGTTTTGCGGAGAGATAGAATTTGACAAAAGATTTTGAAGTTATAGACTGTCGATATATGCTAACTATCTGTTGTTTTTGCGTACCAGAGATAGAATTTTGACAAGTAATGTCAAATTTATATCTTTAGTAAACAAATCGGCACAAGGATATAATATTGGGACCAGTTAGAAAGTTAAATTAAAAGTATTTACAGTTTTCAGGAGTCAACAAATCAATTATGTCACTGTTACCTTTCAGCCAGTGTTACCAAATGTGGTCAGTGTTAACTATTATAGTCACAGCAGTCATTGTTACCTTACTTAGTTACTGTTACCTAGTAAAGTCGCTGTTATTCTGAAGTCAGTGTTACCCACTGCAGTCAGTGTTACCCAACACAGTCACTGTTACCCAACACAGTCAGTGTTACCCACTCACCCTATAATGTCTATTAAGCGCGGGCTTCTGGCTGAATCGCTTGCCGCAGACAGCACACACGTAAGGCCTCTCGCCAGTGTGAGTGCGAGTGTGTATGCGCAGCTGGTTGCTGTTAGCGAACTGTTTGTTACAAGTTTTTGTCACCATCCTACTATTGTCTACAGGACGCGAGTGAAACCGCGGGCGAAACCTAGTTACACAATGAAGTCGCTGTTACCCTTGAAGTCAGTATTACCTAACATAGTCACCGTTACCCAACACAGCCACTGTTACCCAACACAGTCAGTGTTACCCAACACAGCCAGTGTTACCTAACACAGTCACTGTTACCCTTGAAGTCAGTGTTACCCAACGAAGTCACTGTTACCCAACACACTCCCAGTTACCCACTTACCCTATAATGTCTATTAAGCGCGGGCTTCTGGCTGAACCGCTTGCCGCAGACAGCACACACGTAAGGCCTCTCGCCTGTGTGAGTGCGAGTGTGTATGCGCAGCTGGTTGCTGTCCGCGAACTGTTTGTTGCAAGTCGTGCAGGTGTATGGTTTCTCGCCTGTGTGGGTGCGTTGGTGGTACTTTAGGGTTGCGTTTGACTGTGGAGGAAGTATGTTTAAGTTAATAGTTATAAGGAAATAACATACCAAACTGAAAAGTGACAAAATAGGTGATAGTTCTTGTCGTTTCAGTTTTGATATGGGAAAATTTTTGAATAGATAGATGTATTTTTTTTATTTATTTAAACTACCCTTTGATCATTAGAGATTGACGTTTAATGAAATTACTTAGTTGAAAAAATACATACTCAAAAAGTATATCATTAGCCTAGCTTTCAATGAAAATCAAATCCATGATTCCCATAGAGGCCATAGAGAGTTATGATTGTACAGAGATACAACAATAAACACTTTTGCCTGTATGTAAAAGGCATCGGCTTAGAATGCCAAAAAATATCAAAATTACTTTCAGGCTCAAAAACGATCACCCATCTAAAACCTGACCTTAGCCATTGCTTAACCGCATTAAATAAATCACGACTTACCGTACACTTCTTCCCACATACTTCACAGACGATATTCTTATTATATTTGAGACCCAAATGTATGCTGTTCACGTGAGCCTGTAGTTTAGATCTCGTCACGAAGTTGGCGCCACACTGAAATAAGAGGAATTGGGACATGATAACCTAGTGTAGCTTGATAGTTTCCCTACAGTGAAATATTTTTTCATATCGGTTCTGTAGTTTTTTTTTTATTCATAATCCTCCAAGCCTTTTTCCCAAACTACGTTGGGGTCGGCTTCCAGTCTAACCGGATGTAGCTGAGTACCAGTGCTTTACAAGGAGCGACTGCCCTATCTGACCCCCTCAACCCAGTTACCCGGGCAACCCAATACCCCTTGGTTAGACTGGTGTCAGACTTACTGGCTTCTGACTACCCGTAACGACTGCCAAGGATGTTCAATGACAGCCGGGACCTACAGTTTAACGTGCCATCCGAAACACAGTCATTGGCGTCTAAGATATACTTAGAAAGTACATACAAACTTAGAAAAGTTGCATTGGTACTTGCCTGACCTGGAATTGAAACCGCGCCCTCATACTCGAGAGGTTGGTTCTTTGCCCACTAGGCCACCACGACTTCCTTTTTTTTTTATTCATCATGGGACAATTAAGTTCAAGTCAGTTTCGAAGCCTTTAGGGTACAGACAAACAAAAAATATTCCCTGTTTATTGGTATGGAAACTAGATGAATGCAATAAATCTTACCGTGGTCACGTTATTGACAGTTTACGGTATTTGTTACAGCTTGTATTGAAAAGCTTAAAAATATTTCGCTAAACGACACTACCGCCTTCTAAAAGGCACTTTTCTTTTAAGGGAAATCGTCAAGCAGTCGGTAATTGCTGAAAGTTTGTGTACCAAAACACTTTAATTTGGCGATACTTTGGACACAGTTTTACACCTTCAGCTGCAAGAAATCGTCAACCAATCGTCATTTACTAACCTGTAAACACCTCAAATTCCGTTCTTTAACAATAGCGGGAGGTTTTGTAGAGACGCGCAAAGCTTTCGCGTGTTCCTTCATATGTGTCGACAGAGACTTGGTGCCAGTGCACCTCCAAGAACATATTGAGCATTGTGTGCTGTGGGGAAAGAAATGAACATCCGTCTTAACACAAAAACTTTTAAACGTCAATTAGCACTTGTCTAAAAAAATTACAGATTACGACGTTGAAATGAGGCCACACTTTTCTTAGACAAATGTTCGACACATGTTTAAGTTTTTGTAGTAAGACCATATAAGTTTAACAGTGTTGCACCTACTACTTCTATTTCACCAACAGCCAAGGTCGACTTTATTTGTTTATTGCAAAATATATACAGTTACAAAAATGCATCCCTTTTCTTAGGTGCGCATTACCCTGTTAGGGCGCAAAAAATATATAGAATACAGACTGGTAGAGAACGACTGAGGCGTTAATTCGCCGTTGTAAATTGTGCAAAAAGTAAAATTAATAATACATAAATATGTAATTTTTTGCAGTTTTACGCAAGGCCTTTTTTCTTTTCTCTGACATGTGAGTTAAAGTCACTGTTATCCAACGTAGTCAATGTTATCCAACGTAGTCAATGTTATCCTTACAGTCAATGTTACCCAATATTGTCACTGTTTCATTCAGAACTTACCTCTCCTCAGTCTTAAGCGTATGTTTAATGGAGCTCAATATATGTCGTTTCCAGGCATCCATGCTGTAGAACTGTATGTTACATTCTGCACAGAATCTGTTCGCAGCGGGCTCTTCGGTTTCATTTGGTGGTGTCATCTGAAAGTGGATGAAAAATATGTAGTAGTAGATTTGGTACGCATTTCACCCGCATTTTATGGGAATTACTTCGAGCACATGGATATTTATGAGTTCAGTTATTGCCAGGTTTTACTAAAATGCATCCAGTAGTAGTTTAGCTTTAAAGAGTAAATAGAGTTTCATTGTAGGTCCCGGCTGTCATTGAACATCCTTGGCAGTCGTTACGGGTAGTCAGAAGAAAGTAAGTCTAACGCCAGTCTAACCATGGGGTATCGGTTTGCCCGGGTAACTGGGTTGAGGGGGGCCAAATAGTCAGTCGCTCCTTGTAAAGCACTGGTACTCAGCTGAATCCTCAGCTGTTAGACTGGAAGCCGACCCCAACATAGTTGGAAAAAAGGCTCGGGGGATGATGAATTATCTAATCTGCATTGTATAATTTTCTCAGAAATAGATAGAAAACTATTGTAAATAATTGCACTTTCTTTTAAGAAAGAGTGTTCATGCAGTTTCAAGCACGTTCTTACTTGCGAAAAGGCTAGCTAGACAAACAATAAAATAACTTACCTTTTCACCATTAAAATGTGTTTTCATCTTATGCATCTGTAGTCCATGTTTGCCGACATAGCTTTCCCCGCACACGTCACAGACATGCTCAGTAGGATGTCGTTTGCGCACGTGAGATAAATACGAAGTCGGCTTTCTGTGCGAATGGAGAATAATAGGGATTTTTACATAGAAATAGAGATAATATTGAAAACTAGCGCAGGTCCCTAATTAGAACTTTTATTAAATATGTTTTACCTAATGTAATCTTACGTTAATAACATCAATATACTCAGTATTACCCAACATAGTCTACCCTTCTACTGTGGCAAAATACTTTGCTCAACCGGATAAAAGTACCCTTAAACATTCCCCAAATTAGTTAGCTAAGACTAAAAGAATAATAAATCGGTCCAGTAGTTTCTGGGATGTCGCGCTCAAATAAACTCTTCAGCTTCTTAAAATATTAGTATACTTAGTCATTTTTCCGCGGTTTCACCCGCGTCCCGTGGGAATTACTGCCAGTATCGGGATAAAATATAGCCTACGTTACTCGCAGATTATGTAGCTTTCTAGCAGTGAAATATTTGTAATTTATACATTACAAACAAACATTATAATATTAATATGGATTAGAATAGACTTACCTGAACTTGTGACTGCATAACCGACATTCGTACATATGTCCGTTGTGCCATTTCTCATGAATCACTGCTTGATTACTGAAAACAATAATTTGAAAATATATAGTACACCACTTTTTTACTTTGTGCTTTTTAGAACTAAACCAAGAATTAAAAAAAAACAGGCCAAGCGCGAGTTGCACGGAATCGAAATCGAAGCCCACATTAGGCTCCCGTTTTACGATTTAAAATAAATATCTTTGTACCTAAATATATCAAAAAGTCATTCAATAAATGTCATCATTATTTTAAGCACTAGTTAATTTGTTTAATATGTATTTGTGTAAACAGGGCAGATCAAGGTTGTTTATCGTCACTTAAGTGCCTCATCAAATGGAGTATAGCAATTTAGTTTCAAGGAAATGGCTAGCCGTGTAGTCACTTACCTGGTATGCGACAGATACCCGCACTTATTACACTTGTATATCCTCGCATGCGAGTTGTTCGCGTGCGTGCGTAATAGTCGCACGGAGCGATAGCGCATGTGACAAATATCGCACACGTGGGGGCCTGAACTCTGAAACCAAATCGCACTAATATTATAACAAACTAGCTTTCGCCCGCGGTTTCACCCGCGTCCCGTAGCCAGATGATGACAAAAAGTATCCTAAAACCTTCTCCCGGGTCTAAGTTAGCTCCTCTCTAATTTTCAGCCAAATCGGTCAAGCCGTTTTCATGTTATGTAGTACAACGGAAACTTCATTTTTATATACATAGATAGATATAGATAATAACAAATATAAATCATCATCTGCCAAGCCCTTTCCCAACTGTTTGTATCGTCTCAACCGGGGCAACCCAATATGCTTTGATCACAGAGAAAGTGAGTGTGTGAGATATAGATATAGAGGTAGAGAGGGAGATAAAATGCGAAAGATAGGAAGAGAATGAGGGGGAGATTGGGGCGTGAGAGAGAAAGGGATTGATGGGGCGAGGAGGACAGAGGTAGGGGTAGAGGGAGAAAGAGAGAGAGAGTGGGTGAGTGGGAGAGAGAGAGATAGAGAGGGAGAAAGGAACAGATATAAAAAAGTTTTTTATTAATTGCTATTGCTACTAACCTCATGATGCTTAATCTTATGTTTTTCATAAGCGTGTGTATCGACAAATCCTTTATAACACGCGGCGCACTTGTAAGCGGCCTGCGTGTAGTTACATGATTGCGAGCGGGCGAGCAAAGCCTCCTTTTGTTGTTCCATGGTCAAATATATTACGGTGCTGTCGGATTTTTGTACTGAAAAAATTATGATAAAAAGTCATTTATCCAAAGTAGGCTGAAGATCAGCACACGAATTTACAAAAGACGGCCCCCAAAATGCTCGCCGTTCACCACTTCCTCGTGTGTTTTTACTGGGAAGAAGAAGTGGTGGAATAAACTCCCTAGCAACACAATTAAGTATGTAGGTATGGTTTGAAGAACCGTTGTAAAATACACAGATATACAAAATATTAAAAATATGGATTGTCGTCCCATCGCGCTAAGAGAGTGAAGGAATAGTGAGTGCACCGCAGTCCAAGCAAATGTGCCTGCACAATAATATGTCCTGCGCAGCTGGCTGATCTCCTTGTATAAGATCAGCCGCCATGGTCGAACTCGGCATTGGACGCCCTTGACGTTAATGTGATATCTACAAACCTTTATTACGCCTAACTTTTTTCGTTCTAACACCTTTTGGTAGTTCTACAGTTTCAGATTTTAACTTTATTAACGGTACTTCATCATCAGAGTCAGAAAACAATTGTTGTGTGTCTTCTAAATCTTGGTAGTTGTCTAGGTTTTCTTGATCTTGGCCTGAAATCATTAGAATTAGGATTAAATTACGTATATGGATGAAACAAATTCCTGTGCTTGAATAAAATACAGCCTGTCATAGTGTAGCTTTGTAAAAGAAACCTTTTCAATGTACCTTAATATGGTCAAGATTATCACTAGTCAGGGTTATAGTTATCTGCACGAATCTTGAGCTCTGACCTTCACCAGCGCAGAAGTAATTTATTGGGTCCCTTTTGTGGTATGAAGTGAGGCGCGGGGCGGGCTAAAGAGGTGATTGGCCCGCAGTGCATCGCGTCATAGCCGTCACTCGGGATTGGTTCTTTGCTAATAAATCACTTCTGCGCAGATGTAGTCAGAGCTCAAGATTCGTGCCGATAACTATATACACAATGTGGTCAGTATTACCTAATGTGGTCAGCGTTACCTTCTGTAGTCAATGTTACCTAATGTAGTCAGCGTTACCCTATGTAGTAAATTTTACCTTATGTGGTCAGCGTTACCCTAAGTAGTCAATGATACTAAATATGGTCAGCGTTACCCTATATAGTCAATGTTACCTAATGTGGTCAGGCTTACCCTATGTAGTCAATGTTACCTAATGTGGTCAGCGTTACCCTAACTAGTCAGTGTTGCTGAATGTGGTCAGTGTTACCTTATGTAGTCAATGTTACCCAACGTGGTCAGCCGTTACTATACATACCATCTATATGTTCAATCTTCAACTGAACATCCATTTGCTTCTCAGGTACAGGTTCTTCTTTAATTTCATTGTTAACTGGTTCACTGTCTACTACGTTCATGTACTGTATAGCTGTTTGTACTAAGCCATTGGGTAGTACTATGTCTTGGTGTTTTGGTTGCTTCTGCTGAAAAAAAGTAGTTTAAAAGATGAAGTTTTTTGGTTAAATGGGGATGTTTACTTAATATTGTGGGGAAGAAATTGTATCTTTATTTAAATAAGCTCATGTTTATTAGGCATTGCTGGTCTTTGAAAGACTATTTTGGTGTTAAACAGCCCATTTATTGATAGGCGATAGGTTATATTTACTGGATGCACATGTTTTTTTTTTTAATTTTCCTCTGAAAATGTAGAAACACACAAACAAGAGTAATTTACTTGGTACCTACTGGTCAGTCGTTTTTGCTTGAAAGAGTCATTTACACTTCCTAACCATACAATAAATAAGAAAGGATGCAAGTATGTTTGTTACTCTTTCACTTATAAATTACTGGATTTGAAATTTTGATGAAAAATGGCAGTCATATTTATATAAAACTACCTTTTCGTTTTCCATAAAGTTGTTTTATTTAAATGCCTAATATTTGCATAAGTGTCAGAAATCAATATATGTATTGGCAGGAATATATCTTAATATCAGAATATTATAAAGGCCTCCTTCTATCCATGATTACCAGCTCTCTTACCTCATAATCCTCGCTCAAGATCTGTCGGAACACATCCTCGGCTTTCAAACACTTCTTCATGAAGATATAGCATTGTTTCAACTTGGAGTAGCAGAACACACATGCTAGGATTGGTCTTCTATCTATTGTTATGAACTGGAAATGAAAAAAACATGAAATTGAGAACTTCTGTTTTTAGGGTAGTCAGATAAAAAGAGTTAAAAGTTTTTTTGAGCTGTTTACTTTTAAAATTATGTGTAAAAAGATAGTTTAACCTTTTGAATGCTGCTAATTAGAGAATAATATATTTATATTTAAGGTAATGCCTTATATTTGAAAAGCATCTTTATCTATACATGAAATATTCTTCCATTGCTGGAAAGCTACACTCTTCCCGAGTAATATAGGCTATGCTTTATCCTGGTACATTCAGTAATTCTCATGGAACACCGGGTAAAACCACGAGAAAATGATAAGTTATATTATAGAGATTTTTTTTGTTTGAAGCTTACAAGGTTTCAAAACTGCTGAACCAATTTAAATTTAATTTGGTACACAAATAGTTTGATGAAAGAGCGACAAACAGATAGCGTTACTTTCGCATTTATTACATTAGTTTAAATAATTTACAAAATTAGGTGTACTTACCGCAATGTTAGTGAGTTTCTCATATATTTCTTGTAGGTGCCTATTTGTTACTACGTGCGTTCTCACATTATCTACTAAACATATTCTACAGATTGATAATTTCTCCATTTTCTTAGTTTATAACCACTTTTCTTGAATAAAACTTTAAGTATTTTATATATTTTTAACTCATGACATTATGACATAAACACTGTTGCAGATATATCTGCCGATTAAAAATAACTGTGTACCACACTAAATAAATGTTCAGAGTAGTTAATATATAGTAAATTATATAAAAAATTAAAATGTGATAAAAACAATTCTATCGGCAGTCTAGTATGTATGAAAACTTAAGTATAGCGTTAATATTTATATATTTCCGCAATAGACAGTGCATAATCTATTAGAAATTAATCCAAAAAGTATAATTGTATTATTATATCAAGTAAATATATTTTAATTAAAAAATGCCTTGTACGCGAACCCAAACATTTTTATTTTGACATTTCAAATCAAACATCAATGCATTACTGCCGCGTTCACAAGAAATGAATGAAATAATACAAAGAAACTTGGCGAAAATCATTGATAAATCTTAATTATATTTTACATTGTATACTGGTCAGTATAATTTATTTTATATAAACTGAAAAGCCATTTTAATCTTAACTATAAAGTTATTATAAGATGACTGAATAGAATTTCCAAGACACTTAATTTTGAACGCAGAAGTTTATGGCGTCCGACGAGCTGTCACTGTCTACAGTGCTACTATGAAATCTGTATTTGTAGTTCTCACTTCTCACCAAATTTTCACTTGTATATTCATCATCCTCATCATCCTCCTGCCCTTATCCCAATTTTATTTGGGGTCGGCGCAGCATGTTTTCTTCTTCCATACGCTTCTATCTGCCGTCATCTCACATGTAACATTCTTTCTTACCATATCTACTTTCACTTGTATATTGTTTTACACAATTTATTATAAGGTCTCCAAAATCTTAAAACATTTCTTATTAATGGTAAACTTTGTATTGTAGGTATTCAAACTTCTGGTATTCTTGAAAGTCTTTATTAATAGTTAAAGAAATACAATCACATTTTGTTAGGAATTATAACATTGTTCTCACTGGTTTTTACATCATGACAAATCACACCACAGTCATTCTTTTTCATAGACCAACAAACCCTACATTTTTAAATGTCATAGACTATAAATTCCTAACACCTTCTCCTATTTTTAATATATGAACATAAATTAAAAATACCTTATAATTACTTCAGAAACACCATCAGTTTTCAAAACATTAACTTAAACAAGTTTTCAAAACATTAACTTAAACACTTCTAATTATAACTCTCAATTTACACAACAACTTTATCGCAATGAAATTTAAATTTTTCTTTATATAGTGGTTTCGTCAACATATCCGCTATCTGATAATTTGTAGGACAATATATAATATCTAAATATCCTTTCTTATAATTTTCGTGTATAAAATAAAATCTCACATCTATATGTTTAGATCTCTTGCTGAATGAACCTGTTTTTATCAATTGGATAGCACTCTGGTTATCAATATTCAAACTAATCTTAATACTGCTACCAATTAATTCACTTATAAAAGTCTTTAAGTATAAACACTCTTTAACGCAATCTGCTGCTGCTATATATTCAGCTTCAGTTGACGATAGACTTACTATCGGCTGTCTTTTGGAGCACCAAGCTATAGGTCCACCTGCCAACATTATTATGAACCCTGTTGTACTTCGTCTGGTCTCTGTACAACCTGCATAATCTGAGTCACAATATGCATGCAATCTTGTAATATCTTTCCCAGCATTATACAAAATCCCTTTATCTCTCGTTCCATTCAAGTACTTCAACACCTTCTTTACTGCTAATATGTCTTGCCTTGATGGATTTTCTACCTTTTTACTTGCTTCATTCACAGCTTGACTGATATCTGGTCTTGACCTGGTTGACAAGTACAATAATCCACCAACTAGTTCTCTGTATGAAAAATCTGACGTAGCCATCTTAGATTCATTTTCCTTTCCCACAATGCATGGAGTATCTGCAGCTTTGGAATCATACATATTATATTTTCTAAGTAATTTTTCTGTATAATTCTGCTGATGCAACAAAATGCCTTGTTCTGATCTTTTATTTCAAAACCTATATAGTTTTGAGGTTGTTCATATGTTTTAAGATAAATTCTTTTTCCAATTGATGCAAGATCTGTAATAACTTTTCCTTGTCTTTTGATATGGCCAAACCGTCATCAACATATATAGCCAATATTATAGTTTTGTCTTCGTTAAAAAACACACACTGATCTGACTTTGTAGCTCTCAGTCCAAGTTTCCTTAAAGTTTCTGTAAATCTTTTATTCCATGTCATTGGTGCCTGTTTTAGCCCATATAGTCCTTTCTTTAAACGACAAATTTTATTAGGCTGTCTTTCATATCCTTCAGGAATATACATAAATATGTCTTCCTTTAACTCGCCATACAAAAATGCTGTTTTCACATCAAAGTTATCATTTCATATTCCTTTGAAGCAGCAATTGCTATTAATGATTTTATTGCTGATTGACTTACTACTGGACTATATATTTCTTGATAGTCAATGCTTTGCTGTTCGAAGCCTCTCGCTACAAGTCTTGCTTTGTAAGTACCATTTTCTTTTACACAAAATACCCATTTACTTGACAATATCTTGTGTCCTTTTGCTCTTCCTATATCAACTATTTCCCATGTATTGTTACTTTCCAATGATTCCTTCTCCGAATTTATGGCCTTCTCCCAATTATTCTTTTCAGCAGACTTCATGACTTCATCATACGTAAGTAATACATAATCTTGCAGGTAAGCTGGTTTTTTCCGTTGTCGTTTTGTATTTATAGTTTCTATAGTTTCTATCTCTGCAGTATTACTTTCTTTATTTTCATCATTTTCTACTTCATCAATAATATCTGATGTTGTCTTCTATTACATTCCTTTGTTGTTCTAACTCTTCTATTTCATAATAACTGTCATCACTTTCTTCTTCTTGATTTATTTCTTCTTCATTATTACCTGGTATTATTTCTGTTATCACCGAACTTCCTGTTTCTTCATACTTTTCTCCAATTTTCTTATTATTATTAATTATAACAATATCCCTTGCTATTTCAATTCTTCTTTCTTCTTTATTCCACAATCTATATCCATTATTAGTATATCCAATCATGATTAACTTTTTGCTTCTTGGATCTAGTTTCTTAATATTTGAATGTAATTGTTTAGCATATACTATTGAACCAAACTTGCATATATTAGATATATTAGGCCTTTTACCATGCCACATCTCATAAGGTGTCTTATTCTTCAAAGATTCACTTGGTAATCTATTTATAATATAAGTAGAACAGTATACAGCTTCACCCCACATTTCTTTATCTAACCCTGAATCAAATAGTAATGCTCTGGTTTTATCTAATAAGGTTCGATTTAGTCTTTCTGCTTTACCATTTAGTTGTGGTGAATATGGTACTGTATAATCTAGTTTTATTCCCTTTTCAGTACACCATTTTTAAAATCATTGCTTGTGTATTCACCTCCATTATCGCATCTTATGGTAGATACCTTTTCTGTTCTCTCTCTTTCTGTTTCTTCTATATAATGTTTTAAATTTTCTTTAACTTCATTTTTATATTTAAGCAAGTATATTTTTGTAAAATGAGTATAATCATCCATGACGGTTAAAACATAACTATAGCCATCATAAGTTTTGTTTTCGAACGGTCCACATACATCAGTATGTAATAATTGAAGTGGTCTACTGGCTCTGTTTCTTACTGTGTTAAATGGGAGTCTTGTTTGTTTAGCTTGTGTACAGATTTCACATTCGTCTATTTGCCTTAATCCATTTATTTTTATTCCATCTGCCACATCTGGTAATATATCTAGTATTTTCTTTCCTGGATGTCCAAGTCTTTGATGCCATTCTAAGGCAGTGCCATTTTCTTTCATTAACAGTGTTTTTTCTTGCATATTATTATCATCCAAATTAATTTTATATAAACCGTTTTCTTTTTTTCCTGTTAATATTAATTCTGACTCCTTATATATTTTTACATTATCTTTGGTAAATATAACCACTCCTTGATTGTTTGTAACTGCATTAACCGATAATAAATTTTGTGATAAGTCAGGAACAAGCAGGGTATTATTAAGAGTACATTTATTGCCAATGACTTTACCAGTCCCTTTCACCTCTATTGTTTCTTCATTTGCAGTCAAAACAGATGATGGTTTACATTCAAAAAATTTTAGTATGTCTAAATTTTTGGTCATGTGTGTACACCCAGAATCTACAACAAATTCTTTCTGTTTTGGTTCTTCTATTTCACCGTTTGTAAAAATGCCTTTTCTATTCTTTTGTTACTTTTTCTTCATTCTCATTCTTATTCTTATTTTTGAAAAACAATTTTCTTCTTTGTGATTAAATTTTTACAGATTGAGCACTGTTTATTTTAAACTTACAGTCTTTATCTTCATGGTTGTCCCTTTTGCAGATACTACAGGCTCTACAGTCTTTCTTCATGTGCCCTGTTTTGTTACATTTGAAACATTTTATTGTATTAAACTTTTTCTTAGATGTAGATGAAGATGTAGCTTGAAATGCTAGCTGCTTGTCACTTTCTTTTGCTTTCAACATTCGATTTTCTTCAGCCAGAAGTCTGTTTGTTAAATTTTGAAGGGTTTTTATCGTCTGCCATGCATTCCCAAGAAGTTATAAAATAGTTTAAATTATTTGGTAAACAGCTTAATATTTTGATATGACCATTTCATCATCTATTTTTGTTCCTAGCTGATTTATACGAAATTGTAAATTTTCTATTTCGCTTATTAATTGGGAAAGCGATTGACTGTCCTGTTTCTTATATGTGAAAAACTCTTGTAATAGGGCATCTTTGTTTCTTTGCTCAGAACCTTCAGAATATTTCACATAATTTTACGTACATTTCACGTGCACTGTTGCAATTAATTATGTGACCTTTTAGTTTCTTATCAATACTGCTTATGATAATTCTTTGCACCTGAGCATCTTTGATACTGAAGTCACTTTTCTTGTCATCTTCTTTTATTTGTGCAATTGTTTTTGCAAGATTTGCCGCTTTTAAGTGTATATTGAATTCAAATTTCCACAATAAAAATGTTTCCGCATCTTTTAATTTTTCTATCTGTATTATCTCAGGTTTTTCCATTTTTTAGTTTTTCACCGTTTTTTATTTTCTTCCTTGTTATTACTGTTTTTTAGTTTTTTTCACTTGTTTTTCATGTTGGGTTTTTCATTACCCAATCCCGGTTTTTAATTTTTTCTTCTCGGGCGTTCTGGGCCCATAACCTATTGTAGGTATTCAAACTTCTGGTATTCTTGAAAGTCTTTATTAATAGTTAAAGAAATACAATCACATTTTGTTAGGAATTATAACATTGTTCTCACTGGTTTTTACATCATGACAAATCACACCACAGTCATTCTTTTTCATAGACCAACAAACCCTACAATTTTAAATGTCATAGACTATAAATTCCTAACACTTTGTACACAATTAGTGCCTTTAAACGAGGCTTTTAAATTGGGAATCGATTAAAAAAATATAAATGTATCTTTTGTCGAATCGAGAACGGCGAGTGTTTCTTCTTCCGGTAGTGACCGGTAGTACCACTGTTGACAGAACGAGAATGCAACAAAAAAATTATTTCCTGTTGTATTTAGCATCAATTTTTATATTTGGATTTATTTCTGCATATATCAGTGTTTATTGTTAACTAAATAAACGATTGACTACAAGTGTTATTTACTAACAAGTGAGGAATACTAGCAGACAGCAAGTAAGCTTATTTTCATTTATATTTTCGTATTTTCGAGGGATGGGCTCAGCCAACGAAAGTCCAAGTGTTCTTTTTCTTATATTTTGTGGAATATCAGCTATAGATATACTGCCTAAATGCCTATGAATTAGGTAATTGTGTGATATTTTAACAGTACTGGGTTTGATGACAAAAAAAACAGCTTAAATATAAATTAAGTTGTAATGTTGTGAAAGGACGAATATTGTGTAATTTATTACATTAATTTTCCATCGCTTTGTGAAAGGAGACCATTGTCCAGCTGTAGTATAATAATTAAGATCTCGATATCAAGTGAGCTGCAGGTTTTAATCACTTAACTAGCACCAGTGTTAGAGTTTTCTCAAATGTGAATGTGTTTCAAACCCTCAAAGCAATTTCAGTTTAACTTGGGAATCAAACCCGAGACCTCGTGCACAGCTGTTGCCCTTTGCAACTGTTAGACCAACAAGGCAATAATAACGATAATCCATAGGCTATCTATTTTCTATGGGCCCTAGTTGCCTGACGTAAACAAATAAATAAATAAATATAGCCATTAAAAAACTTTTAGATTTTTTTTTACTATAATTTTCATAGCAACTTATCAGCTTTGTCTATTTGTATTAACTGCTGACTATGGTTTCACCCATATCTTCAGGATACTACTACCTGTACCTGGATAAAAAAAAAGTAAAATATTATTACTCACAAAATTAAATAATGAAGCTTTTTGATTAAAAAAAGAAACATTTCTGTAAATTCGGCGATTAGGCAACCCAATCAGGATGCAATTCATAATTAAAGTAAAAAAAGACTGTGTAAAAAATAGCCAAGTTCAATGAGTTTTTACTAATAAAATTAAGGTTTTTTTTTGTAGAAAGCTACACTCTCTATAGTCTATGAGTAACATAGGCTATATTTTATCCAGTTTCGGGCAGAAGCTCCCATGGGATGCCGGTGAAACCTTGGGAAAGCTGGTTTTATTTTAAAACCACTTGTGGAAGCTAGCACATATTAATTTATTTATTGAATAAGTACAGTGACAGACTACAGGTTAAGACAATCAAGACAAACAACAGTTAACATACAGTTCATAAATCTGAAAGCCAATTACTCCTGTATACAATATTCAAATATAATATGCTAATATTTATGCTTAATTAAATAATCTAACACTCTCTAATCTTGCTTCCAGGTTATCCATCATGTCAACTTAACCAACGCACCCAAAAAAGGCAACAAAATGTTCACAAACACACTGGATTTCGTCTGCGACTACTGCTCGCGAACTTTCACTAGAAAGTACAATTTACAAACACATATAGAAAACTGTCATATCAATTCATCTTGTCAATGTGAGATCTGTGGTCAGAATTTTGGCAGTCCAGCCGGGTTGCTTCAACATTTGGGCCGAGGACATAATTCTTACAGCCAACCATTCCCAGAATGCGACCTCTGTGGTCGTATCTTCACTAGAAAACAGAATATAGTCTCTCATATGATAACAGTCCATTTACAAGGGTTGGGGTATGCTATCAAGTGTCGCTTATGTGAAAAAACATTTACAACGGAACGAAATTTGAAACGGCATATGAATCAGTTGCATAATCCTGATATTGAGTATCCAACTTGTAATGATTGCCATAAGGTTTTCAGAGGAAAACATTCTTTAATAGCTCACATACAATCCGTTCACAGCGCCACAGAGAAAGATGTGATAAAATGCCACTTATGTGAAAAAGTTTACACGAACAACAGAAACTTGAAACGTCATGTTGAAATGTTTCACGGTGAAAAAGGAGAATTTAGATGTGATATATGCCCTAAAGTCTACACATCTAACCAGAGTTTAAGACGCCACGCTAGAACCAGACACAGTACTGATAACCAGGAACAATTGACTTGTAACTTCTGTATGAAGGTCATAATCGGTAGAGAGAACTTCGAAAGTCATATACAATTCCATCACCAAGAATTAGAAGTTGAGATAAAGAAGGAATTCGCTTGCGAAACTTGCGGGGAAAGTTTCTTAGAAGAACCATATTTAAGACAGCACGTGAAAACCGAACACTCGTTTAAAACGTTCTACAAGTATTGTAAGAAGTCTTTATTAAAACAGTATAAGGTTGATAATCATACAATTTACAACTGCGAATTTTGTCACAGTTCATTTTTAACAGTTTACGAACTTAAAGACCATATGCGCCTAAATCACGATACGGAATACTCTCTGTCGACTTGTAACGTGTGTTTCAACAAGTTTTTCAGCAAAGAATCTATGTCTGCACACAAGACTGTCTGCATACCACCTGCAAACGTTAACAAATGCAGTCACTGCGATAAATTGTTCACGGATATATCCAGTTTGGAATTTCATACAAGGATTTTTCATCCTCAAGCTCAAATCGCAGATTCTAATATATCTTCGACTAATATGGAAGACGATTCAGTCTCTTTTAAGTGTGAACATTGTGATAGAATTTACTACAGCGACAGATCTTTAAAACATCATATAAAACTTAAACATACAACTGATGAGGAGGTAGAGTGCCAACTATGCGGAAAAATTTGCAGCAACAAGTATTATTTAGCGTCTCATATTAAAATCGTTCACAACAACGATTCGTGGTCCCGTTGTGAATACTGTGACAAACAATTCAAATCTAAAAGAAATATACGCCGTCATATAGAGTATACGCATTTAGGAATGCAAAGATACAAGTGTATAGAATGTGAAACGCTATTCAAAGAGAAAAGAAGTCTCAGAAAACATGTGAGGACGAAACATCCTAACTCTGCAACGTTTCCGCAATGCCATATTTGTCATAAGCGGTTTGAGTCTGCGAAATCTTGTAAGATCCACCTAAAATTGCTACACTCTTTCAATATGAATACTTACCCTTGTGATCTATGTTCGGTCTCGTTCGGATCTAACGAGGCTTTGTCGATACATCTCCAAACTAAACACTTAGCCGAAGACGAGATTTACAAATGCGAGGAATGCAACTTAGTCTTTAAGGGACATGAAAAATTTGAGGCCCACAACGAAATATGTCACGTGAACTTAGTTCCTAATATTAAACAGAAAATCTTACCTCGCTGTATTCTCTGTATGAAGGATTTTAGTACTAGAAAAACTTTGAAACGTCATATTAAGAAATTTCATGAGGATTTTGACGTGGATGAACTTGCTACTTTTGGGTCTAGACGGCGCACTTTCACAGTAGAATGCGAAAACTGTGTTAAAAACTTTAATGATGAGTTTTACTTCAATATCTATAATAAATTAAAACATTTGCCCGATTCTGTGATTTTCAAATGCGAGTTTTGCTATGTTTCGTATAATTCTTTAGAATTTGCGATTCAGAGGTATAAAGTTACTAACGCAGATGGTTGCAAAAGTAAAATGATTTTAAGTGAGTTATGTACGGCAGAAATGAGTGAGGAGGAAAATGATTTTTCTAATTTCGGGGCGTTACATGATATGTTACCTGAAAGTACGACTGCGGATATTAAGTTAGAACCTCCTGAGGAGTTGAATGAGATCCAAATTAAGTTGGAACCGGCTTCGCCTTGAATTAGTTTGAAGAAATTTCGAAATATCTTCAAATATGTGGTACTTATATTATAATCCATTTGAGAAGACACTTAACCAAAGGTTAACAATCTTCGAATGTACATTTCATAAAAATACAACTGGGGGGAATAGCCGCGAATCGCTTCGAGAAAAGGCCATCCTTTTCTCGGCCGTGCCCGCTTTGCTCGAGACTTGGCTGCGGCACTGCCGTGCCCCCAGAAACAAATGACAACAAATTAACTTCTGCCTAAAATAATGATTCTTAGTTTTTGTAATATTTTTATTTCCTTTTTTATTTTTGAAATGTATTTTAATCAAGATTGTTGTCTTTAGTTAAGTACCTTCTCAAATACAGTTAAAATCATGCTCAAAAAAGAGTCGTTTGATGCCCCAAAAATTGCAATAATGTTTTGTAACTGTTGTTTATACAATAGAAGTATTATTGAAGAAATCTGTCAACGAAAGAGATCTGATGTAGAAAGACTGAAACTTAGAGCTCTGCCTCATTAGGACACCAACGTGGACGTCGCCGGCTACGTATCCAAACAGTTAATACTGAAATGTATGGTACCTTACTCATTTGGCGACGTCGGCAAATTGGAATCGTGGCTACGAGCTACAGTTCCCTACGTGGCCTCTGTATACCCTGGCTGCTTGGCGATGTAGCCACTAATGCTACTATAATGTACATGGTAAAGTGCACCTCGCTCACTCAGTCGCCAGCGTGTTCGCCAGTCAGCATGCGATTTCTTCTACGAACTGACTGTCGAAACGCCATGGCCACTACTTGGCGACCTTCGGATGCCAGAAGTAGTCAAGCCAGCGTCGCTGGCGAAGTCGCCATGGCGTCTTAATGAGGCAGAGCTCTTAGACTCAACTAAAGCGCAGCGGAGAAGTTTTTAAATAACTAACTTAATAACTACTCGGATGCTCTTTGGTGGGTATGACAAGTGAGATGGTTGTTTTTGTAGATGTAAGATTGAGTCAGTCTTAAATTCGTGTAAATACATATAGTATGTATGTTAACTAAGCAGCCGGATGAATATTTATAAGTAAAAAAATTGTGAATCTAATTAGTATGAAATAATGGCTGGCAGGTTCCCAGCCGCCATTAGGTTTGACTTGTACTATACCTAGTTTAGTATTATAGAGATAGAAATGTTTAAGAAAATTTTTATTCATTTAGTTTTGACTGATAATCTCATACTTGAGTAAGTTTTAGAGCAGTGGTTCTTAACCGGTGGTCCGCGGACCACTGGTGGTCCCTGGAGGCATTCCAAGTGGTCCGCGAAGCTTAGCTTCGCGACGTTGCTATACGTTAACTAACTTTATTTTTATCGACTTATAATTGCGAGCGGGGGTTTTCGCATGGACGTATATCGGGTGTGTCGTACCTAGTCCCCCCATTCATAAAAATGTTTGGGCTACATTTTACGTAATTTTGGTTTTGAGTCTTAAAAAATAATTAAAATTTCGCGCTCGCTTCGCTCGCGTATTCAAAAACTGTATGCCCTTATTTTTGCATTTGTCAGCAAACAAAAGGTTAAGTACGTTTGGGCAAAATTTTACGTAATATTTGGTTGTAGTCCGATAAAAATTTTGCTCTCGCTTCGCTCGCGTATTCAGAAACTATATACCCTTATTTTTGCATTTGTCGACAACAAAAAGTTAAGTACGTTTGGGCTACATTTTACGTCATATTTGGTTTAACTCCGATAAAAATTTCGCGTTCGCTTCGCTCGCGCATTTGGAAACTACATAGGCAACTTTTTCTTTATTTGCATTTGCTTACCTACACAACTGGCGACATGCGTTTAGCTTTGAGTAGAACTGACCCAAAAATTCAGTTTTTTTTTTGTTAAATAATAAAGAAATGAGTGCTAATTTAGGTAAACCGATGAGGTGGTCCCCGGCAAGACAAACTTTAGTTAAAGTGGTCCCTCATGTCAAAAAGGTTAAGAACCACTGTTTTAGAGTAAGATCTTTCTAAATTATGTATGATAATTTTGTATCAATTGGAGACATATTACGGTCCAAGTTAACGACAAAAGTCTGTTTTTTTCTTAGAACAACAGTTTATTTTCAAATTTGAACGTGAAAATTGAAAGTAGACAGTTGTTTTAAGAAAACTGACGCTTATGTTGTCTGTGTACTTGGGCCTTAGTCGCAAATATGTGAATTATTTTATTGTATTTTAACTAGAGATCTCGAGAATTTTTTTTTTTTTAATCTGATCTTGCAGTTTCCAGCGCCCTTTGAAGGCACGGTAAGGTATTTTGAGAGGTAGCCATGCAAAAATGTAACTTAATAGTAGTACAGCAATAAGCTTGAAATTTTAATTCACGATTTGGACGGGAGCAGATACTCTGCCCCTGCTAAAAAACATTGAGATTGAATTTTCAACTTTATAAATAAAATACTGCTCCTTGAAAGCCAACACGGCTCTGGGCCATTAGTGTAATCTATTGAATGAAATGTATTTTTTTCTAGTTATTTTTTTGCAATATTACCTGTTATATGCCTATTAATTTTAAGAATATACATTATTATTTTCTTGTATAAAATGTACCTACTTCAATGTTTTATATCAACACTAGGACTTGGCTATGCACTCTACCGTGCACCCACAATTTTGCTGCCTGTAAAAATATTAATATAGAAATTAGTGTAAGAGCACTCCTGTGTTCGGAAATTGTATAAAAATACCTACATAGATTATGGACTGAATTGATGATAAGTATTCGATCAAAAAGTATTTTTGTTTATTTACTACTTATTTACTTTTATTAGATTTTATTTTTTTCAAATTTTTACCATTTTATTTACCTTAATTTTTTGTTGGTAGACACTTCTGATTAATTTTACTATTTACAAACCCAGCTTATAATAAATGCGAAAGTAACTGTCTGTATGTGGTTGTGAAAGCCAAAACTACTGAACCAAATTAAATGTAATCTGGTAGAGAAGGTACATAAGCTACTTTTCATGTGTTGTTACATTACAATCGCAAAAGCTCCCAAAAACTACTATGCCTAATATAATATCTTAATATTCCCACGAACTTTGTATGTTTGTAAAAACAGTTTTATATTTGAAATACAACAGTTAACGTAGATTAAAATAAATCATGTTTACAATTTATTCTTTCTTTTATTTTTGATCCTATGGCTTCCTTACTACAATTTTAAAAGCTTGTTTGTTTATTTTAAAAGCTTACACGTAAAAACCGCTGAACCGATTTGGATGAAATTTGCAGAGATCTAATAGAAGGAACCTCTGAGAAAGTAGATTTTATTTATTAAATATGGCATCCTTACAGCTTTCACATAAAAACGGCTGAAACAATTTGGATGAAATTTGGCACAGATGCATCCTGCGAGATAGCAATTTTTTGTCCAAGATTTTAAAAATATCCTAAAAAGCGAAAGCTCTTCAGATTTACAGGATTAGTAATAAAACAATACAATTATAATATAAACTAATTTATTTAGAACTTAGAGCTTTTTCTTCTTAACGCAGGACGACTTAACGGTAGCTTTAACTGTGCCATCTTCTTAGTACCAGTTGTAACTAACGTAGCACCCGTCAACGCAACCTTTGATGTTACCGTGCGTTGTGTCAACTTCAATTCTTGACATAAGTCGTTAAAATTAAACTTATAGTTATTAATCAGTAATATAAAAACTAACGCATGACATAGAGACTTGTCTTTAAACTGTGGTGAACGACCGCGTTTACCGTTGACGTTGCTTAAGAAATTTTTAAGGACAATATCGTTGAGTGTCGCTGAGTATGGGCAAGCTGTGAAATTCTTTTTACTTATATCTTTCATTAATGTTGAGTACAGTTGCAATAACGTCTGTGCATACACTAGTAATACGGTATGTGTTTTCGACAGCTCTTTTGTAGCTAAAGATTTTAAGAACGGATTGAGCTCGGCCATGTATTTCGAACCTTCAATTTCCGAGTAAATCTTATCACGTTGTTCGGAAGTCAGTATCATATCTAAATCGTAGACTTCTTCGACTTTTGCAGCGTCTCTGTTTATGGGTGGTATGTAGAACTCATCGGAATCAGACTTGTTATATGATGATAAGTCCATTTGGTCTTCAGTTATGCTGTCAGTCACATTTTGCATTTGCTCGGTAACCGTTTGAACATTGATCTTCAATTTTTCACGATGTTCCATTATTTGTTTTTGTTTTTTAGAGCCGAACTTCCTGCTAAGCTCTAGGTAACTCGTTTCTGCTGCCACTGTCGTGTCTAAATCACTTTTGAAATAAGGTTTTAGCTCAATATTTTCAGCCTCTATCAAACGCACTTTTCCTGTCGTTTTGTTACGTGCCAGTATGAAAGTCTTACCTAATTCTTCTTGTTCTTCTTCCCCGCTATAAATGAGGTCGCATAGCTCCGTTGCAACCGTTCTTTTACCAGTATTTTGGTCTTCAAGAAGTAAACAGTCTGCGGTCTTTAATTTCTGTGTTACGTAACCATTTTGGAAGTTTACAACTAAAGGGTACACTGTGTCTTTTGGGCAGACCTCGTCTATGTGGAATTGAGGCATTGTTTAATATAAATTACGTGAAAATAATATTCACGTGTTGCTGTTTACAAAAATGCACATAATATGACAAAGTTAGGTTAGCTGTCAATGTCATAAAATGAGTGATTGTCTTTCGTTCTGAAATTGTTATGAAGATGAAGACATTGCTTTTAATATGTATAAAAAAAAAAAACAAATATAATTTTAGGATATCTACCTATACAATAGATTGCTTTTGTTACAAAAACACATTTTTTCTACTGCTGGAACTGGTTATCTGAACAATTTTTTTGTTGTAGTCCGTGGGTCAAGGAATGAGTATTCTTTTCACTGGAGCCTACCTAACGTTTTTAACCGAGCTCAAAAAGTGAGGTTCCTATTATTTCCTATACATTTCACTGAATCGATTTTGATGCGGTTTTAAGTATAGTAGTAAGTATACCTAGTCAGGCCCGCCGCTAGCTGTTTGTCGTCCGCGTGCAAAACCGATTATGCCGCCCTACGACTACATATTATACTGGGTTTTGTCAAAAAATATATAAGGGGGAGGGGGGTCCAGGGGGTCCGGACCCGGTCAACGCATGAGACATATTTCATATGTAAGGAAGCGCGAGCGAAGCGAGCGCGAAATTTTTTTAGTCTAAGGACACAAAACAAATAAAAACCACTGTAAATTAACAAAGCAAAGTCAACACGTAAGATATGCACAGAAATGAAGTGCAAATGTACATGAAGCCGCGAGCGAAGCGAGCGCGATTTTTTCCTTAGAGTTTTCATGATGTAAACATATCATAAAAAGCCAAAGTGAACAAAAAGCTATAACGGACGTGAGCGAAAAATGATTTTTCAGAATTGAATGCCTCAACAATTAAACAAAGATAAATCGCGATCAGTGCCGGTTTTTACTCTACCAGCGCCCTAGGCGAGATTTCTACGGCGCCCTCCAACTGCAATTCAAACCCATACGAAAAACAGAGACGTATGTAGTTACCGATTGCGCGAGCGAAGCGAGCGCGAATATTTTTTTTCTAGTTAACAAGTCGAAGCAAAAATTACGTAAAATGTAGCCCAATCGTACATAAGTTATTGCTGGTTGAATAATGCAAAAACACTGGAACATCTCATGTCCCAGTGATTGTCTCCTGATTGCGCGAGCGAAGCGAGCGCGAAATTTTTTGTTACATTTTAGAACTCAAAACAAAAATTCTTTGTTGATGATGGCGCCTATGTATTAAAATTTTGGGACTTAAAGTAGTAGGTACCGTAAATAAGAAAGTTCATATGGAAACTAGAAGTTACTTTCTTATTAATAAAAGAACTTAAAAACGACGCTCCCTTTTTGCTAGGGTAGACAAAAAATTTCTTGAAAAATAAAAACAACTGTAAAGTGAAGCAAGCCCGAGTATTGGGACATTAAAAGTAGCTATATGTGATAAAAAATTGAAGCGTTTAATTGTTAGTAAATTTTTGAGTTTTGGGACATAAAAGTAGTGTTTCTTCGAGAATTTCTCAAATTTAACGCGGAATTAAACACAAATTCGCTTCGGCGCCCCTGAGCCCGCGGCGCCCGGGTTATTCGCGCACGCTGCACCATAGGTTAAGATGGCCCTCATGCTATCCATTCATTTGGGTACAGTTCTTGTAAGTTGCAATCTTTGATATTTAAAACAAAAATAGGAGTAACATTCTGATCAAGGATTGGTTGGGAGTTGGGGGTGCCTGCGGCGCACCGGCGCCCTGGGCTGTAGCCCAACCGCGCCCTACCCTAAAATCGCTACTGATTGCGATATCTGACATGGAGGTGCGAGCGCAGCGAGCGCGAATTTTTTTGGGGATGCAAAGGATGAACCCGTCAAAATTGATAGGGGACGACCAAAGCGACGGCGGCTTTTAGTTTTTTGTGTTTTTTAGTAAAAATATTTTTATTACGTAATTATTAATTTTGCCGTATGGGTTAATTTTGCCGCCCCCTAAATAGTGCCGCCCAGGGCATTTGCCCCTCCTGCTCTCTCCCCCCACGCTACGCTAAAGGTTGATCTTAAATCTTTTTTAATAATTTTTAATTTTAAAAATGATCAACAGATGTAACTGAAACCGGCAGTGTAAGTTATATTCTTAGCGCTATTGCTGTGTTCGGAAATATTGAAATCAAATTATTGGTAAAAAGATATCGTATTTTTAAAATATTACGTGATAGGTCGCTCGATTTGCCGCCCCCTAGGATGTGCCGCCCGCGTGCGGTGCACGCGCTGCACGCCCGCTTACGGCGGGCCTGTACCTAGTATTTTTCAGACTTACGAAAAGGTAAAGAAGGTGTAAGACAAATTACAGAAATATTTTTCTATTGTAAAAAGTTTTTATAGACAAATGAAACAAATTGTTATGATATTAATGTCTGTATTTAAAATCAATTGTGAGACGTAGTCTATATAAATTAATTAGACAAGCATGCGAATAACATTGACGTAAATTCAGCGGTGAAGATCACAAGTAATGTAGCTAATCTTGGCATGGCAGTGACCCCGCCAATTCGATTTCCGAACTCTTATTGAATACATCAATGTAGGTATAATTTACTTATTGCAAATAACACTTACTAATTTAGTAATAAGAAATAAATGAAAATAATCATAATCACCCTTTCAATTTTCTCTTAAATTCATAATTAAAATCAAATTATTTGTAGGGCCAATTTTTCAATCATCAGTTAATTGCTATCCGAAAACTTCTAGTTTTACATAAACGTATTCAACAAAAAATAAGTATAGTTATCGGCACAAATCTTGAGCGCTGACCTTCATTTGCGCAGAATTGATTTATTAGCAAAGAACCAATCCCGAGTGACGGCTATGAAGCGATGCACTGCGGGCCAATCACCGCTTTAGCCCGCCCCCGCGCCTCACTTCATACCATAAAAGGGACCCAATAAATCACTTCTGCGCAGGTGAAGGTCAGCGCTCAAGATTCGTGCCGATGATTATATCTATTGGATATTTTTGGCAATCTAAAATGCGTTATAACTATTTAGAATATTTTTTTTAACCCCATCATTACGACTATTCACTTTTATTTTTATGTTGTACGGCCAAATGTCTTGTCAAACGATATCTAAAATTAGTCTTGTAATCACATTTCACGCAGTAAAACCTCCATGCATCTGAATGAATTAGTCTATGTCGCGTTAAATTTTTACGTTGTGAAAAAGTTTTTTTGCATTCCTGGCATTCCAAATTTGAATTTGAACCGTTGCTTATTTGTTTAGTCTTGTTACAGATTTCAGAGAGTGTAGTCGCTTGGCTGGTGATACTAGAAGGGTATTTTCCTTCTTCAATTTCTTTTTCTTCGTCAATAAAATGAAATTGTTCTGCAGTCAAATAATCGGGTTCTGTTTCTTGATTTTTCGTTTTGATAGGTGCTATTTGAGTACCTGTAGGAGTATAAAAGAAGGTGTTAGGTACATATTCTAATACATATAATAAAGAGGAAATATTTTTTTTTTTACTTATTTGTGACCTTAAAGGCCTTAAAGTTACGATTCAACGAACCGGTATCGTAAATACAACACTGCACCACAGCTAGCAAAATAATTTGGAAGTTTGACATTTTGCAAGTGTCAATTTAGTCTACGAGATTAAAAAACAGACTATAGGTAGCATTCGGGGACGCCGGCTTTACGTGCCCTCCCAGGCACGGGGGTGTAACACCGCCAACTTCCAGACTCTGGGGAACTTTGTTCAAGTTTCTAAAACCCGCAATTTCGGCCTGTCCCGGGAATCGAACCTCGTGCGCAGCAGTCGCGCTATCGACAACTAGACCAACGAGGCAGTTACTTAAGTTATGTAGGTATCTGCGGGTTGTTCGAAAGAGATACCGCGGCCCTGGTACATAAAAGGCCTACGACGGAACACGACGGTGTTTAGTCAGTAAGAGTCTGACACTCCCTCACCGCTGCTAACCCACAGCGGGAGGGGTCATTTGATGATTTTTGACGTCGTTAAAAAAAAAAGTTATGTAGTTATTTGTGAAAAAGGTTGAACTTACTGATAGCTTGTCTGTAGTAATCGACAGAGTTGTATTTCGCTAGGTTTATTCGCAAAGCATTGGCGTACTCGCTTCCGTAGAACACTAGGAGTTCCGTGAAGCGAGGGATTATTTTTATTGTCCTGTAAATACATAAAAATATTAACATTGGTACTATCTTCCACAAGCGGTTTCACTTTATCATACTGTGGGAAATACATCACGCACCAGGATAAGAAGTATCCCTTAGTCTACTCTAATAAATTGACTATCAGATACTAAAGGTTTTTTCAAATCGATTCAGTTGTTCTTGAGATTAGCAAGTTCTAGGGTATAAAGCCGAAAATCGATCTCAGTGGCGTGCACTTGGAGAGGCCTATGTCCAGCAGTGGACTGCCATAGGCTGATGAGATGAGAGATGAGATGAAACATTTGTTTATACCCTAAGATCTACTGAACCGATTTTAAAACGACCTATTCATCTGTTAAACACTCTCAGGAATAGTGTATATTCCCGAGGATAACATAGGCTGTATTTTATCCCAGCACGGGCAGTAGTTCGCACGGAACACAGGTTAAACCGCTGGCAGAAGCTAGTTTAACCTGTTGTATGCCGAATGTTGTGCGCAGATATACGCGAGACACAATTGATTTTCTTTTGTTCTATAACTAGCAGCATACAAGCCGTTAAAATAATACTCTATCTTACCTATAATAAAGTTGTCCTCTAAACTGATAAGCTAATAAGTTCTGCTCCTTCCAATGTCTCGCGCAGTTGACGTAGCGCATCCAGTTGGAACGATCGCTGTTAACTGCATCAATCACGTGAGAACGCTTGTTGTGGCGATTGAAGATCTATGGAGAAAATGAGTTTTTGGGTCGTATCCAGTTAAAAGTTTAGTTCCTTGTGAAGAAATTGAGTCGAAATATAAGTACTTTTGGATTTCTACTATGAATGAGAGGTGTTAGGTTTATCAATATACCAAGACACGTAGACTCCACTCCACTGCAGTTTTTCATATATCATTGCATAGTGTTATCAGACATACGCCTTAGTGTTAAGTTTGTACCCTACGTATGCCTACAATTTTCGAAAGTTGCCCTCGATTTCTCAGGATTTCCATCATATGGGACTACCTGAGAGGTAAACCCTATTAAACAAAAAAAAATTGCAAATCGGTCGAGGCGTCTTCAAGTAATCGGTGAACATACATAAAAAAAAAGATCCCGGTGAATTAAGAACCTCCTCTTTTTTGAGAAGGTTAAAAAGGCAGATGGTGTAAAAGATACACTGTATAACTTAAAAAAGTGTCATTGGTATTTAGTACTTCGAATCTACTCATGTTATGGTAGTAAAAATTAGTATTAGTAGTTAATTTTACCTGCCAACAATACATAGAGTCGACATCTTTGGTCCGTTGTCCACGATACGGGCCGAAGCGAACGCCGCGAGGCAGGGTTAGTGTGCTAAACACACCTAGACCGGCACCTAAAGGTATAGGAGTACATATAGTGCGCGTCAAACTTTATGTTGTCACGGAACAATGCGCTAGTTCCCTCTACTAATGTTATCCCTAATGCTCTAGATCCCGTGTACTAATGTACTAATGTTATAAAGCAGAAGAGTTTGTTTGTTTGTTTGAACGTACTCAGGAAATACTATATTCCGATTTGAAAATATATTTCAATGTTAGATAGCTTATTTATCGTGGAACCATATAGTTTCTACTTTTTAATCGGGTGTGGGAACTAATTCCCATGAGATAGGACTATCTTACATCATCGAATTCGCCCACTTCCCGAGGAACTACTTCCCGCGTCCGGATATAAAGAAGCAAATATGTTGTTCTGATTTATAAACTGTATTCATGCCAAGTTTCATTGAAATCCGTTCAGCCGTTTTAGTGAGAAGAACCATTGTTACCCACTTCTTATAGTTCAAAGTTTGTTTTATAAATTAGTGTAATTGGTAAAGGTTTTAAACACTTACCTGGTATGATAGAGGGAGCTAAATGCAGAAATATATGTGGTATTGTCAGAGCCGCTCGTGGCACGTAAGATGGCAAGTTAGTCTCCGCTGGAACCTACGTGAAATTACGTAAGTAGGTATAATATACGTTAGTCTACAGCAATTTGTTTCAAAGTAGACCATAGACGGCCAATTACATTGCGCAATATTACTTAATATGCAAAATTGACCTTGTAAAATAAGTATTATTGAAAATTGCACAAAAACATGTGTTTAGCCACAAAATTTTGCAGCTGTTAAATGTTATTGTAGGTCGAGGGACCGCCTTATACGAACTCTGCACTCCAG
Organism: Helicoverpa armigera; assembly: GCF_030705265.1. Taxonomy (NCBI): domain Eukaryota; kingdom Metazoa; phylum Arthropoda; class Insecta; order Lepidoptera; family Noctuidae; genus Helicoverpa; species Helicoverpa armigera. Next base: position 4,434,540 of record NC_087150.1, on the reverse strand, counting down.
TAAGTCTACAAACTCCTTGTCACTTTGTTCAGAAATCGGTCCTTACCCTAACTAACTTTTAAGTACATTACATATGAAGCAAAATGATAACTTACCTTATCATCAGGTACGACCAGTAAAGGTCCATGTATAGCGCAGTAGTCATATACAAAGTCCATACATTGCTCGCAGTCTGAAAAAAAATACATACCTTTATTATGAAAATACTTTAAAGAAACATTAATTCAGATTTGCCTATCTTTTTTGAATATAAGCTACATTAGAAGCATTACGTATTAAAAACTCCCAAAACAGATATAAAATCACGCCGCATATCTTGTTCATTTAGGTAAAATAGTAAAAAAACCTTTTTATTTGAATTCGCGGCATATTGCCGTGGCATCCTTCTTAAAATTTATTTATAGATAATTTTTTCAATACTTACAAACATACTCGTCGAAACTTGGTTCTTCTGGCTCATAATAACTTACACGAGTCTTTTTACGTAAATTGAAAGACATTTTTCAATCAAATAATAAATAAACGTATTTTTGAGAAAACTTTTAAAATCAACGCTTACTTTTTGTAATTTGCCGCCAATTTTTTTGATCGGCAATGGTACTATTTTACATACAGCCCATCAGGAAAAAATAAAATCAAAGGATATGGATAGAAAAATACATACATTGCGAACGACTTCAGATTATTGTTTATTTTTAACAGACTTTCAAAAAGGAACTCAAAAAGTTGGTTGCAAAATAAAAAAACAGTATGCTCAAGATCAATTTCCTTTACATAAGTCTGTATTCGACTTTTACTTTTATGGCGCCAAAATGAACGTTGATTTTGTCTATCTAACTAATAATAAGTCTACGATCAAAGCAGGGAAATAAAACAATGCAGATTTTATTATTTAACTTTATTTACAAATATTTATTATTTATTCACAATCACAATTGCGTTACTAAGCTGCCTTCTGACTTTTACGGCCCTTCCCGATATACTATCTATCTGTAATTTTGCTTATATAATTTTGACATTAGCTCCATATAAGTAATGTCAAATTCCTATCCCTAGTAATCAAATCCATAGATAGATAGAATATTGGAGACCGTTGGACAAGATTTTACAAACAAAACTATACAGACTTTACGTAGGTACGTTACATAAATGGAACAGACTCAATCTGTCAAATGTCTTCAATAGATTTACAACCTTATCACAATAGTGGAAGGTTAATGTTCGATTGGTAATATTTGATAGATTCGGATAGATTGACCTACTGTCGTCTGTACATAGATACAAAGCGTACCTCTATGTTTTAAGAGCTGTTTCCGCGGTTTCACCCGCATCCTGTGGGAACTACCACCCGTACAGGGATAAAATATAGCCTATGTTACTCGAGGAGAGTGAAGCTTCCCAACAATGATTTTATTTTTTTAATCGTCAAGAACCTGAGTCGAGAAGTAAATGGGTTGAGGAGATCAGATAGGCAGTCGCTTTTTAAAACACTGGTACTCAGCTGCATCCAGTTAGACTGGAAGCCGACCCCAACATAGTTGGGAAAAGGCTCGGGAGATTTGACGACCTCTATGGCGCAATGGTCACCAAGCCGGACTGCCGAATCTGAGGTCCCGGGTTCGATTCCCGGTTCGGTCGACATTTGTGTGATGAGCATGCTTGTTGGCCGTGGTCTGGGTGTGACAATATGTATTTATAAATATGTATATGTGTAGCTATATGTAGTTTATCAGTTGTGTTAGCACCCATAACCCAAGTTAATTAATAACTTACCATGGGGCTAACCGACCGTGTGTGAAAAGGTTCCTAGACATTATTTATTTATTATTTATTTATGTTGGTTGTCGTTTTTTTGCTTCTCCCGCTGTGTGTGCAGCGCTCGGGAGTGTCAGACTCTTACTGACTAAACCCCGCCATGTTCCTTCTTAAGCCCTTTATATACCAGCGCCGCGGTAGCACGCGAACAATCCCGCAGCCCCGGAAGTTGTAAATAAGTCTTAGTTAGTAGAATTTTGGATCCATTGGGTGACAGGAGATATATATTGTTTACGACTAGCTGAAAGATTTAGTTGCTGGTAGTAAATGCAAGATGCTTTATCAGCCTGAAGTTGAAGGTCTGGGGTGCGCCATTGTAATAGATGTTCTCCTAGCTGAAAATAATATAGATATACTCCATTAATCCTTAATTAGCCGTGACGATTAATTGGCGTTCTAGAAGTGCTGATTTATCAGTTTAATTTGAATAAACGTTATTGAGTTTGAGTTTGAATTAATTCAAAGCATTTATTAGACTTATTCAATTCATAGTGTGTGGTACAGTCAACTTCAGGTCAGTGGTAACAGTTTTATAGGAAAATCGTACTTATTACTATTGAGTTAAGGTGCATGACAGTTACCACTGACTTGCGGTCTACCGTACAATATGAAAAAAAAACGCAATAATAGGAATTGTACAAAATTGACTGTATAGAGTAGAGATTGCGTTTACTATACTTTCTGGATGAGCCAGTGTTGTCTTAATTGACTCCGTGGATTTTACGTTATGTGTGCATAAACAAACAGATAATATACAAAAACAGACAAAAGCTCTACAAATGCGAAAAATTGGTAGGTACTGCTGGTTATCCTTTAACACACTGGCATTTTTTTTTCATTACATATGAACCAAAATGTTTTCTCAAAAGATTTTTTATATACTTAGATGTATTTATTAATATTTTTTATAGTTATTCCGCGCTGGAATATCGTCACTAAGTTTTTTTTTTTCAAATAATATTTTTCAGTCCAATAATCTTACCTTCACAGCCTTTTCAGGACTCTTCGGAGCGTAAATAGCTGTATCCCTTTTCAGGCCCGCAGTGAGGTCCATACCTAACAACAGTGCTACATCACAGTTGTTGCGGGTCAGGGCTTCGGTCACTGCCTCCAGGGCTGCGGGACGGTCTAGGAACTCCTTGAAAATGTAGGAGAAAAATATTAATACATAGTAGGTTTACTGCTGAGTAAAATTATAAATGCGGATATGTATTTTTTTTTGTACCGAAATATTGCTAAAACGAAATTATATGACCTTTATGATCAAGACAACGTTCTTGAAAACCCGTTTGAAAGATCGGGAATTAGATCCAGACTCCACCAAAGCGGGGTAGGCTTTTTTTTTAGGTGGGTGGAAATGTTTAAATCACGAAATTCTATTGGTTATAGTCATGGGTAGTCAGAAGCCAGTAAGTCTGACACCAGTCTAACCTAAGGGGTATCGGGTTGCCCGGGTAACTGGGTTGAGGAGGTCAGGTCAGGCAGTCGCTCCTTGTGGCACACTGGTACTCAGCTGCATCCGGTTAGACTGGAAGCCGACCCCAACATAGTTGGGAAAAGGCTCGGCAGATGATATTACCTTAACAAGTATAGGAAAGCTGGGTACGAGCACATTGCCGACAATTTTCACATCTTTTTTCAGTAACTGTGCGGCTGAAAGATTTGATACATCCTTTCTTGCTTCTACTAACGTGTCTAAGATACGTTGTCTGTAAAAGAAATAGTTATTTGTGACCTTTTAAGTGAAGGTGGATTTCAATAACCTATCGTTATGTTGATTTGCTTACTAAAGATAGGATTAGACATTAGCTCAAAAAACACAAATCTCACAAATCTATACTATCTATATACTAATATTATAAAGCTGAAGAGTTTGTTTGTTTGCTTGCTTGAAAGCGCTAATCTCGGGAACTACGGGTCCGATTTGAAAAATCCTTTCGGTGTTAGATAGCCCATTTAACGAGGAAGGCTATAGGCTACTTTTTATCCGGGTTCGTGCCGAGGTTTTCACGGGATGCGGGTGAAACCGCTGGCAGAAGCTTGTCATTTATAAAATGTGGAGTTTTGGTGCTACAAAATCAAATAGTAACATTGCCTGGTGCCATTAATGATTAGATCTATGCGAAGTTTTAAAATATACTTATTTGCAAGATATTTTTCATACATTTGTAAACAATGACATTTTAGCGCCATTAGAACATTTCAGCGCCACTATTTTTATACTAAAGAGATTTGTGCGCCATTTCTTAAAAATTGAAATATTTTAGCGCCATTAATTAATTAAAACTTACCTTTCAGCCTTATAATCAGCCGGTTTGATAACACTTTCTAAAAACTGAATAATATCGTCATCATGTGGAGTTGCCTTGTTCACCTCTTTCGAGAAATTCACCGTGTCTAATATTATTGTAGCTGGAATATACAAAAAAAAAAAAAGATTTTCTCATCTGCCTAGCCTTTCCCAACTATGTTGGTGTCGGCTTCCAGTCTAACCGGATGCAGCTGAGTACCAGTGTGCCACAAGGAGCGACATCCAAAAAATAAAAAGTGTAAATAATTGACAAGTTTTTTTTTATGTTTCTAAAAGTTTCGCTCGCTTCCTAGTAGAACTGCCTAAATCTAGCGGATAAAAAGCCTGTAGCTTCTCTCAAGCTTAGACCTTATTACCTTTGTATTTTTTTAAATTTGTAAAGTGAATAAGTCAACACAGAAAGAAGAAAATTGAGTAATGTAAAGACGCGAGCTAAGAGAGCGCGAATTTTATTTAAATTAAAATTGAGGAAAAAACAGAAAGAATAACGATTTTTTTTAAATTTTAAGTACACAAAATAAATAAAAATACTGTAAATTAACATAATAATATATGCTTACCATGCAACAACTCCCCACAAACAGGGTAAGCTTTAAAGAAATCAACATCTTTGGCCACCAAGCTGCTCAGATCTTTGATTCTCTGCGCGACCAGTGTCGCACAGGATCCAACTATTTCTATTGTGGACCTGGTGTCTTCTTTGTAGGTCCATTTTGATTTGTCTAGTGGCCTGAGGAAGATAAGCTGGTTATTAAAGTATGTATTTAGTTAATATGGAAAGTTAACATATTTCTATGTTACTAAAGAGGTTGAAATTATCATAATATTGTGACAACTTCATACACGGTTGGTTAGCCCAAAGGTAACCTAGGTATTGATTAGCTTGTGTTATGAGTGCTCAACTGATATATGCTTACCTATATGTATATATAACTAGCGGTCTCCCCACGGTTTCGCCATCCTCCCGTGAAAACTACTGCCCGTAAAGGGATAAAATATAGCATATGTTACTCGGGAAGAGTGTAGCTTTCCAAAAGTGAAAGAATTTTTCAGATTGGTCCAGTGTTAAGGAAAAAATATTACTTACTATAGAAGTATAGAATATACTATACTATACATACTGTACAGTCAACTTCAGGTCAGTGGTAACAGTTTTATAGGAAAATCGTACTTATTACTATTGAGTTAAGGTGCATGACAGCTACCACTAATGTGCAGTCCACTGTACATTGGACAGTTGAAACTTGATAGAAAGAAAGGTGAAACCACTGGCGGAAGCTAGTAGTTAGAATAAAACTTACCTGTGATCAATAATTTCAGTAACAAATGGAGCTAGGAATTCATCCTTTTTGGCTAAAACATGATGATCTACAAGCACCACTTTAGATTTAGAATTATTTAACAACTCTTGTAAGTTGTGATCATCTCTGAAATATAAGAAAATTTAGTTAGAAAGGTAGGTCAGAACAGGCCTTTTCCCAACTATGTTGGGGTCAGCTTCCAGTCTAACTGGATGCAGCTGAGTACCAGTGTGCCACAAGGAGCGACCAATCTAATCTCCTCAACCCAGTTACCCAGGCCACCCTCGAGACCCTCAAGACTCAATGTTATACTTTGTGGCTTCTGACTACCCGTAACAACTGCCTGGGTTGAGGAAGTCAGATAGCAGTTTCTCCCAAACACTGGCTCAGGCTCTCAGCTGCATTCGGTCAGACTGGAAGCTGACCCCAACATAGTTGGGAAAAGGTCAGGCAAATGAAATCGCTTCAGCCATTTCTTGGTTAAAGAACAAAAGTGTATATTGAGAAAAAACCTCCTTCATTTTGGAAAGTTGGCTAAAAACATAAAAGAATGAAATGTATGGAATTCCATCTAATGTTGATGCACAATAAATCTTTATTTCATGTGGGAAAAATAATACCCTTACCTAAATACTAAATTACTGGCAGAAATTCCTTTCTTTTTCAACAAATATGCTACTTCTGTCTTCAACTCATAATCAGCTCGGTCCACATTGAGTATCGGTACAAATACATCATCTTTTACCAATGTACCATCTCGGTACGCTTTGGTACAGACTTTACACTTAACTTGGTTGTGCTGCCAGAATAAATAAGTAGCATAGACAATAGCGCTTATAGCTGAGTCTAAGTCACAGCTCTCGTTACCAATAATGAGGTTTAATTCGTTAAAATTGTTGTTGTTCTGAAAAAATAAAAGATTTTTTATTTTTATTTCAATATATTATCATACAGTTTGAGAATTGTAATTTTTTTAAAAAGGCCTCGGGTTTGATTCCAGGTTGGGAAGAAATTTCTGAAGGTTTTAGAAACATTCACAAAGCAGCCCTTAGTCGGGAAGTGGGTGATCGATACGCAAGTGCATCAGAAAGCACGTTAATTTCGGTTCTGCATCTGATCTCTCTCCGGTGGTGTCGGATTGTCGTTCTATCGCCCTATGAGAGTGAAGGAATAGTGAGTGCACCTGTGTCCAGGCAAATGTGCGTGCACTATAATATGTCCTGCGCAGCTGGCTGATCTCCTTTTATGAGAACAGCCACAGTAACTGATAATCGGCTAGCAAGACATCAAGTATTAGAATATTTAATTTAATTAATGAAGTTACGACTTGATAAGACCGAAAAAATGTGATGGTTTTTTGTACTGTTAAAAAAGTTTGCAAAGTAAAAATGAAGAAAATATGAATAGGAACATTACCAATTTCGCTAAGGTTGATGACAAGAACTCGTCCATTGCGATTTAATTTAATTTAGCGAGTTATTACTGTTGTTTAATCAACTTTTCTAACCTAATCCCATTATTTTGAAGTTTTCGCAATGTTTTGGTAGTTTTTGCCGATTTGTCAATGTCAAAATCGGGTTGTCAGCATATTTTTTTAAAAAGCTTCTAAATTTCTGTGATAAATCCTTGCTTTGACGTTTCTTTTCGGATATTTTGTGGTAGTCTTTATAACTAAAGATTTTTTTCAATAATCTGAAGCGAAAAGCATTTCTGTACTTTTATCCGCTTAATGAGAAAATTATGAAGTTGTCAAAAATATTCACTGATGATTAAAAATTACTAGTGCCGCCCGAACTGTAGAGATTTGAAGAATTATTTGGTTAAATGGTGCGAATCAAAACTTTTTAATGTTTCCCAGTGATTGAATTAAGATTTCTAATATAGAAATATTTTTATTAAGTGCTAACCCTTTTTGTTATGTCAGTTTTTCGAAATGTTGCCAATGGGAAAATATAAGAAAACCATGAAGTTCGTGTTGGAAAAGTATAAACGTGAATGTATAAAAAAAAATCCAGCGAAATGAAAGGCCGTTTAAAAAAGACGGCAAGTATACTTTTCTTCAAATTCATAGAAAAAATAAAAAAATACGGTATTTCTTAATGTTCCTCTTGATTAATGTCATTTGATGTTCTCCTAGCCGATTATCAACCACAGGCTGTGGTTGTGGTTCAGCGGCTGTGCACATATAAGGAAATCAGTCAGCTGCGCAGGACATATTATAGTTGGGCACATTTGCTTGGACACAGGTGCACTCACTATTCCTTCACTCTCATAGCGCGATGGGACGACAATCCGATCATTAACTTTAAAGTGTCTTTACACGCTCTGTGACGACGAAGATATAATTTCATGCATCTGTTTTTGCATTTCATACACGACTGACTTTTGTTTATTAACAACCATAAAATAACAATTAAATACCTACGTTGAGTTTTAGATATTAGATACTTATCTACTTCAATGCATTGCATACCAGAAAAAAAATAAGAAAAACTTATTTACAATGAAAATCTGTATTTTTATATTATTCATGGGTACGTTTATTTAATTCTTACCTATAAACAAAAATGCGGTAAATATTTAGGCAGATTTCTAAAAAAATGATAAACAGCATTTTAAAATTAAATTATATCTACACGAAATTTCGAATCGGTTCACTAGTTTTGGAGACTTTCGGGTACGAACAAAAAAATGTTTCCTCTATACTATATTAGTATATATGCAGATGGGGCTGCGGGATTGTTCGCGCGAGTTACCGCGGCGCTGGTACACAAAGGGCCTAAGAAGGAACATTAGTCAGTCAGTAAGAGTCCGACACTCCCTTACCGCTGCACACACAGCGGGAGCGATCATTTGATGACTTTCCATCGAAAAATATATATACATATGTAGATTGTCATACATACCTATCACTACAGATATGCTTATTTTTCCAGTCATACAAACTATAACCGCCGAAAAAGCCATATCGAAACTAAGCAGAAAGCTAGTAATTCCGAAACTCAATGATACATGTAGGAAAATCAAATGTGCCGCCATTGAAGAGCCGGAATGTGTTAAACTTAAACGTCACGACCTACCCATGGATGTTCATATTATTGTGGTAAACAAATGCGAATTGGAATACATGAAATGTCATGAAGGTAAGTTTTTTGATGGCCTCCTAGCCGATTATCGGCTTCGGCGGCTGTTCTCATGTAAGGAGATTAGCCAACTGCACAGGACATATTATAGTGCACGAGCATTTGCACAGACACAGGTGCACCCACTATTCCTTCACTCTCTGAGCGCGATAGGACGACAATCCGACGCCACCGGAAAGAGATCAGGCGCAGGATCGACATTTACGTGCTCTCCGATGCACGGGTGTATCAATCACAAACTTCCAGGCTCCGGGCTGCTTCCTGCAAGTTTTTAAAACCTTAAACGACGACCCGGGAATCGAACCCGAGATCTCGTGCTCAGCAGCCGCGCTTGCGACAGCTGGACCAACGAGGCAGACTTTTTTAATCGACAGCAAAAAAAAGGTTTAAAGTTTGACCTGTATGTGCCTATGTATGATTGGTTGAGCCAACATGATGAATGCTATAATATTGTATAGGTAGACATTTTTTTAAACACAAACAGACATGTGTTGCTGGGGAGTTTGTTGCGCCACTTCTTCTTCCCAGCAATAGCATATAGGAAGTGGTGAAGGGTGGGCGTTTTCAGGGCTGTCTTTTGTTTTCTGACATTCGAAAAGTGCTGTCTTTTAAGCCAAGTTTGAGTAAAAGATTTTTGATTTTGTTCTTTTCAGGCGTGGAAGCCAAAATAGTTCCAATGAAGTTCTGTAGCCACGGGAAAAGAATTGGAATGGCTCATAAGAAGAAAAAAACTGATAATAAAAGTAAGTTTATGAAATGCTATCTGATCTTCAACATTTTCATTCGCGTCCCGTGGGAACTAGGAACTAAGCTGCCCGTACTGTGATAAAATATAGCCTATGTTACTCGGGAAGAGTGCAGCTTGTGTAACAAATGACGTTGAAATAAGGTCCGTTAAGCAGCACACTTTTTTTGACAAGCGTTTAACAGATGTTTAGGTTTTTGTAGGTAGTAAGGCTATCTACATATATGAGTTTAACTAAGCTAACAGCCGAGCTGGCTCCGAAACATACTTTTGTTTGTTTAGTGTTGCCTCTTAATTATTTTAGTAAAACCTACGTTTTTCTTTGTACTTCACTTCACACGTTTTTGTTTATACTGCATTATTTAACGTAGGTAGGTACTGTTATTAAGATAAATAATGTAACAATTCTGTTTATTTTTAACAGGTAAAGTTAATAAGCGGGTCAAGAGAAGAGTTTTCCGAAAAGAAGGTTAATAATGCAATTAATTGACATATTTACATTATAATATAATTAATATATAATGTACACTTATTTTCTAATTTATTCCCTTTAAATAAATAAAATAAAAACCATCATAATTATAAAGCATCGAAAAACTCCACACCGCTGCCCGCTGGGAGTGTACCCATGAGGCTGGCAACATTGCCACGTTGGATGGCAATGCTTAACTTTTGACCAAAATAAAAACCTGCCTTTGGGTCACTTGAAGTGTCAGCAAGTCGCTTTGACAGATCTTTAAAAAGCAGATGAGCACTTGGACCCCACGGCCCGAGGGTTTCAACCCCAAACGGGTCAAAAGTATAGTTACCCACCAGGGTACTATATTTGCGCCGTTTGAGGTTCTCTGCAGCCGCAGCAGCGGAAGCAACGATGAGGAGTTTTTTTGATGCCAAATATTTTTAATTAAATTTCATTTAATTACCTACCGTATATAGTTATCGGCACGAATCTTGAGCTCTAACCTTCACCTGCGCAGAAGTAATTTATTGGGTCCCTTTTGTGGTATGAAGTGAGGCGCGGGGGCGGGCTAAAGCGGTGATTGGCCCGCAGTGCATCGCGTCATAGCCGTCACTCGGAATTGTTTCTTTGCTAATAAATCACTTCTGCGCAGATGTAGGTCAGAGCTCAAGATTCGTGCCGATAACTATATAAATTATTAAATATACCTACTGATATGAAAGTATTTTTATAGCTTTAGCAACTGAAGCACGAGTCAAACTAGTAAATCGTCCAAAATACGTGGATGCCATGAATAAATATCACGGTAAGCAACTCTTAACTACTTTCTAAGTATATCTTGGACACAAATGGCTGATAAAAAGGTGTAGGAAAACATCTTGAGGAAACCTGGACTATATAGTCTGAAATCAGCAACCCGCATTGAGCAAGCGTGGCGATTAATGCTCAATCCTTCTCCGTGTGAGAGGAGGTCGCAGCCCAGCAGTGGGACGATAAAAAGGCTGTAACAGTAAGTATCTCACCATCAAGTTTATAGATTGCTAGCCGTTCTCCCTCGGTTTGATCTGGAACTACTGCCCGTAAAATATAGCCTATGTTACTCGCAGATAATGTAGCTTTCTAATGGTGAAAGAATTTTTTGAATCGGTTCAGTAATTTTTATTTATTCATTACAAACACACAAAGTTTTCATTTTTATCATATTAGTCTAGCTAGATTATTATTGAAAGGTTATTCTAACCTACATACAGACATGTGTTGCTGGGGAGTTTGTTGCGCCACTTCTTCCCAGCAAAAACACATAGGAAGTGGTGAAGGGTGGGCGTTTTGCGGACTGTCTTTTGTAAATTTCTGACGTTCAAAAAGTGCTGTTTTGCAGCCAAGTTTTAATAAATGAGTTTGAGTTTATAGTCAGCTTGTGATCAAAATGATTGGTCTTAATTTGATATCGTTTCCCAGAGCCAACAAGTAGTACTACAAGAAAGTTTGGGGTCCATAAGCACCCGTTCCCCGATCCCTGGTCTCCGAAACTTTATAGTAGAAATATACCTCCCGAGCTTTACTTGTATTTAGTTATGTAGAACACAAGATTATTCACATCTGAACGAATAAATGCGTTAATGGTTTTTAATTTTGATTATTTTAAATTTTCAAGTTATACAGAGGTCCTTTATTATACTAGAAAAAATATTTATGATACCCAGTCAAGGTGTGTTTTGAATACTAGCTGCCGACTGCAATTGCCAACCGCACTAACCTTGCAGGGACTGCAGGGACTCGGTCAATATCTAAGGGTAGCAAACGAGCTGCCGGGGCTGCGGGTTGTTTGAAAGAGTTACCGCGGCCCTGGCACATGAAAGGCCTGCGACGGAACACGACGGTTTTTAGTCAGTAACCTCCCCACTCAGAGACATTTAATGATTACTTAAGTCACTCCTTAGTGACGGAATGACATACAAATCCTTCACTAAGGAATGGCTTAAGTAACCATTAAATGACTCTGAGAGGGGAGGTAAGAGTCTGACACTCCCTTACTGCTGCTAACCCACAACGGGAAAAATCATCAAATGACCCCCATTTGATGATTTTTGACGTCGTTAAAAAAAAAAGAAACGGTGTTCAATGCGTTAACTAGTACCTACATTTCAACTGCCGTTTTTTGTTTTCGGAGAGTTGATCAACTACCTAGAAAAATCAACTTAGGTACGAGTCTTGTTATTTTCTGGTGGCACATACAAAGTAGTGCCGACTTCATGCAGTCGCGACTTGTGCGGTCGACAGCCAACTTTCAAAATGTACCTAAATGCAGAGGAATATTATTTCAGGGATATAATTATACTTTGCATTAATTAATTATGTCAGATTATGAGTGCAAAAACAGTGAAGTTGTACCATTTAACTATAACGATAGCCGAACCATAACCAGCCGTATACTTGCCGCCCATTGGTCAAATCAGCGATTTGGCGACTGAAAATGGTTCGGTTATCGTTATAGCTAAATGGTACAATCCATTGCAAGTTTATTAAAACTAATAAGCATAGTGAAATTGTAAAATTGCTAATGCTGTAATTAAGTTAGGCATTTTTTTTGAGTTTAATTTGATAATATAAAGTAGGATAGGATAGTTAAATGTTTCAAATAATATAAGAAATATTTTATTTTGCAGCTGTAAAAAATGGCAAGTATTATTTTTTATGTATAATTAATTCTACATATTAACAGCTCAATCAAATAAGTTTTAGAAGTACGGTGCATTCTGTCCAATTATTATTTTAAATTTAATTTGTACAAATATCATAACTTAAACAAAGAAAATTTCTCTTACAATTATCCTTTTATTAAGTTCTTATTGTACAATTTAGTAAGAAAAATAAACAGTAGCTTAGAAGTAAAAAAACTTCCACAATAAAAATCGCAAATAAGCCAAGTTGGCGCCCAACACGAAACTGTCTTGGCCTTGGCACCCAACACGAATCCATCTTACCACGAGTTCTTACTTGGCGCCCTGAAATGCAGTCTCTGTTAAGCTTGATAAATTGTTATATACACAAGGATGGATATTTACTGTTTTATGTTACAGGTACACATCGTGCAAACAGCACACACGCAGGTAAGCATGGTTTAAAATATAACTGAAGGAATAAACTTGAACGCTCTATACTCTATCCACGGAAGCAAGAGCTAAAAGATAAACAAAGAATGACACTTTTTCAAGATGGCGGTATAACCCGACCGATGACAAAATCACAGATACTGCGAACATTTTACACAAAAATGTGACGTTTTGTATAAATAGAGAATAGAGTATAGTCTCTGGAATTACTGCTACAATTTAAAGAATCCAAGTGTCCCTACCAGCTCTCGATAAATGAGCTTATTCAAATCGATCCAGTAGTTTTTAAGATTGCCGCAACCAACCACACAAATAATCAGCTTCATAATAGTCGTATAATAGTCTGAAACCACCAACCCTTATTAATAAACGCTCAATCCTTCTCCGTGTGAGAGGAGGCCGCAGCCCAGCAGTGGGACGATACAGTGGCTGTAACAGTAACAATTTACTTTTCAGGCAAGACCATCAAAATCAAGGCAAAAGAAGCAACCAAGAAGGTTCCTCTAAAATTGAAGAACGAAGGCTCTAAAATTATTGCAAAGGATAAAAAATACAATATTAAAGATAGATTGACAAGTACTAAATCTGATGGAAAACCACATGCAAGAGAAGCGGCTGAATTGGATGAAAGAAATAAAATTTTTAATGGTAAGAGCTAGGCTCTCTCATTTCATCATCTGCCTAGGCTTTTCCCAACTATGTTGGGGTCGGCTTCCAGTCTAACCGGATGCATCTGAGTACCAGTGAGCCACAAGGAGCGACTGCCTATCTGACCTCCTCAACCCATTTACAAACCCGGGCAACCCAATACCCCTTGGTAAGACTGGTTGTCAGGCTTATCTGAGTAACAGCCAATTCCGCATCAAAAGTAAAAGCCAAAGTAATGTCATAAAGTAAAAGTGACGGTCAAATTCGTTTTGCTGTAACTTTTACCTTGAAAAAACGAATTTGACCGTTACTTTTACTTTATGACATTACTTTGGCATTTACTTTTGATGAAGAAACTGATTGTTAGTAATGACTGCCACAGGTTCAATGACAGCCGGGACCTACAGTTTAACGTGCCATCCGAAACACATTCATTGGTGTCTAAGATATACTCAGAATGTACATACAAACTTTAGAATAGTTGCATTGGTACTTGCCTGAGCAGGAATCGAACCCACGCACTCATACTTGAGACCTCTATGTATCTACAATGTTGATTTGTATAAGTTGTAATTTAATTATAATTAAATTGTAATAGACAGCTGTGTTGCTGGGAAGTTTGTTCTTCACCACTTCTTCTTTCCAGCCAAAACACTAGGAAGTGGCGAAAGGGGGGCGTTTTGGGGGTGCTGACCTTTTGTAAATTTGACGTGAAAAAGTGCTAAAAACTAGCCTAGTTTCAATAAAAGTTTGTGTATGGTTTCAGGTATCGGCGGTCATGCCTTTGACCTGAATGAAGACCAAAAGGATTTAATAATACCAAAACTCACACGTAAAGTATTCAGAAACCTAAATGTATAGACGGTACCACACTACGGTACTACAGCCTACCTTTATCTGTCTCTCTTCAATAGATTTTCAACCTTATCACAATAGTGGAAGGTTAATGTTCGATTGGTAACATTTGACAGATTAGGGTAGGTTGACGAGTAGAAAATCTTTTTCTTCTTCCTGCCCTGGGACCCGATTCTCCTAAGTTAATAATGTCAAAATCGAATAGAAATCGAGTCGCAATATGATCACAATAGCAGTTTTATCCATATCGGGCATTCTGCTACTATTATAAGACCAATCGTATTCGATTGACATTTGATTGGTGTGCGATTGGTCTGCTATTTTGATGATTTTGGTATATGCTGTAGTTTGCTGTACAATCATTTTGCAATCGTAAATCATTTGCAGACAAAATGATTCATTATTGAATGACAGAAAAGGATAAAAACGTTTATTTCAAAGAAAAAATAGCGGAATGCCACATACGCTTCAATCGTAATCGAGTCGGGATTGGATCTCAGTCGAATCGAGTCGAATGGCGCTTAAGTAAAATTAGGAGAATCGGGCCCCTGTTCGCTAGTTTTTTGGGTTAACTACTTTTTTTTAATGGGAAATCATTAAATGGCCTCTCCCGCTGTAGGTGCAGCGTTATAAAAATCACCGCTTAGAATTTTGGTCCTTTTGAGCGCCCTCCAAAATAGGCCCCAATATTTTTTTATTTATTAAATTATTTCCATTAGGTACTTTTAATTATAAAGCTTTATCTAAGCGGCTGGTTGACGCTTCTCGTGAGCAAAAGGCTGGCTATTACCTCGGACAAAGGATCAGCATGGCGATCCAACGAGGTAATGCTGCCAGCCTCTTGGGTACGCTCCCAGTCGACAGCGATGGGGATGCATTTTTTGACGCTTTTTAGTTTTAGTTATTTTTCTTCTAAGATAGTTTTTAAATAGGGTTCCGTTCCCAAAGGGTAAAACGGGACCCTATTGTTTTAACCTCTGTCCGTCCGTCCGTCCGTCTGTCTGTCACCAGGCTGTATCCCATGAACCGTGATAGTTAGCGAGCTGAAATCTTCTCAGATGATGTATTTTTGTTGCCGCTATAACAACAAATACTGAAAACTAGAATTAAATAAATACTTTGGAGGGCTCTCATATGATACAATAAACGTGATTTTTTGTCGGTTTTATATATAATGGTACGGAACCCTTCGTGCGGGAGTCCGACTCGCACTTGGCCTGTTTTTTTTTCTTATAGGATAGTTTTTAATTTTAATTTTTAATTAATATTTATTACCTTTTTTGTGTTTTTAGCTGATTTTGAAAGATTGATTTGGCCTGATGACCCAGAGTCTATATCTAAACCATTACCGACCATACCACCAAAGAGGCCGGTTACGACGAGCTTTCCGATGTTGTCTATGGAATCCACAAACTACAGCAGAGGTTAGTCAAAAAAATACTTTATTATGAATCTTTAAAATACATTTATATATGTCACCGGAAAATAACAAGATCCGTAAGTTTATCAATTTACTAGGAAGTTTATAATCTTTCGTAAGATTCTAAACGGGAGATACATTGTTATATTTTATGTCCACATTTTCGTAAATTGATAAACTTACTGAACTCACTCGTAAAATAATAAGTAAGCAGTAACCAAACGCTACGCGCGATCTGATTGGTTGGCTCTCCTTCCTCGCAGCCGCTTACTTTAAATATAGCCGCAGTACTTTATACTATACATATTTACAAACTAAATTATATACAAATATTACGTACAATCAAGAATAAAAATAACAAAAAGGGAATAGAAAATAATGTTTTTATTTCAAACTAGCTTCTTCCCGCGGTTTCACCCGCGTCCCGGGATAACTGCTTCCCGTAGCCGGATGGTGACAAAAACTCTCCTATGTTCTTCTCCCGGGTCTAAGCTACCTCATCCTCCATCCTCATCATCCTCCGAGCCTTTTTCCCAAACTATGTTGGGGTCGGCTTCCAGTCTAACCGGATTCAGCTGAGTACCAGTGCTTTACAAGAAGCGACTGCCTATCTGACCTCCTCAACCCAGTTACCCGGGCAACCCGATACCCCTTGGTTAGACTGGTGTCAGACTTACTGGCTTCTGACTACCCGTAACGACTGCCAAGGATGTTCAATGACAGCCGGGACCTACAGTTTAACGTGCCATCCGAAACACAGTCATTGGTGTCTAAGATATACTTAGAAAGTACATACAAACTTAGAACAGTTGCATTGGTACTTGCCTGACCTGGGATCGAACCCGCGCCCTCATACTCGAGAGGTTGGTTCTTTGCCCACTAGGCCACCACGCTCTAAGCTACCTATCCTCTAATTTTTAGTTTAATCGGTCCAGTCATTCACGCGTGATGGCGTGAACAAAAGATATACGGATTTATGCCTACTAATATTATAAATGTGAAAGTAACTCTGTCTGTCTGTTACGCTTTCACGTCTAAACCACTGAACTGATTTTAATAAAATTAGGTACAGAATTGACCGTGAGAAAGAATTATGATAGTTTTTATCCCGGACTTTTGAAGAATTCTCTTCGAAACGCGATATAACCGAACTCTACGCGGGCGAAGCCTGTTTGATATTTAATGTATTATATTTTGTTTGCCTGTTTTATATTTTGTATATTTAATGTATCGTTCCTATATTTTCAGGATTAATAGCACAAGCAGGTATGTCTATTCTTATTAACACTCTTTTATTACGTAGACCTATATTTGTAATCATGTAATGGAATCTAAGGTACTTATTTAACTATCTTCCAAGGATGATAGATGACGTTTTGTGCACGGCTGTCATTTAACATCCTTAGCCTGTGTCCTTAGTAGTCGTTACGGGTAATCAGAAGCCGTTAAGTCTGACATATCTTACCAAGGAGTATTGGGTTGCCCGGGTAGCTAGATTGAGGAGGTCAGATAAGCAGTCGCTCCTTGTGGTACTCAGCTGCATCCGGTTAAGACTGGAAGCCGACCCCAATATACAGACAGAATTGTGTTGCTGGGGAGCTCGTTCCCCTACTTCTTCTTCCCAGCAAAAACACATAGGAAGTGGCGAAGGGTGGGTGTTTTGTTTTTCGTAAAAACCTGCTAATTTTCAGCCTCCTTTGAATAAATGACTTTTTATCTTTACATTCATTTATTTTTTGAATGACTTTTTGTTCACAGACAAGGATTACGACGAGCAGAACTCGTGTCCTGAATCCTGTCCTTCACGTGATGTGATGGTGTGTGGCCTGTGTCAACATAATGTCTACAAGACATTCCTCAGCGTCTGTCATATGAAGATGTTCGTATGTGCACATCCTGAGGAAGGTAATTTCATGTCCTAAATGTACACACTATACAAAGTACAGTAGACTGCAAATCAGTGGTAACTGTCATGCACCTTAACTCAATAGTAATAAGTACGATTTGTCCTATAAAACTGTTACCACTGACTTGGAGTTGACTGTACCTACTAAATGTATGCACTATACAAAGTGCATCGTGCCTAATCACATTAAATTAAATACGTTAATATACTGGTTAATATATTTATGTTGATTAGCACAAAGCAAAAAAATAAAATAGGTACGTACGCAAAAAAAAATGAATAACATAAATATAATAAAAATGTGCTAGAATTAGAACACCACATAATAGTCAGTCATTTCAAACAACGGAAATTCTCCCACCGGATTAGCAAGTTGAAGTGGCAATGGGCTGGCCATATTGCTCGCAGAGCGGATGGCCGATGGGGTCGAAAAGTGCTGGAGTGGAGACCACGGACTAGCAAGCGCAGCGTAGGACGTCCACCAACAAGGTGGACAGACGACCTTATAAAGGTCTCCTCCAACAGGTATCTGTGGAGATCTAAGGGGGAGGCCTATGTTCAGCAGTAGACGTCCTGTGGCTGAGATGATGATGTAAAATAATCAAATTTTCCCCCATACCCATATAATTTCTCCGTTTTCAGAACTGAAACTGGTATCCCGGTACCCTTGCGTGCTGTCAGCTCCATACCTATCAGACCTAGGCATGGAAGCCAAGGGTCGGAAGGTGGAGGAAAATGATGATGACAAGGTTCTCCGGTTCATCATCTGCAGAGACAGAAACAAGCTTGGGGAAATCGTTGCTGACGGTAAATATAAGATTTTGTATACAGGAATGAATTTTAAGCAGTGCACAAAAAAAACTGGGGGTCCAGAACGTCGATCGTTAACAGAACATATCTGCATCATCAGTAAATTTTTTTTTTCATTCTTTTGTCCGCCCAAAAATCAGCAAAATATGGCTACCAACTATTCTTTACGCGCTTGGAGTAGCGCTCGCGTTAGTAAACCGGTTTCGCGTTGCCGCCCGTGCCTACTGTGACGACTGTGACCGTACAATCGGTTACAAAATAAACATCTTTCGCTATCAATAACTTTTCTTTTTTGTACTAAAACAGGACAAAATAAAAATATACGTTCATATCGTTGTAAAATTCATTCCTGTATTGAAACAGTGTACCTAGTAGTTTGAGTGTATCACGAACAGGCAGGCAGACGCGGTGGAGTACTTTGTTTTATAGTAGGTATATAAGAACATCATCCTTCGAGCCTTTTTTCCAACTATGTTGGGGTCGGCTTCCAGAGTAACCAGATGTAGCTGAGTACCAGTGCTTCACAAGGAGCGACTGCCCTATCTGATCCCCTCAACCCAGGTACCCGGGCAATACAATACCCCTTGGTTAGACTGGTGTCAGACTTACTGGCTTCTGACTACCCGTAACGACAGCCAAAGATGTTCAATGACAGCCTCTGTTACTGTTACAGCCCTTTTATCGTCCCTCTGCTGGGCACAGGCCTCCTCTCACACAGAGAAGGATTGAGCGTTAATCACCACGCTTGCTCAATGCGGGTTGGTGACAGCCTCTACCAATAAATAAAAAGAGAAATTAAAGCTATGTATGTATCAAAAAATTAATCCGCATCGCTGTCAGTGAGTCAAAAGTAGCCTTTCAGCTACATCGATAAATGGGCTATTTAACAATTAATCAATTTTTCAAATCGGTCCAGAAATTCCTAAGATACGCGCGTTAAAGCAAACAAACTCTTCAGCTTCATAATATTACTAATTTCGTTTTAATTTAATGAAATTGTAACGACAAATTGCACCAATTGATTTTGTTATTTTTGAGAGCTAGGTATCTTCTTGAATTATTTTTTACTAGCTTTTGCCCGCAACTTCGTTCGCGTGGAATAGTGACTACCAGCAGATTTTTGATTTGACCAATAGATGGCGCTATATGTCCGGAATAATTATTTTTTTTTTTTTTTTGTAATAAAAACTATCCTATGTCCTTTCTCAAGTTTCAAACTATGTCTGTACCAAATTTCACACAAATCGGTTCAGTAGTTTAGGCGTGAAGAAAAGACAGACAGACAGACAGACAGAGTTACTTTCGCATTTATAATATTAGTTTGGATGTTTTACACAACGACATAAGTTTAGTCCCAATGGCGGGTCGCGACTAAATTCCGAGCTGTTATTGCCCATTTTTCCCAAACACCAGCTGATTTCTTTATTGCGACTAGCGCAATGTTTCGTGAAGACAAAAAGTTCGATGAGAATTGTCGTGAACTGTCTTTGCCGCTCTGATCGCTTCATGTGCTCAATCGTTTGGTGCCGTACATTTTGACTGTCGTGAAGTTTGTCAAGTCGAAGCCTTTTTTTTGTGTCTGAAGTTAGTCTGGTTGCGCAGTAAGATTGCAAAAATTCTCGTTTTTTGACGAGACAACGTCTTATAAGTTGGTTTGCCGGGTGACACTTCAAGAAACTGCGTTACGCTCCGCTCACGCTATGCGCTCACAATGAGAGCGAGTGAGAGGCACGCGTCCCTTCCACTCGGGCATGGTTAGCCCGCCTAAGAGCGAGAGAGACAGACATAAAAAGTGAAAGGCACGCGTCCCTTCCACTCGAGCACAGTTAGCCCGCCTAAGAGCGAGAGAGACTCAAAGTCGTTGTCACGTAAAACTTTCGCCCGTATACCGACTTTACAGGCAACCAATTTTTTTTTTTTAAGTACGTCCATGTAGTTTCTTGCCGGTTCTTCTTCATGAGACCCGGTCTTTGGAACCGTGCAATCAGCTTGAAGTTCTGTTTAGTCTATATCTTATCGATAGCTCATTTGAATAAAAATTAACTATACTTGAATTTATTTGGAATTTATTTATTTATTTATATACCTTTGACTATTTTCAAAAAGTTCAGGTATATTTTTCTATCTTTTTAGACCCGAGCTGTATCATCGAAGAGAACGACATGCAAGCACTGGGATTATTTACCTCTAGTTCAGATTCACTGGGATTCAGTTCAGATTCTAAAGAGAATTCAAAGTCTAAGAAATATGATTCTTATTTGGGCACTTCTTCTATAAATACGTACAGTTCTTGGGAGCTGGAACGTCCTTCTAAACATAAGTCTTCATCTTCGTCTGAAAAGTCGTCTGGGTTAGACTGTTCGTCCACAGAAACGTCTTCTTGGGAATGTTAATAAAAGAGTCAAAGTCAGAGTTTTTTTATATGTAGGTATTTCTCATTCAGAGTCAAAGTCAAATCATTTATTTCATTTAGGCTTTTACAAGCACTTATGAATGTCAAAAATTATAAATAGGTTTGATTCTAGTTGCCCATTCCAAAAGTAACTTCCTATGGAGAAGAACGGGCAAGAAACTCCATGGTTACTCTTTTAAAAATAATAAGAATTAAAGTTTGTGTACATTTTTCTCATCATCTTCTTCTTCCGAGCCTTTTCCTAACTATGTTGGGGTCGGCTTTCAGTCTAAAGAGATGCAGCTGAGTACAAGTGTTTTACATGAAGCGACTGCCTATCTGACCTCCTCAACCCAGTTACCCGGGCAACCCAATCCCCTTTGGTAAAACTGGTGTCAGACTTACTGGCTTCTGACTACTCGTAACGACTGCCAAAGATGTTCAATGACAAACCCTGTCCTATTTTTCTAGCCGCACCTCGGTGTATCTTCGAAACGGCATCAGAAGAGGTCCTTCGCGGTATAGGCATCAGACTACCCACATCTTCAGAATCCAAAGAATCATCTGACAGTGACACTTTAGGCTCTACTTCTGACTCTTCTGATAGTCAGAAGACTGCTAGTGACACGATGTCTTCCGAATCATCGTTTACGTCTACTGGTCTATCTTCTGGTGGCGTTGTTTCTGATTCTGACACTTCTTCTTGTTAGGAGAAGACTTTGTAAAGTTGACTTTTGTTGGTAATAATAAATGTAGTCAGATGAATATTGGAATTGAGTTTTTTTTTCTATATATTTTTATGTTTGGTCTCCCATATTTCTTCCGTCGTTTGGTTTGAAGATTCCTTTTCATATTTGAAAGAGTATAATTCCTAAAAGATCCTAGTGTCATCAGGTCCAGAATTTAATGAACGGGAACTTTGAGTAATCGAGGGCAACTCTCGAAAGTTGTAGGCATGCGTGGGGTAGAAACTTCACCCCTATGCCTAAGTTTACTAGATACTGATTATAACATTATAAAACAGTGAAAAAGAAACACTGAAAACCTTCAAACAAAAAAAAAATACTTAGGGAAAAGTCTAGTAAACATACTTAAAGTGTCTAGCTAGAAGTCGGTAGTGAAATAAAAATAATGGCATTCTAGGCACAGACTTTAGACATTTATTTTTTTACAAATTATTTATTTGCCTTAGTTTTTTTTAAAGTTGACTTTAATTTTACTTAAATATGTCTCTAGTGGCTGCAAAACAGCACATTTTGAACGTCAGAAATTTACAAAAGACAGCCCCCAAAACGCCCACCCTTCACCACTTCCTATGTGTTTTTGCTGGGAAGAAGTGGCGCAACAAACTCCCCAGCAACACAATGTCATAGTATTTATTCACAAAATTATAATCAAACTTTAATTAAGTACCTAACTACACAATAATATAATATGTCCAAATAAATTAATAGTTGTAAAAACACGCTAGAAATAAGTAAAATCACTCGATAAAAGTCTATTACGTGAATCTATTAATTTTACCTTTCAACGAATATTAATCAATTAGTCACAAATAGTCACAATCATTCATTAGGATTTTAATGAACTACTTCGCTTTATTAGCAGTTTTATTAATAGTAGAAATCGATTTATTACGCTTCATACAACAATTACAAAGACTAAAAATATTTATATTTGCAATGTGCCAACACGCAAAAATGTTCATTGACTAAAGTTTGTGTCTAAAACTCGTAAAATAATTATATCTTAATTTTGGAGTTGTCCCCCTAAAAAAACTTTTACAGATTAAAAAAACGGGTGACGAAAAAATAGCTGTAGGTCTTGGACTAGTAAAATAAAGCCGTAGGTCAAGAAATAAAATCCTATCTCACTTATTTACCCTCTTTTGGAGGGAAATCTCCTAAGTTGGCAAAAGTGCAGCACGGGACGAGTGAAAAACCAAGTATTACCAACCATTCTTACCAAGCCAAGGGGTATTGGGTTGCCCTTGTAACTGGGTTGAGGAGGCCAGATAGGCAGTCGCTCCTTGTGACACACTGGTACTCAGCTGCATCCTGTTAGACTGGAAGTCGACCCCAACAAAGACAGATGACGGAGTAAAAAAAGTATGACAGACATGACATTTGATTTTTATGGCGGGAAAAATGCCTGTTTGACAAGGAACTTGTGTACTGACTGGAGACCAATCTTCCAGTAATTGTTCTGTTTACCTGTAACGACTGTCAAAGATGTTCAAATGACAGCCGAGACCCACCAAGTTAACGTGTCTTCCGAAACACGGAGGAACTTGTCATGACGTGGATAGTCCGCGCCAAGCATTGCTTAACCTTATGATCGATAAACCCATGCGGCTGTTATCCTATCACAAAAATATCAGATACTATCCGTTTTCCCACGTTTTCACCCCTGTCCTGTGGGAAGTAGTGCCCGCACCGGAATAAAATATAGCCTATGTTACTCGCCAAGAATGTAGCTTTGTAACAGTGAATGAATTTTTCAAATCAGTTCAGTAGTTCAGAGCCTTTTTCACAAACAAAAAAATAACTGTTAGGTACCGTAACTGTTACAGCCTTTTTATCATCCCACTGCTGGGCACAGACCTCCTCTCACACGGAGAAGGATTGAGCATAGATTTTTTTCCCTTTTTATTACGTTAGTCATCCTCCGAACCTTTTTCGCAACTATGTTGGGGTCGGCTTCTATTCTAACCGGATGCAGCTGTGTACCAGTGCTTTACAAGAAGCGACTGCCCTATCTGACCCCCTCAACCCAGTTACCTGGGCAACCCAATACTCCTTGGTTAGACTGGTGTCAGACTTACTAGCTTCTGATTACCCGTAAACGACTGCCAAGGATGTTCAATGACAGCCTTAATCAACATTTTATTACTTTTGTATAGAAAAGTATCCGTTTGATTTCAGTGCCCCAATGCGATGAATATGAGACCGATTCGGAAAATCCAGAATTTCTGAAAAGCGTTGTCTACGCCGCAATTCCTGAATGGTTTGCAAAGGAAGAGTATGACACTTCTTGAAAACCCGTCGCTAAGCAACCGAGAAGCTGTTTATATTCAAAGGTTTTGAGTAAAATATCTTCTGATTGAAATACAATCTTTTATTTTATACTCATACTAGAAAATACTTCCCGCAAATGGATACAAAAACATATAAGTAACAGCCGCACGGGTCGATCAATTACATATTTTATTAATGTTTTTTTTAAGTACTTTTAACACAACTTGAGGAAACCTGGACTTTATAGTCTGAAATCACCAACCCGCATTGAGCAAGCGTGGTGATTAATGCTCAATCCTTCTCCGTGTGAGAGGAGGCCGCAGCCCAGCAGTGGGACGATAAAAGGCTGTAACAAAACAGAGTCCTTAAGCTAGCTTAAGTACCGTTTGAAATTTTGTACGCCCTCATAAGGCAAAATATGAATTGATACTATCTACTTATATTCTAGGACCTACGCTTTGTGCTATGTTTTTACAAAATGAAGTATCTTTATCATTATCGATCATGGGATTAAGCAATGCTTATTGCTGTCAAACCGTGGATGGGTGAAAAGTTCCTTCGTGTTTTGAATGGAACGTTGAATTAGTGGGTCCCGAATGTCATTTGAACGTCTTTGGCAGTCGTTACGGTTAGTCAGAAGCCAGAAAATCTGACCACCAGTCTTACCAAGGGGTAACACAGTTGGGAAAAGGCTAGGCAGATGATGAGATTGCACTACCAAATTTTATCAAAGCACGTGCAGTATCAGTTTTTGCATGAAAAAATACATAGGTACGTCAGTGACACACTTGCAAACGCGACTTTTAAAAACGGAAAAGTGGAATATTAATGAAAATACATTGGTCAAGACCCAAAATTGACACCGCAAATCTTTAGACGGTCCTTTTCTGATAGTCTTTTTAATTTTTTTCGCTAAAATGCAAGTAAACTCTCTATTCTCTCACTCTCATAGTTTAATGGGATATAGTACATTCGATTAGCCGGCTAGCAGCTTGAGGCAGATTTGTTACATTTTCTTATAATCAAGAAAGCGATCTTAAACTCAAAATAAGTAGTGTATTAGGCTGATAAATCAGCACTCCTCGAACGTCAAAAACAAAAGACTGCCCTCGAAACGCCCACCCTTCACCACTTCCTATATGTTTTTGTTGGTAAAAAGAAGGGCTACCTAGCCACACAAATTTCAGCTTAACCCAGACTCAAGATCGTTTCAACAGCAGTATCTAGTTTAGTCAGAACCCAATAAGTCTGATAACCAGTCTTACCTAGGAGTAGTTTTTTGCCTGGATAACTGGGTTTAGGAGATCAGACAGGCAGTCGCTCCTTGTGGCACACTGGTACTCAGCTGCATGCGGTTAGACTGAAAGCCGACTCAACATAGTTGGGAAAAGGCTCGGGAGATGATGTATCAAGATCTTAATTATTATATTTTATTGTAATAAATTGCAATGCCTTAACAGGCAACTAAGTTCTAAGAACGTACCTAACTATAAGATCCTTTTTATACCTACTTAGATCGCATTAAAGATTTTGAATTTGAAAGGAGGTATACGATAATCCGTTAGTCTCTAAACCCTAGATCCTGGAAGTTGGTGATTTATACACCCGTGCATCGGAGACCACGTAAATGTCGGTCCCGCGCCTGATCTCTCTCCGGTGGTGTCGGATTGTCGTCCCATCGCGCTATGAGAGTGAAGGAATAGTGAGTGCACCTGTGTCCGAGCAAATGCTCGTGCACTGTAATATGTCCTGCGCAGTTGGCTAAGAAATCTTGTTGTTTGCGGTCCCAAACCTAATAGGTTATGGGCCCAGACGCTGCAGGCAATCAACAAAGAGCACGAAAGAGAATACAGTAAAGAAAACTAAATTTATCAGGAACACGTGAAACGTCATAGTAACTATAAAAAATGGAGTTGGGAAAGACGATGAGCCTCGATAAATTTGACGGAACCAATTTCAAGCAGTGGAAATTCCAGATAAAATGTGCGCTGCGTGCCAAAGGTTTGGACATAACTCAACCCAAACCTGAAACGAACGCTCATCAGTGGAATAAAGATGACGGCATGGCAATGTTCATAATGACATCTGCAATGGACTTAAAACAAGTAGCACTCATTGAGAATTGTGAAACCGCTCTCCAGGTGATGACTAAACTTGAATCTATCTATGAGCAAAAATCGGAGTTAAATAAAATGATTCTACATGAACGTTTTTATCAATATAAAATGTCACCGGGAGATAGTATGGCTCAGCATATAGCTAAAATCGAGAGCATGGCTAAACAACTGAAAGAAAATGGAGAAGATATTAGTGATACTGCTATCATAACCAAGATTTTGAGTACACTGCCTCCCAAGTATAGATCTCTCCGGCAGGCTTGGATGTCACTTGATTCAAGCAAACAAACTGTGATAAATTTAACAGCTCGCTTGTTAGACGAAGAGGCTAGTTTCGGAGTAGAAGAAGAGAATGAGACGGCTCTAGTTGTAGCAAAACAAAACGACAAGAAGAGAAATTTTACATCTACAGAAACAAAAAGAGAACAAAGACCATCATCATCATCAATGAATCATCGTTTTGTCTGTTATAAATGTGGAAAACGGGGTCATTTTGCTAAAGATTGTCGGGCATCTAAACAAAATGAAGAAGAAAAAAATATGTTAGCTTTCAATGTAGATGACAGTGAATGGCTCGATGATGATGAAGGAATCGGTTGGATATTAGACAGCGGTGCCTCAGCTCACATGTCTTATAAACGTGAAAATTTTGTTGAATTATGTCAATATAAAGGCCCCACACTGAAACTAGGAAATCAAGAAGATATAGAAGTTGCTGGACAAGGAAATATTTTGATTAATAAGTGTGTCAAGGGCCAGTGGGAGACAAGTATTCTTAAAAATGTGCTTTATGTGCCTAAACTAAGAAGAAACCTATTTTCAGAAGGAGCAGTTTCTCGGCAGGGTTATATTATTGTTAAGAAACGTGCTGAAGCTTTGATTTACAAGGACAATGATGTAGTAATGTGTGCAGTTTTACAAAGTAACAATTTATATAAGTTAAAAGTCAAGACAATTCAAAATCCTGTTTGTAATGTTGTACAAAAATTGGACCTTAGAACATGGCATGAACGCTTGGGACACTTGAATGTCAAAGAAATTCAAAAAATGTGCAATAACAATGTTATCACTGGTGTGGACTTAACAGACTGTCAGAAGTTTGTGTGCGAGGGCTGTGCTTATGGTAAGCAAGCACGTCAACCATTTAAGAAATCATCACGACAGTCACTACAGCCTGGTGATGTTGTTTATAGCGATGTTTGTGGACCTATCAATGTACCATCAGTCCAAGGTATGAGATATTTTGTTATTTTCAAAGATGCTGCATCAAGTTTCAGATATGTTTATTTTTTGAAGAACAAATGTGATGTTTTAGACTATTTTAAAAAGTATAATGCTAGAATTAAAAATCTTTTCTCACATGGTGTGCGCATCTTACACACTGATAATGGTGGAGAATACACAAGTAATGTTTTCAAGGAATACCTAGAAAGTGAGGGTATATCTCATGAACTCACAGCTCCGTACACTCCTGAACAAAATGGCCGTGCAGAGAGGGAAATCAGGACAATAATGGAAAGTGCTCGATCCATGCTTTATGCCCGTAATGTACCTCTCAACTTGTGGGCAGAAGCAGTCAACTGTGCTGTTTATTTATTAAACCGCACATCTTCTAGCCAGACACCTAATGTTACACCCATGGAAATATGGTGTGGTATGAAACCTAGCCTGGACCATGTTCGAGTTTTTGGATGTGAAGGTTATGTTCATGTTCCAGATCAATTAAGGAGTAAGCTGGATTCTAAAAGCCGAAAAATGATGCTGGTAGGTTATGATAACCTTAACTACAAAATGTATGATCCAAACACAAGAAGAATTACTGTGTCCAGGAATGTTATTTTCAATGAATTAAAAAGTTTTGAAGTAAGGAGAAATGAAACTCAAATTTTGATTTATGATCATGATAATGAAGAGGAGACAGACAACATGGAGCAAAATGTGAGCAATGAGCATATTTCTTCAGATTACAGTGATGACAGTACACATACTGCTGTCGATGATCAAGATGAGACGTATGAACCATCAACAGAAGATTATTCTTCTGATTCATTTCATTCAAATGTCACTATTCGAACACGCAGTCATAGAACATTTGAGGCAAATGTAATGGAATTGAATGTGCCGGTAACTTATAAAGAAGCAATAAATAGTCAGGAAAGTAAATTATGGCTAGTGGCTATAAATGAGGAATTGGATGCTCATAAATCTAACAATACATGGAGTTATGTTGAAAAACTAAATCAGAGGACTATTACCTCGAAGTGGGTATTTACTATTAAAAGAAAACAAAATGGTGAGGTGGATAGATATAAAGCCAGACTGTGTGCCCGTGGTTTTACTCAAGTAGAAGGAGTAGACTACACTGAAATATTTTCTCCTACCACAAGATATGAATCAATAAGAACATTGTTGGCAGTCTCGGCAGAATATAGTTGGGAAATAACACAGCTAGACGTCAAAACAGCCTTCTTATATGGAGAGCTGGAGGAGGATATATACATGGAAGTCCCAGATGGAGTCAAAGCACCTCCAAATAAAGTATGTAAACTGAACAAGTCGCTGTATGGTTTAAAACAAGCTGCTCGTTGCTGGAACAAGAAATTTACTGCTTTTCTGGTAAAGTTTGGTTTTATTCAGTCACAAGCTGACAACTGTGTGTTTGTGGGTAATTTTCATAGCTATAAAGTTTTGTTAGTCTTATATGTAGACGATGCTTTAGTTATGTCTAAGTCTAAACAAGTTTTAGATTTTATTGTCACTTATTTAAGACAAGGTTTTGATATAAAAGAGTTTGAATTAAATCGGTTCGTTGGTTTAGAAATTATTAAAACTAACAATTCCATATGTATCAGTCAAAAACAATACATTGAGGAAATTATAAATAGATTTAATATGAGTACAGCTCACCCATGTAATACACCTGTTGATGTAAATGTCCAAATAAGTAAAAATGTGGATAACATGCAAACTGATTTTCCTTATAGAGAAGCCATAGGGTCATTATTGTTTTTAGCTATGGCAACTAGGCCAGATATTGCATTTGGTGTCAATCTATTAAGTAGATATGTTAATAACCCTAGTCAGCTTCATGTAACTCAGCTTAAGAGAATAATTCAATATCTTATTAAAACAAAAAATATGTACATTAAATACCAAGGTCATGAAAAGTTACTTGGATATTCGGACTCAGACTTTGCTGGGGATTTAGACACACGAAAATCAACAACTGGTTATATTTTTATGTTGAATGGTGGCCCTATTTCTTGGGCAAGTCAAAAACAGTCTTGTATTGCCCTATCAACGACTGAGGCTGAATTCATGGCAGGGTGTGAAGCTGCCAAGAATTTACTGTGGTTAAAACAATTTTTCAAGGAAATTGATATCAATCAGAGCTGCACTTCTCTGCTTATTGATAATCAGAGTTCTATTAAGCTAATTAATAATCCTGTGTATCATAAAAAAACTAAACATATTGATGTGAAATTTAATTTTATTAGAGAGAAAGTACAGCAAAAGTTAATTGACATTCAATATGTGCAAAGTTCTGACCAATTAGCTGATATTTTAACAAAGGCTCTGCCTACTGTTAAATTTGAGCATTTAAGGGATGAGATACTGTTTAATGATATCTAGTTTGTTTAAGTTTTTAATAATAAGTGTTATAAGGTTTTTTTTCAATGATAATTAGTTATTTTAAGTCTTTATTATCGTACAGGCAAAATGTTGTTAGGTATATAAAATTTAGTGGGAGTATTAAAGTTAAATTTTATGTTTGTGGCTGTTCAACAAGTTTGCCTGTGCCTACTAGTATTATAGAAAAAGAAATGTTTTTTTTGGTTCACACAAAATGACATGACGGTTGAATTTTGTTCTTTTCTTTTACATGTGCAAGTTATTTTCTATAAATAAATAATTATATCGTAAGAAATCTTGTTGTTTGCGGTCCCAAACCTAATACTCCTTACATGAGAACAGCCGCCGTAGCCGATAATCGGTTAGGAGGACATCAATCCATAAGGCGCGCGTCGTCTATAGATATTAGAACAGTTTGTTTTTTTTTCACAGATCCGAATTGCAGTTTTCCCGAAGAAACCCAACTCAAAGTCGATTTCCAGTACGATTTCAAAGGAATTTACATGCCTATGGACTCTCAAATGGTTAGCAATGAAGAATCAAAGAACTATTAATCTTTTTATGTCATAAAATGTATATTTTTAATTATCTGACAACCACACACTGCACTCCAGTTTTCTAATAATTTCCCGGATTCAAAAATACTTTTGAGGTTCATTAAAATTGACAGTAAATTATTGCGTTTTATTTTCCTTCATCCATACTCCGAGTCCTTTTCCCAACTGTGTTGGGGTCGGCTTCCAGTCTAACCGGATGCAGCTGAGTACCAGTGTGCCACAAGGAGCGACTGCCGTGCCTGACCTCCTCAACCCAGTTACCCGGGCAACCCAATACCCCTTGGTTAGACTGGTGTCAGACTTACTGGCTTCTGACTACCCGTAACGACTGCCAAGGATGTTCAATGACAGCCGGGACCTACAGTTTAACGTGCCATCCGAAACACTGTCATTGGTGTCTGAGATATACTTAGATAGTACATACAAACTTAGAAAAGTTGCATTGGTACTTGCCTGACTATCGCATCTATATTTTCATAATCATTGCTCTCTCTAATTCAATTACAGTTGATTATTTGTTTTTCTCATAATGATACTTAGTACCAACATCAGTTTCGTGTATTCTGGTTGTACGTGACACATACAGTTTAAATAATGAAACTAGGTAAGCTGAAACGTTTTTTAGGGTTCCGTACCCAAAGGGTAAAACGGGACCCTATTTGTTTTCGCTCCTCTGTCCGTCCGTCCGTCTGTCACTAGGCTGTAGGTATCTCACGCACCGTGATAGAGAGTTGAAATTTTCACGGATGATGTATTTCTGTTGCCGCTATAACAACAAATACTGAAACCTAGAATAAAATAAATAATTTGGGGGGCTCCCATACAACAAACGTGATTTTTAGGGTTCCGTACCCCAAGGGTAAAACGGGACCCTATTGTTTTCGCTCCTAAGTCCGTCCGTCCGTCCGTCCGTCCGTCCGTCCGTCCGTCCGTCCGTCCGTCCGTCCGTCCGTCCCTCCGTCCGTCCGTCTGTCACTGTGTAGAGAGTTGAAATTTTCACAGATGATGTATTTCTGTTGCCGCTATAACAAAAAATACTGAAAACTAGAAAAAAAAAATATTTTGGATTTTTTTTGCTAATTATTGCTCTGGTAGGTACGGAACGTTTGTTGCCCGTGATACTACCAATAGTACTACCAGTAGCAGTTTTTTCTTGCCCGTGGTACTACCAGACCGCTTGGTAGTACAACGGGAAGAAAAAATTGCCCGTGGTACTACTGTCAATATTTTAGGTTTTTTTCAACCCTTTTGTTGTCACAGTTGATATTGTCATCCTAGAAAAAGAATTGAAATATATATTTTTTTAATGTGATGTGGATATATTTTGGTACTATTTCGTAAATAGATCTAAACCTTCGTGCGCGAGTCCGACTGGCACTTAGCCGGTTTTTTATGTAACTTCATCAAATGTCACCCCTCCTGTGGGTTAGCAGCGGTGAGGGAGTGTCAGACTCTTACTGACTACAGTCCAGCATGTTCCTTCTTAAGCCCTTTATGTACGCGGTGTGTTCGGGTGGCTCATCGTCCCTCTGTCTACTTAGACGACAGACCCGTGTCGACGGCGCGCGTTGTTCCACGCGCTCCTCAAAGAGATGTCAGCAACGTTGTTCGAAAGAGATACCGCGGCCCTGGTACACAAAAGGCCTATGACGGAACACGACGGTTTTTAGTCAGTAAGAGTCTGACACTCCCTCACCGTTGCTAACCCACAGCGGGAGGGGTCATTTGATGATTTTTAACGTCGGAAAAAAAAGCCCTTTACGCACCAACGCCGCGGTAATAAGCACGAACAATCCCGCAGCCCCGGCAGGGCTTTTAGCCCCCACTGTGGATGGGTCCCACTGGTTGGATATCTTTAAAAGCATTTTGGTTACACTCCATTTGGGTAGACGAATAACTAAAGGTCAATCTTGATAGGATTTTTTACACAATTACATATTAAACAAATGAACTACTACTCAAAATAATGATTCAATTGATTAAGTAATTGTTATTATTGTATTTGCATAGATTTTTAGCCTATTTTATTTTTAAACTGAATTTTGAAATGAAACCCCATATCAAGAATGTTTCTCTATTTGATCTTCTAATAATTAAAAAACCCGGCCAAGTGCGAGTCGGACTCGCGCACGAAGGGTTCCGTGCCATTATTTATAACATGAGCAAAAAAATCACTTTGATCTGAGCCCCTCAAAATATTTATTTAATTCTAGTTTCCAGTATTTGGTGTTATAGCGGCAACAAAAATACATCATCTGTGAAAATTTCAACTCTCTATCTATCACGGTTCATGAGATACAGCCTGGTTAC
Source organism: Helicoverpa armigera (assembly GCF_030705265.1). NCBI lineage: Eukaryota > Metazoa > Arthropoda > Insecta > Lepidoptera > Noctuidae > Helicoverpa > Helicoverpa armigera. Next base: position 4,401,987 of record NC_087150.1, on the reverse strand, counting down.
AGACGGACGGACGGACAGAGGAGCGAAAACAATAGGGTACCGTTTTACCCTTTAGGTACGGAACCCTTTTAGGAATAATTTTTTAAACTTGAACCAGTCGAAACAACTGAACCGATTTGAAAAATTATGTTGAAAAGCTACACTCTTCCAGAGTAACATAGGCTATATTTCATCCCTGTACGGGCAGTAGTTCCCACGCGACGCGGGAAAAACTGCGGGAAAACGGCTAGTCCTAACTAATATAATAAATGTGAAAGCAACTCTGTTTGTCTGTCTGTCTTTTCTTCACGCCTAAACTCTGAACCGATTTGTGTGAAAATTGGTACAGACATAGTTTGGAACTTGAGAAAGGCATAGGATAGTTTTTATTACAAAAAAATAAAATTTATTCCGGACATATAGCGCCATCTATTGGTCAAACAAAAATCTGCCGGAAGTCACTGTTCCCCGCGAACGAAGTCGCGGGCAAAAGCTAGTTTTCTATATATTTGTCGTTCTATTTGATAAAAAAAATATTGTAACCTTTTCTTTCAGTCACATTACTCCTAATACTGCAAATTGGACTCATCCTAGCCAAGTCGATAGACCACAAACATTGCAAAGATTCGTCTGAAAACAACAGACTGAAAAGAAGTGATGAAAAAGAATTCACTTCATCAGAAATTGAAAATACAGATTCACATAATATAGAACTAGAAAATGCTGAAATTGATCATTCAAATGACAATTATGAAGCTATAGATAGAAAAGAGTCTACAACAGAAAGTAAATTTCAAAATAATGAAAACGTTCAAATAGTTTATGTACCAAATACTGTCGAAGAACATGCAATAATTAAAGATTTGACAGCTAGAAATAGTGAAGCAGACACCACTGTTTTATACAAGCCAGTAGATCCAAAATATATTTTGACTTATGGACCGTATTTTATCAAAAATGACAGTAAAAATGCTACAGTTTATACTGACGTTGTAAAAGATTCAGAAATTGATATAAAAGAGACTGTATCACCAAGTAATGATTTAGATTTAGTCATTCCGAACGTAGAAAGTCGCAATGCTGATCCAAACGTAGCTGAAGATGATGACGATACCGTCGAAGAAGGTATTGTTAGAAGAAGTGCAGATTTAAACAACTTAAGAGACTTAAGAGTGAAACTACTTGATCATTTATTAGACTATTTCTTAAATATTATGAGAAATGGTGATCATAGTCAAAGCAATACGAGAAAAAAAGGCGAAGATGTCATAAATATCGAGGAGAAATTGCGCAACTATTACGATACTCAGCATATTGATTTGTTAGCTGGTGATGACGATGACATTGATAGTGATGAAACTGATCATATAAGTGGTGAAACTCTTAGGAGAAATGATGATGAAGCCATATCTGGACAAGATGAACAAAATTATGCCTTTACTACAGAAAATACTTTAAGGATCAAATCATTGGAAGTCAGTGTAGATAAGAAAGCAGAAGATATTACAGCAGTTGATAATTTAGAAAATATACATGCCACACCACCTTTAGGTAACCAATCTAACGCGGATAACAATTCAACAGAATCCATAGAAGTTCACATAGAATCAAAATCAGCTGACGATTCAAAATACGTCGATTTAATTCAAAAAGAAGATACTTATAATCTCATGTTGAATTCAGGTGAAAACACGACGGGTAAAAATTTGAATTCGATTCAGACATCCATTGAACGGAAAAACAATGACGTTATCAAAGACAGATATTTTAATGGAAAATATATTGAATCAGAAGAAATTCCAAATTATGATTTCATATTCAAATATCCAATTTTTTTTACGACTGAGAAAAGTAGTATAAAATTTAATAAATTTGGAAAAGATGATAAAAAACATACAATGAAGAAAGATGTCTATAAAACTGACACTGACTATTGTGATATTTCTGAAAATGTGCCAACTGAAGATGTACCCCAAATCCCAGATACAGAATTGCCAACAACAACAGAAAAACCTGAAGATGTAACTTTATGCCCAGTTATTGAAACAACGAAGAAAGATGTTTTTAATCATACAACGCCAGAAAATGACATTAAAAACGACACAGAATATTGTGACAGTTCAGAAAATGTGTCAACGGAAGATGAATCTAAAATCCCAGATATTGAAATGCCAAAAGAATTTGATGGTGAAATAACACCGAAACCAAAATTTCAAAAGTCAGTTATAATAAATAATAATATTAATGTGAAAATACCTTGTTGCGATAACAATTATGAAGATAAATCAAAGGAAAATGAAAACAAAGAAATAGTTGAGAAACCTAGAGATGATTGGTTAAAGAAGAGATGTAAGCATAGATATAGGAACAATTGCAGAAAGAGTTTTGTTTTGAATTTCAATGTAAATGTGATGTAATATTTGTGTTTTATTTCCTTTGATACCAATCCCTGACCATCATCATCATCATCATCATCAGCCTATCGCAGTCCACTGCTGGACATAGGCCTCTCCAAGTGCACGCCACTGAGAACGATTTTCGGCTTCTTCCTCGAACGCCTTAATCATACAGGTACAGAAACTATTATTATTCTTTATTGCACACATAAATACAGAGAGACACACTGAATACAGAGAGATAATGTACAATGGCGAGCTTAACCCAGTGTTGGGTTCTCTTCCAGCCAACCTTAGAGTGAAAGAGTGATTTGATGGGGTAGGGCAAATGTGCAACTTTATACTAATAAAAAGAATCTGTATGAATAATTCCTTATAATAAATTAAATATATACCTTTTACTATTAGACTTATTACTATTAAACTATTAGACTTATTTGAAAAAAAAATTGTTTCAAATAGGCCATTTATCGAATCGACCTTGAACAACGTCAAAAATCATCAAATGACCCCTCCCGCTGTGGGTTAGCAGCGGTGAGGGAGTGTCAGACTCTTACTGACTAAACGCCGCCGTGTTCCTTCGTAGGACTTTTATGTACCAGGGCCGCGGTAACTCTTTCGAACAATCCCGCAGCCTTATCGAATCGTAACTCCGAATGCATGGAGTTTCACTCGGGACACCAATTCTGCACCGAGGTAGACCTTAAAAATTTACTATCTTCTCAGTAGTATTAGTAAAATAAAATATCACATGGTTATGTAAAATAATTTAATTAATAATGTTTAAACTAATTATTCTACTTACGACCGATATTTCAATCGCCGGATAATTTTGATCTGAAAAATAATGGTTGACGTTTTGACAGCTTTTTTGTAGAAAGTATGTCAAACCGCCATCTTTATTTCTCAGATAGAAGTTGACAGGTGATTGAAAAATCGGTTGTTACCTACTTAAATATAGAGTAGAGTACAATAAATAAGAAAATTAATGATTGAAATAGTTAAACAATTAAAATATAAATGACTGGTTCAGTCACTATGGAGTATGGCGTGTCTTTCGCTCATAATGTCGTGAGAATGAGACAGATTCTTCTATCTATTGTACCGTAGATAGACGCTGGATGCAGGTCGCCTCCAACAGGTATCTGTGGAGATCTAAGGGGGAGGCCTATGTTCAGCAAGGGACGTCCTATGGCTGAGATGATGATGATGATGATTGTATCGTTTCATTCAGAAAAAAATAGAGCGACCAATCATATTGCGCAATTGTATTGGTAGTCTAGGGAGCCCCTAACATCTTAAGCTTGAGGCGTGACCATTTCGTAATATTTCCCGTTAACCAATAACTTCTTTCCTTCTTTTATAACCTGCGTGGTGGTATACTCCTCACTGAAAGCTTCAGCTCTCAGATATATTTCGTATTTCTCGTTTTCGTCACTAACTGAATCGCTATTCTTGTTCCGAGGATTATCTTCGGGGTGAAACGGGTTTACTAAACCACTTGATTCTTCAGATTCCACTAGTGTCGGTATTCTTGCTGAATTTAAGGCGATTACTGGAAAATAATTGGTTAAGTAAAAATATGACATAGCTGATGACGGGTGGGCGTTTTGGGGGATGTCTCTTGTTTCTGACAAAATGTTTTTTTGCAGCCAAGTTTGAATAGTTTGAATTAACGATTTTTTATTTGAGCAGTTGCAAATATTTCTTGTAACATCAATAAAGGTTCTCAAGATGGGTGACCATCTTGCTATAACGAGTTCTTCCTTGTTGGTGGCACGATAAACTGTAGGTCCCGGCTGACATTAAACATCTTTGGCAGTTGTTAAGGGTAGTCAGAAGCCAGTAAATCTGACAAACAGTCTTACTTAGGGGCACTGGGTTGCTCGGGTAACTGGGTTTAGGAGGTCAGATAGACAGTCGCTCCTTGTGGCACACTGGTACTCAGGTGAGAGGGAACCTGCAAATGCTTGTGCACTATAACATGTCCTGCGCAGTTGGCTAATCTACAGTGGCCGATAATCGGCAAGGAAAATTTTAAGAACTTACAATGCATTATGAGAAGGTATCCCAACATTATAAACCTTTTTATTTAGATATTTAAATGTATTATTGCCACAATAATTTTAAGCATTTTATTAAAATTCCGTAATCGAGGCGTACTTATTTATTTTAATTTTTTGTATACACACACTATAGAAACACGGCAAGAAAGAAAGAATTTACAAAGGTTTTTTTATTTATTTTATTCGAAAATACATATGTAAATCAATTTTTATAGCTTCTCTTTATGTTTATACAACATTTTATCAAGATTTATACGACTTGAAACCGTGTAAAAGTAGTTAAATTTCAGTAAAAATTTTCACGACTCAAAATTTGTGATAAAAAAAAATTACCATAAATAAATTTAGAAAATGTGTTAGCTAAAATGGTTAGACGCATACTACTGGTTTATAGTAAGTCTTATCTATGTAAATATTCCTTTTACCAACTATGTTGGGGTCGGTTTCCAGTCTAACCGGATGTAGCTGAGTACCAGTGCTTTACAAGGAGCGACTGCCCTATCTGACCTCCTCAACCCAGTTAACCGGACCCAATACCGCTTGGTTAGACTGGTGTCAGACTTACTGGCTTCTGACTACCCGTAACGACTGCCAAGGATGTTCAATGACAGCCGGGACCTACAGTTTAACGTGCCCTCCGAAACACAGTCATTGGTGTCTAAGATATACATAGAAAGTACATACAAACCTGCCTGACCTGCAATCGAACCACGTCCTCAAACTCGAGAGGTTGGTTCTTTGCCCACTAAGCTACCACGACTAAAATAAACATACACGAATAAAATACCTCTTTCACAGCTTTCTCAACATTAATAACCGAACAAACAGCAGAAGCATCAGAAATAAAAATATCTTTCGGCAAAAAAAACTCCGACAACCATACAATAGCTTTCAAAACTAGAGATATTGCAGACAAAGAATATAGAAAACATATACAATACCATCCTCCTACGGCTATTTTAGAAGAATCTCTTACTACACCAAAATCCCGAAAAGATACTTTTAATTTTCAAAAAAATGAAGATGGTAAGAAGAAACATCATCACAAATATAAAAAAGTTAAAAACGGTAAAAAAATTAATAAGCTATTAAGTGACGATGAATCTTATAAAACGCACAAAAATAAAGGCAAAAATAATAATATAGTAAGTGATGTCAATGAGAAAGAAACATATAAAGACAGCGAGGATGCAAGTGAACCACTTGTAGAAACTTTATCTCTCCCTACGAATGTGGAAAAACTAAACGCTAAAGTCCCTAAAAAAGTTTCTTCAAAAAAGAATAAAATTAAAAAGGCAGATGTGAAATCTACTGTAAAACACAAACATATATTAAGAGTAAAACATCGCGATGCAAAGCAGTCAAAAAAAGCTAAAAACACAAAGCCATCAAAAATTACAGGCATTGATAATATAATCGAATCAAAAGAATCGATAACCGGAGACAACGATTCTCTAGAAATGGACTCGACTCCCCCTTCAAACATGGAAAAACTAAAAGCTGCAGTTCATAAAAAGAAGGATAAAACGAAAAAGGATATAAAACCGAAAATTGAAAAACAAAAAAATATCTTAAGAATCAAACATAGTGATACAAAACAGACAATAATATCGAAATACACAAAACCTTTAAAAGTGACAGTTATTGACAATATAATCGATTCAAAAGAATCGGTATCTCGAGATATCGAGCAAACTATTAACAGAAATACACAATCGGATGAAAAAACAGTTGAAATAACATTGCCAAAAAAAGTTAATGACAATCGTAAAGATTTTGAGAAAGAAAAAACTGACTATCCCGTTATTCATGAAGATTATGACAATATTAAGCCTTACGGACAATCAGATTCAACAAATGAAGAAAATAGTGATCACTCCATATCTGAGGACAATGAATTATACAAGCTTAAAATCCAAGATGAAGAAATAATTACAACTACTACAGTAATAACAACAGAAAAATCTCAAAAAATACGAGTATCAAGAAAAGAGGGCCCATTCGAGAAAATCGGTAGGAATAAACACTATTTTTACGAGTTAAAACCGAAAAATAACAAGAAACACGGTACTAACGCTCTCAGAATGAAAATTCAGCACCCTAAACGTTTAGGACATTCTTCTAAACATTTACATAAGAAAAACAAGTTACATAAACATGGAAAAAGCGATTTGAAATCCAAAACTGTCAAAATCAAAAAGGGTAAATTTTCAAACGGAAAAGTTGATTTTGAAAAAGGAGTTAGCAATATCGTACGCCAAGGTCCAAATGTAGACTCGGAAGAGGTAAGTTCATCAAAAGATGAGTCAAAAATACAAGAGAAAGTTAATGTAGATTCTAACGAAGCTTTATTAGAACAAAATGACAAAGGCAAAGCTAAGAACGCAGCTACTGAAAATGTTCGTGATACCAGCTTCACAAAAAAACCGCGAAAAATGCATAAAAAAACTACAGCTAAGGATGTAACCACAGAAAATTCAGCTATCGATAATTTTAAAAAGATCTTACAAGACCCCCTCGAATCGAATGAAATCGATTTAAACGCTACTCTAGATAGGTTTGCGTCTTCTAAACTCTTCGATATTTTTACTGAAAGATTAGCTAATCAGATGCTGCTGAAAATGCAGAGAAGGTTAGGCGACAGTAATGTGAATAATCTAGCGAGGCGAACGGAAATAGAGCCGGACACAGTTGAACGGATTGAGATATCGATAACAAATGATGGGGATATGGTGATTAACCAAGATTTGAAAAAGGATGGGACAAATGAGTCTATGTTATACGTGAATCCGAATTTAAGAAGTACGGCGCCTTTGCGTTTGAAAATGCAAAATTATCGTTACTAATAATATAATAAAGAGGTAATGTTTTTTTTTTATTTGTTTATTACCCTGAAGTGCCCTGAAACCGACGACTAACGACTGCCTATCCGACCTCCTCAACCCAATTACTCGGGCAACCCAATACCCCTAGGACTGTTTGTCAAATTGTCAGACTTACTGGCTTCTGAAATTCCGAAACAACTGAAAAAACGTTAAAAATGACAGCCGATACCTACAATTTAACGTACCCTCCTAAACATAGTCATTGATGCCCAAGATATACCTACCTAAAAAGTACATACAACTTAGAAACTCATTGGTACTTGCCTGACCAGGGAACCGAACCCATACTCACACTTTATTGTTTACTTACTAGGCCACCAACCCTTCTTTATAAAATTACCCCGCGCATTTCTGGACGCCGACAAACTCGCGTTCCCGCTCGTTTCCTAGAATAGACGGAAGGGGCGGGGCGTTCGTAGCTTACGCGAATGCGCGCCGACGCGCCGCGAACGCGCAGCGACGGGCGCGCCGACATCTTTTTTTTAGTCAGTAGACGCAGGAGCCGCGCGCGATAAGCATCGATCGCATGTATTTGCTAGATCCGCCGCGCGTGCCCTCACAAAGGTTCCTCTACGAAAATCTATATTTAATAAATTATCATTTGATCAAACCGTGGTTCCAGAAAATCTGATAAAATCGATAAAGTGTAACACCACCCTAACGGATGTTCCCAACATACTCTATCTATCCATTTGCTTATAAAAGATAGATTGGTTGATTTTGACATTAGCCCCAAACAAATAATGTCAAATTCCTATCTCCAGTAAGCTAGTCAACAGATGGATAGAATATTGGGATAGTCGTTAGCTTACACCGATATGTCGATGTTTGTTTATATTAATCAGATTCACATCACTCAATTATCAGTTTGACAGATACGCATAAAAGGCGAAAATGGGAAATGGTTGACCTCCATTAATATATCATTTATTTTACTAAATTCAGTGATTTACAACATATTTCTCAATATAATTAAGTTTGTGATTAAATCTAACAGTATTGTGAACTTGATAATTCATATTTCGAGTGGTTTTAGTGCTTTTTTTCGTCGAAATAAATATAAATAAATGAGCCGGTAAGACGCAGATTTTTTTGTTTTAATTTTGGAAAATATTGTATGAAAACTAAACTTTTGTTTGTGAAATCGTTGCCAATTTGTTTCTCTATTTTTTGACTAACTGTTTACGTTAATAATTCTTGTAATATCTGCTGTGGATGATTTTAAATTTCGTATTTTCGCTAGTAATTTGTTTTTTAAAATAGCTAAATAATTTACTTCTATTTTGTCATTTGTATGCATAAAAATTGAGTTTCATTAAATTCCGCACGTATTTAAATTAAAGGCAAAATATTTTTCATAGATCTTGTGTATGCATATTTTTTTTTTAAATTAAAGTATCTTTCACAGACCATTTTTATAATAGGGGAACATAATATTTTTTATATTGAAAAAAATACTTTTTATTTATGACTATGACAAATCATACGACTATATTTTATAGTTTCTTTCTTCTGAATAAGACTAACTTTTTGGAACCATGCAAATATTGTGGCAATTGGAAAGAGCCTGCAAAGGCACTTAAATAATAAATCTGTAAAGTAGGCATTTTTGTACATAGAATATAAAAAAATAAAAATAACCAGCATGTTAAAGGATAACCAACAGAACCCATTTCTAGCTTTTTTGAAATTTTTGTTTATTAAAAATATAATATTCAACTAAACTTTGATTTATAATAGTTTTTTCTTCACAGTACAAAATGACACCTATCTCAGCAACCAGCGGTACTTCTTATATAATACCTCTAGAAGGCATAGAGCTGTCATATCTGAACAAGTATGTCAGAAACCCTCAAGGTAACACCGTACCTCTATGGAGTACGAAGAGGCTTGACGGAGAAGCGGAGTATTTCCATGTGAGGATAGTTGCTGATGACGGTAAAGATGACAGTTATATTGGTAAGTGAATACAGTTATTTTAATTGATAACTAGCTTAAAGAATGTCTTGACAACTCTTACTTGAGCCCGGGCTACTGGACCTCAGCTGAGTTTAGACAACCATTACCTGGGCCCGGGCAACTCAAACTCAAATGTTTTTATTTCAAATAGGCCTATGAAAGCTCTTTCGAAACGTCAAAGTTAGGTGCACGGTTCCAAAGAGTTGGTCTCATGGAGAAGAACCGGCAAGAAAGTCCATAGACACTCTTTTTAGAGAAAAAATAAAATTTACATATTTCATACACTTTTCTATTTAGTCCTGAGAATGTTATACAATCCAAATTGAGCTAAAAATGTATTAATAAATTATACAAAATAATTTTAGTGCAATCGTTACTAGAAAAGCGATTTATACAATACAAGCAAACAAACAAGCGATTTATATAATACAAAATTTATACAATACAATACAAACTGAGGTCACTGGTACTCAGCTGCATCTGATTAGAATGGAATCTGACCCCAACATGGATGGTAAAAGGCTAGGAAGATGATGATCTTGTTAGGGCTTTCAAATACCGGATTTTTTCAATTCCGGTATCGATACCGGTATTAGAAATTTCAATACCGTGATCACGTGATCACGGTATTGTCGGTCATGCAAATATTGCAATACTCCAGATATTAAAAGTCGTCGCTCCTTTATGCGTCTTCGAAGTGCTTTTGCAAGATTTTGGCTTAAGACATATTAGCTTGACCATCTAACTTCGTCAACATAAATTTTAGCACAATATCCGCTTTTAGTAAATTGGCATCCCGTTTACAAATTTCTAATACAGTTACTTTGACTACAGAAAGGCTGTTGTAAATATTTTTAATATTGTCAAATCGAATTCGTCTAATTCGAAATTTGACTTGTCCGAGGCTCTCTGAATATCAACTTCAAGGCCGAACGTTTCTAATGAAGGCCAGGCTCCGACCAACACTGCTCCAACAAACCATTTCAGGATCTGAAACGTTCCAGTCAAATTTGAAGAACCGATTTGCCGCCGTGGAAACCACAACAGACGTTAACCAGAACCACGAATATGTGGTTCGGATCCTCAGGGAGGAAGGTTCCAGATTCTGTAACAGCGTAAGGGCAAGAAATCAAAGCTTTCGGAAGAGACATTAGGGCTTACGACCCGAAAACCCGCCTGTCGATTATTTAGCTAAGCGGGCTCTAAACCAAGAGATCAACAAGCACGTACCTACGACGCAAACTCCGGTGCTCCAATACTCTTGACATTGAAAGAGCAATTGAGCTGAATCGGGGGTCAAAGGTGTTCGTACAATCTCTTGGAAGAAGCCACTTGACGAAGCTGACCACAACAAGTGGAGAAGTCATTTCTTCGGTGCCGGCAGTCCTTTCGGAAGTGGAAAACTTGCTTGAAAAAAGCTCCAGAAGCTTTTTAACGCCGTCCTGTTTGAAGGGAGAACTCCAGAGGCGTGGAGTAGGAGTGTTGTCGTCCTGTTCTTCAAAAAGGAAGACACAACCCTGCCGAAGAACTATCGACCCATTTCCCTCCTAAGCCACGTATATAAGCTGTTATAATATAAGATGTTATATGTATAAGACTCGACGAATTCCAACCACCGGAGCTGGCTGGGTTTCGGAGCGGATACGGCACCATAGACCGCATCCACACAGTGCGGCAGATTATACAGAAGACCGGAGAGTATAATCAGCCCCTGTGTCTAGCATTTGTGGACTATGAGAAGGCCTTTGACTCGGTTGAAATCTGGTCTGTTCTGGAGTCCCTGCAGTGTTGCCAAGTAGATTGGCGATACATCCTAGTGATGAGATGTCTCTTTACTACCGTACCGACTAACAAAACAATAACGTCGTTTGGCTCGCTCGACTGACTAAGAACCCGTTGTTTAAGAAAGGTGCTGGCGAGTATTCTGGAGATAAAAGTTGGCGCTTAATACACAAGTGTGAAGTGTGAGAATAATTGTTACATACATCTTACGAGTACGTAGTTATTTATCTTATTTAATACAACTTCCTGCTACTTATTACAACAAACAACAATAAAATTATAAAAAGATTGTAATACCGTAATCACGGTATTGGCTCGTCAATACCGGTATTGAAAAAAGACCAAAATATATCCGTGATCACGGTATTACGGGATCCCGTAATACCGGTATTGAAAGCCCTAGATCTTGTATACTTAAGAGCGTCGTACGTCAACCGCGCGCCATTTGGCCTAAAATGGTACTTTTCAAACCACTGTTTCTCAGTAACTACTTATCCTATAACTATGTTATTTTTTAATAACGCAAGGTAATTTCACTGTCTATATAGTTAATTGAACATAAATTTCAATTTGTGTAGTTTAAATACTTAAAACCCCTATAACGTAACAGATGTTTTATAAAATTCCCGTTCAGCGTCTATTTCGAAGCTTAAATTCATATGAAAACAGTGGCAAATCTAATCATATTTATTTTTTTACTCATAGACGAAATCCCCATGCCTATAGTTAGTTGAAAACATTTTTTGATTTAGGTCTCTATCTTTCAGAAAAAAATATTTTAACAATGTGAAAAATTGTGAATTTCAAATGCTTTTTTTACCTATCTATCTTACTTAATTTAATATAACAATTATTTACTATAGTAATATAACTCTTTCTTTAAAACATAAACTTTATATTATAATTTAATCTCTCGTTTTATTTTTTATAAATTATTTAAAACTACTATAAAACGCTGCACGCGAGTCAACTCAAACCAGACCGCCGCAAGGCTTCACAGAGAGGACGTGTCGCTCCGTCACATCGCGTAGGGTGAATAACCTCTGCCGTGGATACCGAGAATAGAGTACATTTCAAGCGCGACCAACAAATCTTGATACATTACTATTTTATTTAAAGCTCAATTTTGAAGCATATTTTTTTTATCGATTGAGTTGAAATTTTGTTTGAATGTTCAGTTTTAATGACAATGTATGATTCTATATCCAATATGGCGGTATACCCAAGATGGAGAAAAAATGTTTTAATGCATTCCTACGATATGGGTATCAAATGAAAGGGCTTGCTATGAATAACTCGAAAAAAAATGTGTCGCGAGTCTAAATCCAATATGGCGGACTCTTTAGGCTAGAAATCACTTATTGCAGATGTCTGTTACCAATCGAGCTATATTTTTTTTTTTTTCATTTTGTATGTACCCAAATTTTGACTTTTGATCTCGTATAACTTTTGAAGCATATAGGATAGATAACTTAAAACTTTATTTGCAATGGTAAACCCAAGCTCTTCACCAATATTTGGCTTTCCGGCAATTGTTGTTATTTGACCACAATTTTTCGGTCTGGATAGACTGGACCATTCATATAAACAATCAATTTTTCAAATCGGTCCAGGCGTCTTTGAGAAATCGAGAACAATCAAATTGAGAACAATCACAAAACAATCTAATTGAAACCTCCTCCTTTCTTTTTTTGAAATCGGTTAAAATACAGAAACTCTTAACATTGTCATTAATCATCAGTCGACTATTTAGTACTGTTGAAAATTGTATGTAATATACAGAAAGTCCTCAAAACCAAGGTTTTCATAGGTGCCCGATTTTTTTGCAAAAGAGTGTAAGAATTAACGACTTATTTTCATGCTTTTATATTTTAGACATCCATAGACTTACACTATTTTCCCGCTATTAACTATTTACTAAATAATATATTTTTTGTTCTACCAATTTCACTCGAAAGGATCAAAATGGTTTGTGTGACTATACGTGAAGTATGATAGGCACGCACACAGCCGCGATGCTAGTCTGCGCGGTTTTTTGCGTTGAATTACCTAAAGTTGACATCGCGCGCCGAGCGTACACGCTCTTAATATGTTTGAAATGAAATGAAATGAAAATATTTATTCGCCGAGATATGGTTTACACAAAAGCTGGTAAAAACAAAAAAAGTCACAGCATATCTCGCCTTCAGTAGGCATGCGAAAATTATAACATAAATTATGCTTAAAACTATAACGCTTATATATAAAAGCTAATTTCTATAATTAATGTATTCTTCTATTGTGTAGAAGCACCCTTCAATAAGCCAAGCTTTTAACTTCTTTTTAAATTTTACTTTAGGTAGCTCTCTAATTTCTCTAGGAATTTTATTATATATGTTAATTACCATCATTCGACTATTTTTCTTATGTAAGGTACTTCTACATCTTTCCATTCTTAATTTAGTAGGATCTCTCTGCCTAAAGGACGATGGGCGTTTTGGTACCCTGTCCAACAGTGTTGATTCTAGTACCATTGCGTAGGTCTTGGCAAGGCAAAAAATGTTTACTATGACGACTAGCCCCAAATCCTTGTCCATTTCGCGTGACATCGACGAATAGAATGTGTAATGTTCATAAGTCATCAACGTAGATGTAGTTCCTAAATCCAACTATATCTAATAAAAACTAGTAAAGTAAGAAATAAATGGAATTTGGCCTTTTTAGAATGTTGGCTTGCCGACTGCATTAATAAAAGACTGTGCAAACCTTTGCAGTTCACGCAGTACTAGCTTATGTATTTGACGGAAATATTTCAGAATTTAATGTCTAACTTTTACCGTGTTTTTGTAACAATAGTTATTACGAGTCGAATACCGTCTTGCTCCTCGTGAGGTGCTGAAATATTGACGAATTTATTCTAAATAAAGATTTTTGAACTTTTGAGTTTTGAACTTTTGTCAGATCAGTTGACGATGGTGTATCCGTAGTATGACTCCATAGACTACTAAAACCTTTAGATTATAATAGAATGTATCTCAAACAATATCAGATGTCTATTAACTGAATTTAAAATTATTACACTGACGACATATTCCGCGTAATGTATTTGTGTATATGGATGACCGCTTATTTTGATGTCGATTCAATTTCTATCGCTACTCCGATCGGACAGCTTATTGAGGCAAGCCCCACCGTTTTTTATTTTCTTCACGTAAATACCTTTCTAATGATATATCATACGTTACTGTTGGACCGGGTACCAAATCCCATACAACTTGCCCATTGTCCTTTACAATCATCACTAACTTTGGGATAAAGGTGAGGATGGTTTCTAACAAACATACCTATCTCAGCTATATATAAGGATATTAGAGTCATTACACGTAGTTTTTTGAAAAGAGGTCTACAAGATTCGAGTGGGCCAACACCGCAAATAGCACGAATACACTTTTTTTGTACAACAAAAACTTTGTTTATGTCTGTAGAATTACCCCAGAGAACCAAACCATACCTTAGAATAGATTGAACATACCCATAATATGCGGTAAGGGCAGTGTGAGAATCAGCGCATTGTCTTAGTTTCTTCAGGGCATATACAAATCTATTAAGTTTTTTACAGACAGTATCAATATGCAATTTCCAATTACAGTTTTGGTCCAGAATTAATCCTAAAAATTTAGCACTGCATTTTTTTGTTAACTGATCACCAGTGAACTCTAAATTGATTTTGTGTGAATGTGGGTCTTGAGCAGTCACAAGTCATAAAGTCTGACTACTTACTAGTTACTACTAAGCGGTATTGGATTGCCTGGGTAACTGGGTTGAGGAGATCAGATAGGCAGTTGCTCCTTATAAAACACTGGCATTCAGGTGCATCCGGTTAGACTGAAAGCCAACCCCATCATAGCTGGGAAAATACTAAGCCTGTGTTCAGTAGTGGACATAACATAACATTTGAATATGCATACGATTTTTTATCTTCATCATTATAACAATCTTGATAAGATTTTTTTATTTGAAAACTCAGTTTAAAGTGTGGCTAAATATCAATGTAGCTACAATAATAACAATTGCTTTTACAAATTGAAAAATTATTTTAAGTAGTAATTTATTTGTTTAATATGTATTCGTGTAAAAATTCTTATCATGATTGTTTCTCGTTTGTTAAGTGCCTTTTCAAATAGCGTGTAATTAGATTTTTTACAAATAAAATAATTAAAATTTCAGAACCAGCAAAAACATACAAATGCCACATTTGCAACGACAACATACCAATCAGATATTTCAAAATACACAACCAAAGTAATAAACATGAAACACTTAAAAACATTTACCAAACAGTATTAGAAAGAGTGACGAAACAGATGAATTCGTCACTAATCAATGATGACGAAAACAATGACCAAAATCTGTATTACTGTGAAGCTTGTTGCAAAATGATCAAAATAGAAAACAAAATATTTCACGAAAATTCGTCGTACCACAAAAAATCAGAGGAAAACATGACAATTATAAATAATTTCTACGATTATTTTACAACAATAAACATCGATAAAAAATCTGAATTAAACGAACACGAAAATGACGAAAGCGAAACAGAATGCAACATTTCCGAAACTGACGAACGCTGTTCTTCCAGCGATGAACTCAACGATTCGTCAATTTACAGTAGTAACGTGTCAAAAAACCCTACTCTCGTAACAAAAACCTCTGAGAATGACGAACTGATCATTTCTGAAATTGACGAATTTAAAGAAACTAGGACAGAAGATTCAGATAATGATTTTCAGAAATATTTGAAAGAAATTTCTCAAAAATACAAGGTTCAAGTACCAGAAATGGATGATAAGATGATTATTTTAGAAGTTATTGAGACAGGAAATCAAATTCGAGTGACGCCTGAAAAATTTCAAAGTTTGCGATGTCTGGGCAGAAATTATTATTGCCAAATGTGTCAAATTTGGGTGAGGGGGACTGAGCTACATAGTTATACTGAAGGACATGTCAAGAATATTATGAAGCCTCTTAATGCTGATTTTGGGAGACAGGTAAGGATATTTTCAAAACTAAATTCTATCTTTTTTTGTTATTTAATTTCAATTTGTCGTTGACCTAGCTGTCGCAAGCTCGGATGCTGTGCACGAGGTCTCGGGTTCGATTCCAAAGCGCTTCGAAAGCGATTTCGAACCGGATCGGGTCGAAATCGCTTTGGAGGTTTTATAAACATACACAAAGCAACCCGGAGTCTGGAAATTGGTGATTGTCGTCCCATCGGGCTATGCGAGTTACGGAACAGAGAGTGCACTTTCGTAGATGCAAATGCTTGTGCACTATAATATGTCATGCGCAGCTGGCTGATCTCCTGATATGAGAACAGCCGACGTAGCTGAAATATGGACACCATTATTTGGATACATAAAATATTGTAATTTTCTTCGCTAAACCGATGTAGTAATTTTGCGACTTAGTTTTTCGTTTCGGATCAATTGTGGTCAATTTGCGATCATTCTGATACCAACCCACAAAAAAAGCCGAATTCAATATTTTTTTCATGTAGGTAGACCTTTACAAGTACTTATGAACGTCAAAAACATAAATAAGTTTGATTCTAGCTGCCCATTCCAAGAGTAGAGTAGCTTTCTATGGAGAGACTTTTCATTTAATTATTTT
This sequence comes from Helicoverpa armigera, assembly GCF_030705265.1. Lineage (NCBI taxonomy): Eukaryota > Metazoa > Arthropoda > Insecta > Lepidoptera > Noctuidae > Helicoverpa > Helicoverpa armigera. Next base: position 4,385,271 of record NC_087150.1, on the reverse strand, counting down.
ATTCTATTCAAGGTATCAAAATTCACCAGCCACTGCATACCATGCAACGAGGTAGTAGTCACCGGATCAAAACTACACCTCGACAGCGAACAACATTTAGAATCTACTAGAACCATGTTCTCATTCACTGAATATCACCGCGGGTACCCAGATGACGTATTATTTTGTACAATCTGCAATATTTCCGTAGAAAAAACTTACGAACTACACAGTAAGACAAAAAATCACATTAAAAACTTGATTGAAGAAAACCAAATGTACATTTTGGATAACGAAGAAGTAATTTGCGAAATTTGTACTGTTAAAACTACTGTTAGTGATTTGAAGTTTCATGTGTCCTCTAAAAATCATGTTAAGAATAAGAAAAAAGTTGTTAAAGTTAGTGTACCTAAAGTTAAGGGTAATAATCAGTGTGAGATTTGTCAAGTTCGCGTTCCTAAACGTTGTATGAAATTTCATATACCTAGTGATAGACATCAGGCTAAAATGGAAGAACTATGTACTGTTGACGAACCTAAAAAAATAACAATTCTTAAAAGACCTGTAGAAACTCCAAAAATTGAGGAAATAACTCCAAAAAATATTGTAGAAGAAAGTCCAAAAATTGTGCCGAAAGATGATCATCCTGCTGTCAATAATAATAATGATTTTGATGATGAAATAACTGATAAAGATGAAGAGTTTTATTACTCTCAAGTAGAGTATATAGATCCTTTCAAAATGGAGGTTAGGTGTAAAACCTGCTTAGTCATCTTACCTTCTTGCTACCGTAATATAGTAGAGCACGTTCAAGGCAAAAAACACGCCGAATATGTAGAATTATACAAAGAAAAAGCAGCAGAATTCAAAGATTTACTGTCATTTAAAGATAATAAAGTTAAATGTATAATTTGCGACATGACTTTAAATTATAACGATAGGAACGTTGTAAAACACATGAAAAGCGTAGCTCACGTGAAACGGATCGAAGATAAAAAGATGGCGGATGACATGCAAGAAAAGGCGGGAGAAATCCAATCGAGTTCTGACGAAAACGAATTCGGGGTCAAAAACTGCGATTTGTGCAAAATAGCAATAAATTCGAAAAATTTTGACTTGCATAAAAATGGTAAAAAACATCAGTCTATTGAAAATGATTTGTTTCAGTATCACGGGATTAGTCGCGTCGGCTCGAAGTTCCATTGTTATTACTGCCAAGTAAATGTTGAGAAAAAATATTTAGCACATATTAACAGCGAGAAACACACACTCTCTTTTCAATACAAACACCCTATTGACACAACTGTTTTAACGACATATGGTCGAGACGACAAATTTACCGACCCTATAGCGTACAGATACAAACGTTTGTATGAAAACTTACTAAAATATAACAATATAAAAAAAACATCAGATCTGTATTTTTATTGCAATATTTGTAATAGTTATGTGGATGTGAACAATGAGATTGTCCATATTTATGAGAAGAAACACAAGTTGTTATTGCAAGGGAGCAAAAATATGGTTTTCTAGAATTCAATTTCTCTAGAAGTTACTTATTATAGGCTTCTAGAGAGATACAGGCAGCAGATTCAACGAAATTATTATTTGCAATACTATTCTTATGTGTTTTTTGGAGGACACTTGAGATTATATTAAAATAATGTTTTTTTTGTAACTATTGTGGCGGGTCCACACGATACAGACAAATATTTGTACAAACTTAAAATCTGTGTAAAAATATGAAGTCTGAGTGAAAATATGATGACAATGTATATTTGTGCAGACTTATCATTGGCTCAGACTTTTGTATGCACCGATTTCTTGCTCAAACAAAATTCTATGAAAGTCTGTGTGAATTGGTATTGTGTAGACCAACCTTTAGAGTACCCACACACTAAAATATTTTAGTCAGTCGTTAGTTTCTTTGGGCTCAAAAATCAGGTATTTAGCCGGTATCAGACCGACTGAAAACTTTTATTGGAATCTAGATTTTCTGATTCTAGATTGGAATCAGATCTGTGTGTCGGATGGCACGTTAAACTGGAAGTCCCGGCTGTCATTGAATATCCTTGGCAGTCGTTACGGGTCAAAGACTATAAAACCACTTGACTGCGCATACAGTGCCCCGACGCTCGCCAAAAGTTAGTGATTTTGCGCGTACTATAAGGCTACGATCAGTACGATCCTTTAGTAGCGACCTTGAACTGACCAATAGTAGCCGCGGATTATGTCGCCCCCCCCTGCCCGCAGCGGTGAGTCGTGTTCTTAGAAGAAATTGGCGAGTGCGCTCTCTAGTGGTTATTTACTTTATGTTACGGGTAGTCAGAATCCAGTAAATCTGACACCAGTCTTACCAAGGGGTAGTGGTTTGAGGAGATCAGATAGGGAAGTCGCTCCTTGTGGCACACTGGTACTCAGCCGCATCCGGTTAGACTGGAAGCCGACACCAACATAGTTGGGAAAAGGCTCGGGAGATGATGATGATGATCAACTTTCGGCCGACTGTTTAGACTTCAGTGTGCGGGTATTCTTACCCACCATTTGAGGAGACAACTAAAAAAATATAAACAATCTTGATATGACTTATTATTTAAAAATAAAATAATAGGCTACTTGATCTATTGAATCATTATTTTAAACAGTAGTTTATATGTCTAATGAGAATTTGTGTAAGAAGTCTTATCAAGATTGTTTACCTTGTACTTATTTAAGTTAATATTTATAAATGATGCCAGTCTAACCAAGGGGTATCGGGTTGACCAGGTAACTGGGTTGAGGAGGTCAGATAGGCAGTCGCTCGTTGTAAAGCGCTGGTAGTTGGTACTCAGCTGCATCCGGTTAGACTGGAAGCCGACCCCAACATAGTTGGGAAAAAGACTCGGGACATGATGAGGTTAATATTTATAAATACGATAGAGGTTCAGCCATATTTGAGTGTGTAAATGTACATGCTCAATGCTCATAGTGTTTGTATGTATAGGCTCGCTAGCGCTCAGTACTGGGGCGTGATTCTACTAATTTTACTTAAGAGCCATACGATTCACATGCGACTGAGATCCAATCATGACTCAATTACGATTAAAGCGTATGTGGCATTCTGCTTATTTTATGTCTAATCACTAAATATCTAAAGTTAAGGAACTATTTCTAAGACGAACTATTACATAAGAACTATTTATTAATCTTTTGGTATGAGTATACCTACCTTCTTACGTATAAAATGGATTGTAAAACACTGGTACTTAGCTGCATCTGGTTAGACTGGAAGCCGACCCCAACGTAGTTGGGAAAAGGCTCGGGAGATGATGTTGTTGCTATAAAATTATAGATATACATATAATATGTATACCGTAGTAGTACTTACGCAATTTACTACCTATCTTCTATGTATTTGTAATTTTAATCTATATTTATAAAATACGGCTCACGTGCATAGACAACATAAACGTCAGTTTTCTTAAAATAACTGTTCTGTTAACTATGAATTTTCACTTCAAGTTTCAAACAACTATTTACAGTTGTTTTAGAAAGAAAGAAAATACATTTATTCACCCGTGTGACACATGAACTTACAAAAAACATAAAAAATATACAAATAATCAGACGTAAAAAAACTAATAACAATAAGAGACACAACATGAGAAGACATTCATAACGGGTAATATGTGTCATACCCGCGTGAAACGGCCCTCGCTCAGCATAATGCTGAGACCCTATACGGGACAAAAGCCTCAGCGCTGATTTTCAGCGAGAGCCGAAAGAATAACGAACGTTTTTGTTGTCTATGTGATTCTAACCACATAGATTTAAGATTATTGTGATTATTATATTAATGGCCTGTGGCCTACCTATATTCGTAAACTCAATGTCTGAAATATTTTAATGTTAAGGTAAATTTTTCGACTGGAAGCGGGAAGCGGATTTCTGATGATTTACCTACACGTTAACCACATTCGATATAATATAGGAGTTATCCATCGTAATAGTATAAGTATACTTTCTAAGAAATTGATGATGTTAAGAAAGAGTTAGTAGTCGTCACATTAAATTGCAATGCACAATACTGCTGGGGTTATTCCCGCTCGGTAACACCCTTTCGTCAACACTGTTGACGATCGGGAAAAAAAAGTTTCGTTCGTTCACAGTGTTGACGAACGCTGGCTTTTATTTTTAAAATATGGAAAGACTTGTCATGGATTTTTTAAATGTTTTAATAGATTATGTTAGACCTTTTGAAACACAATTAACTAGAAAATAAAAGTGGCCTTATCATGTGCATAATAACCATTTTACACTAAAAAAATAAGTAGCGTTCGTCGACACTGTGAACGAACGAAACTTTTTTTTCCCGATCGTCAACAGTGTTGATGAAACTGATGAAAGGGTGTTACCGAGCGGGAATAACCCCATTGAGCAGGCGTGGTGATTAAATGCTCAATCCTTCTCCGTGTGAGAGGAGGCCGCAGCCCAGCAGTGGGACGATAAAAAGGCTGTAACAGTAACAGCACGATACCTATTAGAGTTGCCATGAATAGTTATTTGACCGAATACCGAATTCGGCGAGACTTTTCCGCAACACCGAATTCAACGGTCACTATAATGCAAATCTGTGGGCTTATTTATCGCTCAAAACTACTATCCATTTGCTTTTTCTTGGAACCTCACATACTTTATTATAAAAAGTGAGTATTTTACTTAATATAATCAAGAATAACGGTGAGTTACACCATTTAACTATTACGATAACCGAACCGATTTTCAGTAGTCAAATCGCCGATGTGACCACTGGGCGGCAAGTATACGACTGGTTATGGTTTGGTTATCGTTATAGTTAATAATGAATTGTGCAAGTCACCCTTAGGTATATTATATTTATCGGCACGAATCTTGAGCTCTGACCTACATCTGCGCAGAAGAGATTTATTAGCAAAGAACCAATCCCGAGTGACGGCTATGACGCGATGCACTGCGGGCCAATCACCGCTTTAGCCCGCCCCCGCGCCTCACTTCATACCACAAAAGGGACCCAATAAATTACTTCCGCGCAGGTGAAGGTCAGAGCTCAAGATTCATGCCGATAACTATACCCATTTAGTAATAATTAAAATATCAGTACCTATTACCTACTTAAAAATAGTTTTAGATACTTACTAACATTATTTTAAGATTGTGGTGGCCACGAATTTCTTAGAAGCGTCCTGTGATTTGACGGTTAAGTAAAACTTACTCTTTCTGTATTAAAATACGAAAAAAAAACGATGTATTATAAAAAATAACGATGTTTATGTATAACTTTCAATTTATAATGTACCTACTACGAATTTCCCTCTCCGGTCGTGTCGGATTGTCGTCCCATCGCGCTATGAGAGTGAGGGAATAGTGAGTGCACCTGTGTCCAAGCAAATGTGCACAAACACAATAATATGTCCTGCGCAACCTGTGCAACTGGCTGATCTCCTTATATGACAGCTGTCATGGCCGACAATCGGCTTTGGACGACATTACTACGAATTTATGATCTTTTATAATTTATAAGTATTTCTACATATCTTTATCTTATAAGTGAAAATCTGTGTCTAATATTCTTATAAATGTTTAAAATACTCGAAAAAGGTATTTAACAGTAAAATAAAATAAGCAATCTTCATATTAGAATGTAAGCTTATTTTTATTTTGCGAAGTTTTGAAAACAACGCCATCTATAATTTTACTGTGATACTATTTTTAGACTGATGTCTTTCGAAAAGCGCGCCTTTTTCTAGTCATTTATTTTTGTTTTTTTTTTTAGTATATTAGAGCTATTTATTTGATATTTTTGAGATTAGTAACGCTAAGCAGTCTTTATATCGCTCACCTGGATCTTACGGGGGTAATTTAAACATAGGTACAGTCAACTTCAGGTCAGTGGTAACAGTTTTATAGGAAAATCGTACTTATTACTTTTAAGTTAAGGTGTATGACAGTTACCACTGATGTGCAGTCTACCGTACGTAGGTAACTCAAGAATCGAGTTTTTTGAGTTATGCAAACCATCAAATTCCTTATACAAATACCCGCCGACCAAGAAAACAGATATTAAAAATAAGTTCTGAGTACAAAAAACCTTTTTTAAATATAGAACATTTCTACAACGCAAAGGACTTACATTTTCGTATATTCTGAAAAAAAGTTAACCCTCTTTAGATCTAAGTGTGCAATATGTATATCATTGTTTTATTAGTTCTTAGCTACATCCGCCTATTTACTGTATTTATTTCGTCAGATTATTAAGTAATGCCTAAAAAATCCCAGATTTTAAATATAAGGATTTAATCGAAACACTCTGTACTGAACTATGAATTGATGTCTATTATACACTCAAAGTTATTAATCATAAGATATACCTAATCAATAAATCTATAAGATATCCAATACTTACGAAAAAAGTTGTCGTTAGAATTTCGAAGGCTTAGGTTTAGGTTTAGGTTTAGGCGAAGGTGCATGCATTTTAAAAACGTGCGGGTCCGGCGACTCGAGCATGTACGGTAGACCGCACATCAGTGGTAACTGTCATGCACCTTAACACAATAGTAATAGGTACGATTTTCCTATAAAACTGTTACCACTGACCTGAAGTTGACTGTACCTACCAAAGCAAAATACCCACCCGCGTGCTCTTGTCACTTGCACATGTTAACTTACTCCATCTACAAGCACCGAGTAAGACGCACCCTAACGTTCTGAAACCCACTTGTCCACAGTAGTGCAAGGCCAGTTTTACCGGTTACTGATAAAGTCTCTGAGAGCCTATCAGGAACTAGTCTGACAGATTCACTATAACTTTTAGTTTCACAGGTTTTGGATAGCATTATCTGGCATACGTTATAAGCACCCTTTACCCTTTTACCGGATAACTAACTGACACTATCGGTTACTAGTGAAACCGGGCCCAAAAGTACTTCTGACGGCCCTAACATACTTAAAGTTGTGTGAGTTTCTCCCTTGGTGCGGCACTGTCGCACACCGCATGTATCTCGTGGTGTACTCGCTGTAGCAAACCGCTGTAGCAAACCGCAAAATGTCCGCGACACTGCAACCGCCGCGCGAACACATGCTAGCTGTGTATACTTCGAAATTCTGGCGCGAATATTTGATCTCTTAGTATAAGTAATTTATGTATTTTTTCGGTATTTTTTATCATGGTAAGACTGTTTGTGTGTAAGTTTTACCAACTTTTCATCTTAATAAACTTTGTGTCGTAAAAATGTGTTTGCCTTTTCAACTGCTTTCCTCTCAAAAACCTATACAGCCACCTATACACTATTGGATTAAAAGACCGGAATTCGGAGTCCGGTTAGACTGGAAGCCGACCCCAACGTAGTTGGGAAAAGGCTCAGAGGATGAGGATAATGACTCTTGGATTAAAAGAAACTGAGAACTTGTTATTTCTTTATCACACTAAAATTTTACTTTGTCAAAACAACCTGTCACACTAAAATGATAACTTCGTCACATAATAATTACATCTTCTCACACCCAAATGATATTCGTCACACGAATTTCGTCACTGTCACACCTCAATAATATTCGCCTCTCTAATTCGTCATTGCCTCACCTAAATGACAGCTTGTCACACTCAATTCGTCACTGTCTTACCTAAATTATATTTGTCACACGAAGTTCGTCATTAACAAACCTAAATGATTTTCGTCACACAAAGTTCGTCACTGTCATACCTAAATAATATTCGCCACACTAAGTTCGTCACTGTCACACCTAAATAATATTCGCCACACTAAGTTCGTCATTGTCTCTCCTAAATGACAGCTTGTCACACTGAAATCGTCACTGTCACACCTAAATTATATTTGTCACACGAAGTTCGTCATTGGCATACTTAATTGATATTCGTCATTGCCACACCTAAATAATAATTTGTCACACTCTCCCGGTCACACATATAACACAACAGAATTATTCTCGTCACACTCGTACAACTACAGGGCGGGATACAAATAAAACGCATATAGCGCGGCCACATGTATATTGTGAGTGGCGCGAGACACGAGCGCTCGACGTCGCGTCACCAGCGCACGCGCGGCTTGAACTCCTCGCTCAGAGCCACGCGCTTGATGCTCTCGTAGCCAAGGATGATGCTGAATGAGAAGCAGGCTGATTGGACTAGACGAGCTGACAAGCCTTTGAAGTACAGTCCTAGCAGCCCTTCTTCTGCCCATAGGGCTTTGAATATGTCTTTCATGGTGCCTACGCCTTCCACCTGTGGAACAATTAATAAAATAATTCATAAAACAGTTTTCTAGTGGTCAAGATAGACGAGAAAACGGGCTATATCCCAAAAATATTATTTGGGACCTAAGCGCGGAAAATAACTGCAAAGTGAATACTGAATACGAAGATTCCCTCGGATAATGGGTGAAACCAATATGAAATTGTTTCAAACGTAACCCCAAAACAACAGCCCCTTTTATGTAGGTAACTAACATCTTAAACAAAACAGCAGTTTAATCAAAGTTCTGTTGTTGTTTTTTTATCGCGAAAGAACTGCTAACAAGCCCATTTCCAATAAACGACTAAAGGTCATGGCATACATCAACGACAAAGCACGTCACGACAGCTGTGTTATGCCGACCTCAAAACACAGTTGGGCAAAGGCAAGGCAGATGATATGAGATAGGACTTCGACTTTGACTTGCAACTAACCTGTAATCTAGCTCGCACAATATCGAGCGGGTTGGTCAGGAAGGTGGTTGTGAAGCCGCCGAGCGTCCCCGCCGCGCACTGGATGAGCAGCGTCGACACCCATGCGCGGCGCTATTTGTTAACTAACTAACTAACTAACCTGTAATCTAGCTCGCACAATATCGAGCGGGTTGGTCAGGAAGGTGGTTGTGAAGCCGCCGAGCGTCCCCGCCGCGCACTGGATGAGCAGCGTCGACACCCATGCGCGGCGCTATTTGTTAACTAACTAACTAACTAACCTGTAATCTAGCTCGCACAATATCGAGCGGGTTGGTCAGGAAGGTGGTTGTGAAGCCGCCGAGCGTCCCCGCCGCGCACTGGATGAGCAGCGTCGACACCCATGCGCGGCGCTATTTGTTAACTAACTAACTAACTAACCTGTAATCTAGCTCGCACAATATCGAGCGGGTTGGTCAGGAAGGTGGTTGTGAAGCCGCCGAGCGTCCCCGCCGCGCACTGGATGAGCAGCGTCGACACCCATGCGCGGCGCTATTTGTTAACTAACTAACTAACTAACCTGTAATCTAGCTCGCACAATATCGAGCGGGTTGGTCAGGAAGGTGGTTGTGAAGCCGCCGAGCGTCCCCGCCGCGCACTGGATGAGCAGCGTCGACACCCATGCGCGGCGCTATTTGTTAACTAACTAACTAACTAACCTGTAATCTAGCTCGCACAATATCGAGCGGGTTGGTCAGGAAGGTGGTTGTGAAGCCGCCGAGCGTCCCCGCCGCGCACTGGATGAGCAGCGTCGACACCCATGCGCGGCGCTATTTGTTAACTAACTAACTAACTAACCTGTAATCTAGCTCGCACAATATCGAGCGGGTTGGTCAGGAAGGTGGTTGTGAAGCCGCCGAGCGTCCCCGCCGCGCACTGGATGAGCAGCGTCGACACCCATGCGCGGCGCTATTTGTTAACTAACTAACTAACTAACCTGTAATCTAGCTCGCACAATATCGAGCGGGTTGGTCAGGAAGGTGGTTGTGAAGCCGCCGAGCGTCCCCGCCGCGCACTGGATGAGCAGCGTCGACACCCATGCGCGGCGCTATTTGTTAACTAACTAACTAACTAACCTGTAATCTAGCTCGCACAATATCGAGCGGGTTGGTCAGGAAGGTGGTTGTGAAGCCGCCGAGCGTCCCCGCCGCGCACTGGATGAGCAGCGTCGACACCCATGCGCGGCGCTATTTGTTAACTAACTAACTAACTAACCTGTAATCTAGCTCGCACAATATCGAGCGGGTTGGTCAGGAAGGTGGTTGTGAAGCCGCCGAGCGTCCCCGCCGCGCACTGGATGAGCAGCGTCGACACCCATGCGCGGCGCTATTTGTTAACTAACTAACTAACTAACCTGTAATCTAGCTCGCACAATATCGAGCGGGTTGGTCAGGAAGGTGGTTGTGAAGCCGCCGAGCGTCCCCGCCGCGCACTGGATGAGCAGCGTCGACACCCATGCGCGGCGCTATTTGTTAACTAACTAACTAACTAACCTGTAATCTAGCTCGCACAATATCGAGCGGGTTGGTCAGGAAGGTGGTTGTGAAGCCGCCGAGCGTCCCCGCCGCGCACTGGATGAGCAGCGTCGACACCCATGCGCGGCGCTATTTGTTAACTAACTAACTAACTAACCTGTAATCTAGCTCGCACAATATCGAGCGGGTTGGTCAGGAAGGTGGTTGTGAAGCCGCCGAGCGTCCCCGCCGCGCACTGGATGAGCAGCGTCGACACCCATGCGCGGCGCTATTTGTTAACTAACTAACTAACTAACCTGTAATCTAGCTCGCACAATATCGAGCGGGTTGGTCAGGAAGGTGGTTGTGAAGCCGCCGAGCGTCCCCGCCGCGCACTGGATGAGCAGCGTCGACACCCATGCGCGGCGCTATTTGTTAACTAACTAACTAACTAACCTGTAATCTAGCTCGCACAATATCGAGCGGGTTGGTCAGGAAGGTGGTTGTGAAGCCGCCGAGCGTCCCCGCCGCGCACTGGATGAGCAGCGTCGACACCCATGCGCGGCGCTATTTGTTAACTAACTAACTAACTAACCTGTAATCTAGCTCGCACAATATCGAGCGGGTTGGTCAGGAAGGTGGTTGTGAAGCCGCCGAGCGTCCCCGCCGCGCACTGGATGAGCAGCGTCGACACCCATGCGCGGCGCTATTTGTTAACTAACTAACTAACTAACCTGTAATCTAGCTCGCACAATATCGAGCGGGTTGGTCAGGAAGGTGGTTGTGAAGCCGCCGAGCGTCCCCGCCGCGCACTGGATGAGCAGCGTCGACACCCATGCGCGGCGCTATTTGTTAACTAACTAACTAACTAACCTGTAATCTAGCTCGCACAATATCGAGCGGGTTGGTCAGGAAGGTGGTTGTGAAGCCGCCGAGCGTCCCCGCCGCGCACTGGATGAGCAGCGTCGACACCCATGCGCGGCGCTATTTGTTAACTAACTAACTAACTAACCTGTAATCTAGCTCGCACAATATCGAGCGGGTTGGTCAGGAAGGTGGTTGTGAAGCCGCCGAGCGTCCCCGCCGCGCACTGGATGAGCAGCGTCGACACCCATGCGCGGCGCTATTTGTTAACTAACTAACTAACTAACCTGTAATCTAGCTCGCACAATATCGAGCGGGTTGGTCAGGAAGGTGGTTGTGAAGCCGCCGAGCGTCCCCGCCGCGCACTGGATGAGCAGCGTCGACACCCATGAAGGCGCTATTTTTAGTAGCTCATCTGTGAACAAAGAAAAACATACAGTTTTGGGTTTCTTCGCAAAATTACCAAAGCCCTGGTATATGAAGGGCTTAAGAAAGAACATGGTGGGTTTTAGTCAATTCACTATGTTCCTTTTTAGGTAAGAGTAAAAAAAAGGTCAGACAAAATACGGTCTTCAAGTAAGATTATGTAAGTTATCGTTGCTTAAGATCTTTCCTAGGAGGTGGAAAAGCTTTTTACAAGCCTCATCCCTGATGGGGATGACAGGACACAAATCATAGATTTTCTACAACGACGTAGTAACTTAAAAAGATCAACACATTATTTAGTAATTCACAAAAAAATATTTCGTCAACAAAAAGTTCGTCATCAATTATTATTTCCTGACGAAAAACTGTCTATCTAACTGTCCATGCCTATTTATATCCGTCACCAACTCTAAAGATTGTCACAAAAAATAACTTGCAAAATTCGTCATTCAAACAACATACAAAGCATACAAAAGAACGTCACCAAATCTCGTCACAAACCTCTCATCACAATACAATTGGTCACAAAGTTCGTCACAAACCTTGATAAGCCGTATAAAACGCCCACCAGAGCGCGGAGTTGGGCACATAGGCGGCCAGCGACGCCGCGTAGCCGCGGTAGTAGCCGAGCGGGCCGTGCAGTTGGTACACGCGTATCGCTACCTCTTTAGCTAGGGCCGCTTTAGACATGCGCTTTTCTAGGTCAAGGCCTAGCGGGTTCATTTGCTGGGGGAGAAGGAATGTAACGTTAAAAATATATCTTAATTAAAATATGTCTTAAGTTTCTACAAGAAAAGAGAAAAAATATTATGTAAATAATCCGGATATCCGGGTTAGCTAAGAAACTGAATAAAACTACTTTCTTTAACTTGAATAGCTTCCGAGAGCGGTTTCACTAGTAGTATCACATGGGAAATACTCCGCGCACCCGAATGAAAATTAGCCTTCCTCAATAAATGTGCTTTCTATAACAGATTTTTTTTTCAATCTGTCCAGGGCCCCGATTCTCCTAAGTTAATAATGTCAAAATGAAATAGAAATCGAATCGCAATATGATCGTAATAGCAGTTTTAACCATATCGGGCATTCTGCTACTAATAAAAGACCAATCGTATTCGATTGACATTTGATTGGTGTCCGATTGGTCTGCTATTTTGATGATTTTGGTCTATACGGTAGTTTGCTGTGCAATCATTTTGCAATTGTAAATCATTTGCAGACAAAATGATTCATTATTGAATGACAGAAAAGGATAAAAACGTTTATTTCAAAGAAAAAATAGCGGAATGCCACATACGCTTCAATCGTAATCGAGTCGGGATTGGATCTCAGTCGAATCGAGTCGAACGTCAATCGAATGGCGCTTAAGTAAAATTAGGAGAATCGGGCTCCAGTAGCTCTTGAGACTAGCAAGTTTAAGCAATCAAACTCTTCATCCTTATGGGTAACATTAGATTTAATATAGAAAACATTACCGCACGTTTCACTAAAATACGGTTTTCAGCATAGTATTTGTCATAACAAGAAAACTACATACTTAAGCACATCACAAAAAAATTACAAAAAATACAATTTCAAACTTACCGGGTTCCTCGTATTCCCCCGTCCTTTAACCAGGCCTAGGACCATGAGATGTTGGCTGAGCACGTCGAAGGGCACTATTATAGTCTGTCCCACTATGGACGCGCACCCGCCACCTATGAAGGACTGAAACAGTCTACGTTAATCGCGGTGCGTTGCCTAACACGCTTTTATAAGATAAGTATGGGTTTATGAGGAAAAACTTAAGTGGGGTAGGAATTTGAAAATTTGGAGAAATACTAGTGGGAGTCGTGGTGGCCTAGTGTGCAAAGAACCAACCTCTCGAGATCGAGGCCGCGGTTTCGATTCTAGGTCAGGCAAGTACCAATAGATTTGTATGGACTTTCTAAGTAAATCTTGGACACCAATGATTGTGTTTCGGAAGACACGATAAATTGTAGGTCCCGGCTGTCATTGAACATCCTTGGCAGTCGTTACGGGTAGTCAGAAACCAGTACGTCTGACTACCAGTCTTACTACGGGGTTGCGCGGGTAACTAGGTTGAGGAGTTCAGATAGGGCAGTCGCTCCTTGTGGCACCCTGGTACTCAGCTGCATCCGGTTAGACTGGAAGCCGACCCTAAAATAGTTAGGGAAGAGGTTCGGAAGATGATGAATGAAAAAATGGATTCTTATAGAAATTAGCCGAATTAAAGAAACCATGAGATGTTGGCTGAGCACGTCGAAGGGCACTATTATAGTCTGTCCCACTATGGACGCGCACCCGCCGCCTATGAAAGACTGAAACAGTCTATGTTAATCGCGGTGCGTCGCCTAACACGCTTTTGTAAGATAAGTATGAGTTTATGAGGAAAATCTTAAGTGGGGTAGGAATTTGAAAATTTGGAGAAATACTAGTGGGAGTTGTGGTGGCCTAGTGGGTAAAGAACCAACCTCTCAAGTATGAGTGTGTGAGTTCGATTTCATGTCAGGCAAGTGCCAATGCAACTTTTCTAAGTTTATATGTACTTCCTAAGTATATCTTAAACACCAATGACCATTATCGTGCCTTCCGAAACACATTTCGGAAGGCACGATAAACTGTAGGTCCCGGCTGTCATTGAACATCCTTGGCAGTCGTTACGGGTAGTCAGAAGCCAGTAAGTCTAACCAAGGGGTATTGAGTTGCCCGGGTAACTGGGTTGAGGACGTCAGATAGGCAGTCGCTCCTTGTAAAATACTGGTACTCAGCTGCATCCATCCATGTGAAAGTCTTCTAAAACCCACAAAGCGATTTCGGCCCGACTCGGGAATCGAACCCGAGACATCGTGACCTAGACCAACGAGGCAGGCAACGAGCAGACCGACAAATATGCTAATCTTGGATAGAAATAAAATCAAAATTATCCGCACAATTCTTGTCTAATATGTAAATTGCAAAAGTCATTAAAAATACATATTTCACTAGTAACAAAAAACTTCTTAAATCAATAAAATGTAATATTTACCTTCATTTTGGGACTGACGTCATATTTGCCTAGCTCGTGTCGAACCTCTTCGTACGTCGTGATGTAGAATATGCCTGATATTATCTGAAACTGAAGAAACAATACAACATTAATATTGTGTGTGTATGTAGGACGTCCACCAACAAGGTGGACAGACGACCTTATAAAGGTCGCCGGAAGACGCTGGATGCAGGTCGCCTCCAACAGGTATCTGTGGAGATCTAAGGGGGACGCCTATGTTCAGCAGTGGACGTCCTATGGCTGGGATGATGATGATGATATAAGACCTATAATTGTAACCATATTTTAAGCAAATAAATTATTTTCTATTCTATGAATTACACCAAAAACTAATGCAAGTAAGTTGTTAGTCCCAGCTATCTTTTGAAGAATTTTAACTGCTGGGTTAACTCTTTCATTCAACTCCAGCAGATTGGAGAAAGGTGTGATTAAATATTGGCTCTTCCTGAAGTTTAACATGTTGGACAGTTCAGATATAAATTAACTCAGTCTTTATTTCGGCCTCATAAGCTAATCTATAAGGTAAAAAAATGGTTTGAGATGATTTGTTTATAAAGATAATTGGCAAGATATTTTGACAAATCAGCAGTTTTAGCGCGAAAATAAACTTACTTTCGCCCGTATAAATAATCCTTACTAATATTATAAATCGGAAAGTGAGTTTGTTTGTTTGTTTGTTTGTTTGTTTGTTTGTTTGTTCCGCTTTCACGCCGTAACTACTGAACCGATTGCTTTGAAATTTTGCAGACGTAAAGTTAGAAGTCCGGATTAAATAATAGGGTACTTTTTATCCCGAAAAAAATAGATATTCCCGAGGGAAAACAAAAATATTGTTTGCTTGATGGATGGATTGTAGATGGCGCTGTGTGTCGTTTAAAAAATGATACGATAATGAATCCTCGAAAATGAGGAATTCCCGAGGGATGACGTACAATTTGTTTTATCGTCTTAACTGTTTTTTTTACATCTACTTATCCTGAAATAACTATAATTCAACGAATTACTAATTGGTATATGTATTAGTTAAGTTATTTAGTTCTTGAGGTATGCGATAGATGGCGCTGGGTGTTTTTAAAACGTGGTAACGATGTGTTTTTAAAATACGTAAGAAGTGGAATGATAGCTTTTTAAAACGTGGTGACGTTGTTTTTTTTTAATTTTAAGATACGTAAGAAGTGCAATGATATCTCGCGCTTTAACCTGTAGCTCATTGTTCAATCGCGAGCTTCCCGATAGCTCGATAGATGGCGTTGTGCTTTTCTGTATCGCGGTGTTAAGGTTCGCCGCGAATTAGTCTTCTTAAGGTGTTTTGAAATCAGTGGGGCCCAGTAGGGCCAGGGCCAGCCGGGGCTGCGGGTTGTTCGAAAGAGATACCGCGGCCCTGGTATATAAAAGGCCTAGGACGGAACACGACAATTTTAGTCAGTAAGAGTCTGACACTCCCTCACCGCTGCTAACCCACAGCGGGAGGGGTCTTTTGATTATTTTCTTATAGTTGTGATTTATACCGCAATATAACCGAATTCCACGCGGGCGAAGCCGCGGGCGGAAAGCTAGTAGTTTATATATTTATAATCACACTAGACAGCCAGAAACCTCTATAGAGCCCCGGCACGCCCTCGTTCCTGTATATCTTAGATATAGCGTCCGCGACGCCGCTGTAAGCCTCCTGCTTGAACTATGAGTAACAGTTTATATACTTATACTCACACTAGACAGCCAGAAACCTCTATAGAGCCCCGGCACGCCCTCGTTCCTGTATATCTTAGATATAGCGTCGGCCACGCCGCTGTAAGCCTCCTTCTTGCGTTGCACTTGTATTTGCGTCTTGATCAGCGTCAGCGGGTATAGTGCGCATCTAACTGGAAGGGATAATGTAAGAAATTAGTATTTTTTCTTGTACTAGAATTTGATATTACTTGAATGAGGCTAATATCAAAATTCTATGTCTGGTAAGCCAATCAACATAATTATATAGATAAAATATTGTGAACAGCTGTAATTAAATATTTAAAAAGATATTTTCAACGAGTCTTGGTACTTTGTATAGAGAAAAAGGAGTTATAAAATGTATAGTGAATTTTCCTCTTCAGGACTGGAGAGATCAATCGAAGGACCGACATTTACGTGCCCTCTGATGCACTGGTGTATCAATCACCAACTTCCAGACTCCGGGCTGCTTTCTGATAATTTCCTAAACTATCCCAGGAATCGAACCCGAGACCTCGTGCCCAGTAGTACAGACTACTAGACAAGACAGGTGTATGTATCAATGGACGTAAGCAGGAAAAAAGCTACATAAGTTTTAAAAAATACACAAAAAATCTTACCTGTGAAACTACTCAAAGTATAAAGCGGAAAAAACTTCTTCTTGTCCATCATACTCCATTCTATCGTCGTAATAAGCTGAGGCGGCGGTGTTTCAACCATCGTAGCGGCCATGGTACATTCCCCCGCCCCAAAAATACTATTTTTCACCCTCCCTATCGAATCTCGTACATTTAAAAACATCCAATCCCGCACTAGTACTAAAATCTACACAATTCTTTCTTTGGTAACCATTAAAAAATAGTTTTAAAAACTATATTTATTAATATAACTATTGTATTTTCAATACGGATTATAAATGGAATCAACTGTCAACTAAATTGTATAATAACAATAATTATTATTAACGAAAAATAAATATTTTTTGTTTTTTTTTTTTATTATTATTAATTTCACTATTCAGTTTACGTCTATAGAGACTAGATCTCTAAATTAGCTAGATTTTTTTTTTGTTTATTTTTTTTAGATTTATTTTTTAGCTTATTTTACACAGTTTCGCGTTAGCTAAGTGATTTTATTTGTGTCCAAATGTAGTTTATTTTTTTTCCTAGATATAGGCTCTTCCATGTTTTAATTTTCAGCTGTCTGCGGCTGCTCAATGGACCTGAAAAAATAAATCAATTAATCAATCAAATTTTATTCAAACTTGGCTGCAAAACAGCACTTTTCGAATGTCAGAAATTTACAAAAGACAGCCCCCAAAACGACCACCCTTCACCACTTCCTTTGTGTTTTTGCTGGGAAGAAGAAGTGTCGCAACAAACTCCCCTAAAATTCAACTTAACATAATTTTTGTCAAAAGAACATTTTTAACCGACTTTAAAAAAGGACGAGGTTTGCAATTCGTCGGTATCTTCTTTTTAAGAAATAATAATTCAGCAGAATTTTTTCAAAAACTTATGTACAATATTTCCTTTTTGTCACATTCACATAATCTAAATAGTGTCGAACTTCATAAGATTGATGACGAACTCTTTTAAGAAATAATATATTTCCGAAGTTTTTAATTTACAAGGGACTTTCACATACCTAGACAAATATCTTAGGCTACTTTTTATCCCGAAGCGAGAAGCAGTTCCCTTCAGACGCGGTTGAAACGAAAGTATTAAGTAGTTCTATAAATAAGCCATTTCTACATAATTATGATATTACGTGATATAAGTTCGTCACATTGCTTCATGTTTATTTCCAATCTGTCATCATTATGCAAGTATTTTGTCGTCATACGAAAACAATAACATATGTATATATTTATATATTGTACTTGTATAATGAAGAGAATTATATTATTTATCTATTCTATACTAATATAACTGCCTCGTTGGTCTAGTTGTCGCAAGTGCGGCTGCTGAGCACGAGGTCTCGGGTTCGATTCCCGAGTCGGGCCGAAATCGCTTTGTGGGTTTTAGAAGACTTTCACAAAACAGCCCGGAGCCTGGAAGTTGGTGATTGATACACCCGTGCATCGGAGAGCACGTAAATGTCGGTCCTGCGCCTGATCTCTCTCCGGTCGTGTCGGGTTGCCGTCCCATCGGGCTATGAGAGTGAAGGAATAGGGAGTGCACCTGTGTCTGCGCAAATGCTTGTGCACTATAATATGTCCTGCGCAGTTGGCTAGTCTCCTTACGTGAGGACAGCCGCCATAGCCGATAATCGGCTAGGAGGACATCACTAATATAATAAAGAGGATTTTTTTTGTTTGTACCGTAACGGCTCCGAAACTATTTAACCGATTTGAAAAATTCTTTCACTGTTGGAAAGCTACACTTTTCCCGAGTAACATAGGCTACGGGAATCGGGTAAAACCGCGGGCACACAGCCATTAGGTTATATTTTGTCTGAGTAGAGGCACGGGAAAGGGAGCTTCCAAACAGTGATAGAATTTTCAGTGGTTTCAGAGCCTTTACAAACAAAAAATGAGAGTGATATTAACCACATTTTATTCGACTACGGTCAGTAGTTTCCCTAGATGCAAGTGAAATGGCAAGTAACGGCCAGTATTATACAAATTATTTATCATTATTAACATAATACATTGTTGTAAATTGCATTTACATGTCAAGCAGGAAGTATTTGCTAATGAGATAATATTGATAAAGTTAAAGAGATTATAATATACTAGCTTCCGTCCGTGGCTTTGCCCACGTAGAGTTCGGTTATATCGCGTCTCCAAGAGAATTCTTCAAAAGTCCGGGATAAAAACTATCCTATGTTCTTTATCAAGGTCAAGTCTAGCTCTGTACCTAATTGTATTAAAATAAGTTCAGTGGTTTAGACGTGAAAGCGTAACAGACAGACAGAGTTACTTTCGCATTTATAATATTATAGGTAGTATATGCATTGCTTTTATGTTGCTACTCAAAATGATGGATTGTGTGAAAGTAGGTGGTAAGAAAGAATGTTACATATGAGATGACGGCAGATAGAAGAGTATGGAAGGAGAAAACATGCTGCGCCGACCCCAAATAAAATTGGGATAAGGGCAGGAGGATGATGATGATAATGACTCAAAATAAAGCGAGTGTGTTGTCATACATTGTACATTGTATGTTCTGCGGATATCGCATCCCAAGGGTACTACTAAGTTATGATGGGCCCACATGATACCAACTTCACACAGACTTTCATAGAATTTGTGTCTGTGCAACAAATCGGTGCATACAAAAGTCAGAGCCAATGATAAGTCTGCACAAACATCTTGTCATCATATTTTCACTCAGACTTCAGATTTTTACACAGACTTTGAGTTCCTACAGATATTTAAACAAACTTAAAGACTGCGTCGTGTCGACCCATCATAAGTCTTTTATCTGGTTTTAGGGAAAGTATTTGTGTACCAATTTTCATACAAATCGGTTCAGTAGTCTAGGCGGGAAAGCTCGAAAGACAGCCATTCATACATTATATTATTTTCGTTTTTCTCTTTCGATCACTGTAACATCGTGTTTCGTCACAAGAAAAACCCACTACTTCTTTTGGCCTCAGAGAGTTTTTGTCACATTGCGTCATAGTCGTTTTGGTAAATAACGCATCACGAATTTCTCAGTAATGTTACAGACAGAATAACGTTTTGTATTGTAAGCCAACTTTTTGCTCTCTCTCGGTCATTGAACTTGACAAGTCGTCTATATATATAACTAGTCGTTTTTCCGCGGTTTTACCCGCGTCCCATGGAAACTACTGCCCGTACCGGGATAAAATATAGCCTATGTTACTCGGAAAGAGTGTAGCGCCCCAACAGTGAAAGAATTTTTCAAATCGGTTCAGTAGTTTCGGAGCGTTTAGAGTACAAAAAAAATCATGTTTCCTTCTTATTTTAGTATAGATAACTGGACAAGATTGGTGTTAGCGCGATTAATAACAGTATTATCTATCATATTTCAAAATTATTAGTTTTATATAGAAGCAGGGTTAATGATAATATATAATCTTATCTATATGACGTTATCTATCTATACTTACATGTTACTCAGTCAACAAGAAATTAGAAAATCAATGCGTTTTTATATAATCTCTAATAGAAAACAAGAAAAAATTGTATTAAAATGCTTTCATGGTCATCTGAATTAATTTACGCTAATGTACTCAAATTTTTGTTTGTTTGTTTGCACTTGTACCCTAGAGGTTCTGATACTACTGAGGTGATTTGAAAAAGTTTTTCACTGTTGGAAAGCTACACTCTTCCTGAGTAACACATGCTATATTTTATCCTGGTACAAGCAGTATTTGCTACGGAAAGCACGTAAAACCGCAGGAAAATGGCTAGTAAATAAATTGATTGTTTAAATGCACTAATCTCATATACCTGTAGTATTACTTGAAATAGTTTCTTTACCAGTAGAATGCTATGTTATTTGTGAGTTTTAAAGGCTATATTTTATCCAGGTATGGGAAGAAGTTTTCTATGATTATGAGTGATACCACTGTTAGAACCCAGTGATTTAAAAATTTATTTCCTTTTAACTGCATCAGAAAGAGAATTATTGGTTTTTGATAGTCTGATTCATAAATCAATCAATAATTCTACATGATTTGTTTGATGCAATATTTATTTTAGCTTATCAGGTTGCCCGGGTAACTGGGTTGAGGAGGTCAGACAGGCAGTTGCTCCTTGTAAAACACTGATACTCAGCTGCTTCTGTCTAGATTGGAAGATAATTTCGATATAGTTGGGAAAAGGCTAATCCGATTTATTATTGTTTGTTTATAGTTGCAAAGAATTTCATCAGATTGATAACATTTTCATAAACTTATTAGATTACTGGAAATATATAAGTTATAATCTTGACAAAATATTAATTAGGAACCTAGTTAAAACCATAGAATTTGATGCTGGTAGAATAGTATCTGATTCTGGAATTAATGTTAAAAGTTGTGGTTGTAAATAAACAAATATATTCTTATTTAAAAGAACTAGGAATAAAATCTATCTAGAATGTATTTATCCTGTATGGTTGCTAGATTTCGATAATAATGAGACATCAGTTATCATTAACTTACTGGTGTATGACAGGCAGACCAGCATACTTTAGTACTTGATATTCAATTTCATGATAGATAACTAAATATAACAATATTTCATCATATTGATAACCTAAATATATTGATCATTTTCTCTATGTAAAATAGAATTAATAGCTTTTTTATAATTTTTTCCATGTTATTGAACTTTAGAATGCTAAAATCTATTATAATTTTAAAGTTAACTTTTAAGTTTATTAAATATTAACTGTAAGTTATGTCATACTGCCTGAGTATTACAAATCAATACTTTGAAAGACTGTTTTTCATGTAATAACCTTGTAAATTATGTCCAATCGTTATATTTCCCACCAAATCATCTATTGTAAGTCATAAAAAGGGCATATTAATAAAAATATTCACACTTTTCCGTGCGCAATCACGATTTTTGGATAACTACGTAACTGATTTAAGCATGCTCAGAAAAATGAGTATGAAAATCAATATTTACAAATTCCCACTTTTTATATAAATAACTTGGCCTAAATCAGTTTTACCACGGTCAAAGAACATATATAGTACGCTTATCTATTTCAAGTACAAGGTAACATAGAATATATGCGGAAATTAATCTAATTTTCCTACGTACATAGTATTCGTACTTACGCGAAGTAAATCTCGTTATCCATAAGAGATGTTGGCTAATTAACCACTCGAATAACTAGGTTATCACTGAAAACTGTTCGGGAACAGGTTTTATGTAATAATTCACCCAATTTAGATAATTTCACCATGGAAAAATATGCCTTCAGATGTGTCAGCTGATTGGTCGCCCATGTTGGATCGCAGACTATTAAAAGTTTTAGTTTTGGTAAGTGGTCTTTTAAGCCAAGAAAGCCGTTTCTTTAAATAGAACAATACCTTCACAGGCATATGTAAAAGAAAACATCATAGTTGTATGTATTAAAATCTGCTAAACACTGGCTAATTATGAGACTTGTATTAAATAAAGAAAAGGTTAAGACTATCTGCCAAAAATAATATCTTTGCACGGTGTGATATGGTCACGCCTTTATTGTTAAAAATATGAACATAACGACCTGAAACGCACGTTGCGCCAGAATTTGACAGTGACATCAAGCTGTCAAAACTTTCTGTATCTTTGCCTTTTCTCTACAGTTATTTCTTTGTAAACTAAAATATTCTCTTAAAATAAAGAAAAATGGTACGTATTTTACATGTATGGGTTCCTGGAGAGCTAATCTACTAAGTGGTAACCATTAAAAACCAATTCATTTGTTGCAGGCCCGCTATTTCAAGGAACAGGATATAGATGGTATGTGCTACTTATCGTTCAGATTAGATTTTTAGATAAAAATCCATTATTGCGCTACCAAATATGCATTTATTTGTTGTATTTACCTCCATACTAACTTCTGAAATCATTACTTACGTTGTTTAACTTCGATATGTATGTTAAAACAGGAAGTTTAGTAACTTGATAGTCTGTTGACTTAGTAACGGTAACAGTTGGCTATTGTTTGGAAAGTAGGCTAAATGTTAAAGTTGTAAGATAGTCTACTAAATAGATTGAATCCCCACAATATCAACTTTTTAAACATTTATTTACGTAGATATTTACAATAAAACTGGCCTAGTAACAAGCAAAACATAGTCTGTTATTATGTCTATACACATCCAAATAAATCTTGAGTTCTTATTAGGTATGGTATGTAAATTATAAAGACCAACTTTATACATACTAGTGTATGTAACTGAAAATTCCCAGATTTAAATAATCTATTTACAAGTCTTTGATTAATCCATGCTACTCTGAAAGAAAGTACAAAAAATCTGTTTATGATTCCAACTAACATTGAACCTAACTAGAAATGAAATTGAAAATATATTAAAGAAATATAGACAAATTGTAATAGCTTTATTTGCACAAGCACAAATCAATAAAAAAAACTTGTTAACATTTTTCATCATCCGCCAAGCCTTTTCCCAACTATGTTGGGGTTGGCTTCCAGTTTAACAGGATTCAACTGAGCTTGTTAACATGTTTGCCCTCAAAAATAATATTCAAACATATTAATTTCAGAGTTCCGTGAATGCTTCTACTTGTTTGCGAGATCTGGTCAGATCACTTCCCTGGATGAGCTGACCGTGGTCATGCGGTCTCTTGGGATGAGCCCGACCATACAGGAGTTAGCTGGTAAGACAATATATTGCTTCTGTATGAAAAATTATAACTAAATGAGCATTTTGAGATTATATACCTTCTATTTATTTAATACACTATGGAAGCTGTATAAAAACTTAACAAAAAAAAGAAGTAGATGACAGAAAGCCAAATAATTACCAGTCCTAACTTATAATGAAATACCAGAAATTACCACTCTACCTACTCTTTTCTGCTTTATCAAGTATTTATATATTTAGAGACTAGTTAAGAAAAATTTCTGCCAGCAGTAACTATTCAGCTTGGTAGGTAAAGCTATAAGCTCTAAAATTTATTTTCTTTCTTTCTTCTTATCTGTAGTAACTTTCTGAATGTATTTTATTTAACTTATAATTTTTTACTTATTTCCAGGATATTTGAAGGGTAAAGGTGGCAAGATGTCCTTTGCTGATTTCTTAGAAGTAATGCACATTCACTCCAGAGCTGAAAACCTTCCCAATGAGGTAACTAAAAATCATCATCCTCTGAGCCTTTTTCCCAATCATGTTGGGGTCGGCTTCCAGTCTAACCGGATTCAGCTGAGTACCAGTGCTTTACAAGAAGCGACTGCCTATCTGACCTCCTCAACCTAGAAAAGTTGCATTGGTACTTGCCTGACCTAGGATCGAACCCGCGCCCTCATACTTGAGACCTTTACCCACTAGGCCACCACGACTTTTTCCTGAAATGCCTTTTGCACACAAATATCGAAACTGAAAAAGTATTTTTAACACTCACCTGAACTTAATATTACATAGCTGAAGAAGAGTTTCTTTGCTTGAAGGCACCAATATAAGGACCTGTAAGGTCCAATTAGAAAAAAACTTTCAGTTTTAGATAGTTTAAACAAATGCTAGTTTTTAAATAAACATATTTTTTATTGCATTTTTCTCTTGACATTTATTTCTTTGTTCCTCCTCTTCCAGGTAGTAAACGCCTTCAAGGCGGGAGATGCGGAGAAAAACGGCGTGATACCGGCGCGGCAGCTGAGGAACTTGCTGCAGAACTGGGGCGAAGGCCTGTCTGCTAGAGAGGTGTGTATAAAAACATTGAAAAATCAGCGGAGATGGCATAACGCATAGTAGGTCAGGTGCCTTCTTATAGGTACAATAAGTATGATGGGCATGACCAAAACGATCAGTTACGAGTAAACTAACGACGCCTTGAGGTCCTTCGGGACTGGGCTGCGGGATTGCTCGCGCGAGTTACCGCGGCCCTGGTACATACGCGGCCTAAGACGGAACACGACGGTGTTTAGTCAGTAAGAGTCTGACACTCCCTCACCGCGCGTAACCCACAGCGGGAGGGGTCATTTGATGATTTTTTACGTCGTTAAAAAAAAAGGTCCTTCGGGACATTTGTCAATGATATCTGGTATTACAAAAAATGGGCGGGTTCCAAAAAAGGCATAAAAAGGCGGAGACCGTAACGTTTCTCTTCCCCCGCACACCCGCATTGTGGCAACGCTACTGTCTTAGGAGATTTTCTGTTATGGCACCTCCGCTAGTAATTTGTTTCTCCATGTACTAAACAAATTGCTTGTTTTTACACCTTAAATCGTATGTGCTTTAAGACCTATATGTTTTTCCCCTACAGGTAGACAATATATTCCGAGAAGCGAATGTGACGAACACTGGTACAGTTCGCTATGAAGACTTCGTGAAAATAGCCTGCGCGCCCGTGCCTGACTACTACTAAATATCTATTTATTTTCAACAGTTTAAGATCCTTACTTAAGGCCCAAGTTTAATAACAACATAAACATCAGTTTTTCTCAACTGTTTACTTAGAAAATTGAACATGATGTCCTCCTAGCCGATTATCGGCTACGGCGGCTTTTCTCATATAAGGAGATCAGCCAGCTGCGCAGAACAAAAAATATTATAGTTTGTGCACATTTGCTTGGACACAGGTGCACTCACTATTCCTTCACTCTCATGGCGTTTTTGTTCGTGGTGGAATCGCCCATTGTCCTTTTAGATAAGTACATACTGGTCGCAGATAGTCAAAAAACCCGAGCAGGGCTCCCACGATACGCGGGTCGGAACCATGGGGTAGTTTTTTTTTTATATAAATAAATTGAGTTTATAAGCCAATTGAACAAAATAAGGGTTGTTTTGCATAAAATTGTTATTTTGAACAAGTATAATTAAAAAAAAAAAACAAGCTATAATTAATTTGTTAGCGCTAATGGAACCTTTTTATCTGCTTTTCTTGATATGTCTATGGAGGTGAGAATATGTACTAGGGTCACGTTATTTAAAAAAAAAAGACAATATTTTATCAAAATAACTTCATAATGTTATATTGAAGTAACGCTTAGTAATATTTATAAGTATTTTTATACAATCGTATATATTGTGAATGTACAATTTGAAGCATTCCTATATTTTTGAAAATGTGTGTGCTGTCCAATGTTTTAAATAATGTAACTATGTATTTCAATATTTTACTGTCATATTTAATTAATTATTTATAAGAAAGTATTGTATAAACCTATTTTAAAAATACCTATTTGTTTTCATTAATTTTCCTGACCTCTGAACATAGCATAGAAATAAGAAATCTATATTAACATTATGTAGAAATATTTTGTCTTTAAACTACTGAACCGATTTGAAAAATTCTTTCACATTTGGAGCGCTACACTCTTCCCGAGTAACATAGGCTATATTTTATCCCGGTACTGGCAGTAGTTCCCACGGGACGAGGGTGAAACAGCTAGCGTTGAATATTTTTGTGGTCCAGCAAAAACACATGGGAAGTGGTGAAAGGTGAGAATTTTGAGGGCTGCCTGAGTCCCACAAAGTTAAGAGGTGCAGGTAAGACAAAGAAAATTATATGAAATATATATGAATGAATGCCAGTTATAGAATGAACGATTGAAGTGAACATTGAATGATTGAAGTATTATAAACTTGGATATTTACTTGTATAGGTAGATATATACGTAGGTACATAATGCGTATATTCCAACAGTTGATTTATGACTTAATGATGGTAGAAATAAAACAACTAATATATTTTTTAAACCGTGTATTATTTTGTCAAAATGTAACAACTTCTATATTGATATGGCACTGGTATCTGTGGTCCTTCTAAGTTTATTATATTTCGGAAATATACGCTTACACTGGCGGCCATGAAAACCGGGTTAGTTACAAAATGTACCTAATTCTGAATTTAATGTATGAAAATCCTAATTTGGTGTTGCTTCAAAATATCTAACTCGGTTTTATTGGCCTGCACTGCCCGACAACAACGTTTAGGCTGCCTGTCCAACGGAGCGGAGCTAGGCTGCGGAGTGGAGAAACTGAGAAATATTAACCAATAGGATTGAGGAGCGGAGATTTTGTGCAATCCCATTGGTTAATATTTCTCAGTTTCTCCACTCCGCAGCCTAGCTCCGCTCCGGTGGACAGGCAGCCTAAATCAGACTAACCGCCAGTTGCACAAAGCTCTATTAAAATTAAAGCTTCATTTAATCTATTGCTGTCACTTTTAATCTTGTCGACAAAGAAAAAATCAGCAAAAGATTTAAAGAAGCTTTAACTTTAATGGAGCTTTGTGCAACTGACGGTAACAGACTATGGAAGATGTCATTTTTAAATAAGGTACCTACATATGTTCGTAAGTTAGTTTCGAGCCGTCTATAAGTTTGATTCACGCTATCCGAATACCGTCAGTAACCAAACATGTAGGTACTACTCGATTATTGTACTGTTTTTAGAATTCTGCTTCTTACTTTTAGTGTATATTTCCCAAATACAATGAAATGCTTAAATAATTAAAATCTATTGTCTAAAAAGCACATGGGCATTGAGCTTATTGCGTAAAATTTTTTGAAGACAAGTTAAATTATCTGCACTTATTCTTAAGTCCCATCGCTGGTCCTGCTTGTGATCTCTCTCCGGTGTTGTCGGATTGTCGTCCCATCTGGTTATGTATGAGAGTGAAGGAATAGTTAGTGCACCTGTGTCCAATCAAATGTGCCCAAACTATAATATGTCCTGCGCAGCTGGCTGATCTCCTTACATGAGAACAGCCGCCGTGGCTGCAATCGACCTTGGACGCCATTATTATCTCACGAAAGCAGGTGGATCATACTTGTGTGTGTGTAAATGTACATGCACATTTTCTCAACCAATTTTTTTTTATCAATCTCAGATCTTCAAGATGCCTGTGGGTTGTTCGCGCAAGTTACCGCGGCCCTGGTACATATAAGGCCTACAACGTAACACGACGGTTTTTAGTCAGTAAGAGTCTGACACTCCCTCACCGCTGCTAACCCACAGCGGGGGTCATTTAATGATTTTTGACGTCGTTAAAAAAAAAAGATCCTCAAGATACAGTGTATAGCCTACTTTGAGAGTTTCTGCCATTACTGTAGGTAACTACTGCAATTCTTTTTGACGAGCAAATATTTTTTAATGTAACTTTAATAGTAGCCATCTTCGGACAAGCAAAGCTTCTCGACAATGTCTGTAGGAACAAATAGGTACGCAAATGGCTAACTTCAGAGACGCAAAGTTATTTGGTGAGAACTATAAATGCAGATAATGTACCTTGACTTCAATCACAATAAAATAATTATTAATAATACTTAATTAAATAGATAAAAGACTAGAAATAATCTAAAAACACTCTTATTGCAAACGCGTGTAACTAAAATATTTATAACTATTGTGTTTTTAGATAGTTCCGCACGATTTTACTCGACAATCTAGCGAGGTGCATAATATCGGGTGTGTCGTTCACAATCACATTAAATCATATCGCATATACTTTATGATATTCTATGGCGAATCGTAAAAAAAATAACCTAATCCATTCAGTGGTTTAACCACAGGAGTCATTTTTCGTTTTTATAATTTACAACATCATGTGTAAAGCAGAGATAAACTTAGGAGTATCGTATGTTTTGATCAGTTGACAGCTGTCAGTTTTCAAGGGAGAATTTCAGTTGTTTGTAATGACTGACTTTTATATGGTGTTCCAATTTTTGCACATTTTTATTCCATTTACTTAGTTTGAAATTTTTTTTTTAATTATTTTTACGTATTTTTCTTTTATCTTTGTGTTAATCGACATATATTAACGCATTTCATTTAATGTGATTATGAACGACACACCCGATATAACTTTAGGTTTCACAGCTCTCGAATAGAAATAATAATCATCATCATCATCTCAGCCGGCGGACGTCCACTGCTGAACATAGGCCTCCCCCTCAGATCTCCACAGATACCTGTTGGAGGCGACCTGCATCCAGCGTCGACGGCGGCCTTTGTAAGGTCGTCTGTCCACCTTGTAGGTGGACGTCCAACGCTGCGTTTGCTAGTCGGATATAAATATCTGGCAGAAATTATAAGAAGCCTTTATCTGGCAGATAGCAATGACTATCAGATAACTAACTCACACTTTTCGATAGCCAATGAAACCGGGCCTAAAATTTTAAATAGTAAAAAAATGGATTTTAGTTTGTAATAGGCACAAAAACTACTGAACCGATTTGAAAAATTCTTTCACAGTTGGGGCGCTACACTCTTCCCGAGTAACATAGGCTATATTTTATCCCGGTACGGACAGTAGTTCCCACGGGACGCAGGTGAAACCACTGGCAGAAGCTAGTAAACGAATAAAATCGCGCTAAACTTCTAATATAACAGGCTAATTAACTAGCTATAGTCAGTGTATATAAAACGTGTTAGGTATAAAATTATATATTGCTATATGTTTTGTATTATATTATGTTGCGATTTTCTAACCAATGAACGTAAGAGGTATCATGCTTGAGGCTCATCGTCCTTCCGTCTCCTAGGAGATAACAGGCCCTCCCCACTGGGGGGAGGCATGAGGGGCCTGCCGCGAGGCGGGCAATCGCCGGTGGGGGACTGGACGCCATAGATTCCCAGACCCCCCCACTCAGGCAAGGTCGGAGTGCCGCTGGGCCTTTTTAGTGGGTATACCGGGAACGTTTGTACCAGGGAGCCCCAGATATCCTTCTCCCGTAACCCGACGGGAAGGGAATGCGTAATAGCACTTATTACCCAGCGACAAAAAAGGAGCCAACAGACCCGTGTCGGCGATGCGCGTTGTTCCACGCGCTCCTCGAAGGAGATTCAGCAAACCCCACCAGGGCCAAAGCCTGCCGGGGCTGCGGGATTGTTCGCGCTCATTACCGCGGCGCTGGTACATAAAGGGCTTAAGAAGGAACATGGTGGGTTTTAGTCAGTGAGAGTCTGACACTCCCGAGCGCTGCACACACAGCGGGAGACGTCATTTGATGTCTTCCAATCAATTTTTAAATTCTTTTTTATTTAATTACTTAAAATTTTTAAATATTCTAATCCTACGTTCATTGGTCAGCGAATCAATGGCTATATCATATTATTGGCACTATTACAATATAGGTATATATTTTCTATGTATCTGCAGTAGTATTTTAAGTAAGATCATCTTGATATTTCATATTTTTATATACCATCAAATTTTTAATAGACAATGCTTGCTGCGGTCAATAAATTGCTGGGTAACCATACCCGACATATGCAGTATGCAAAATATATGAATTTGATCGTTATTAAAAATATGAAATATCAACATTTTACAATACACTTGGATGCAATAAAATTGAGCATATTCAAATAAACGCATTTTGAGAATTATAAATGACAAAATCCAAGATAATACATTTTAAATCATGCTGTTTTGTTTTTCTGTTTCCATTTATGTTTTTTTTAGTATTCAATGAATTCAGCGTTTATTCTGAAATAAATAATTTTAAAAATACATGTCATTTTAAAAAAAGGTTACCCAAAAATTTTGCACCCATGTGTAATCCTATTAGAATTAATTTTAATCTTACCAGCACTTTACAATATTGGAAGCTATCAGTGCAAGAATAAGGCCGTGGTAGGAAAATACTAGGATTTCTACTAAATAGTAGTTTTTTTAATCGATTTGGATTCAACTCAAGGATTTTAACGGCCATTCCTAATATCCCATACATACATGCTTTTTTGCTTACTAAAGATAGGAATTTGATATTCTATCTGTAGATAGCTAATCAACCCACGTATTCGATATTGGAAACAGCCGTTAGTGATCTGCATAATTCAATAGTGGACACCACAAACCTATTACTCTAGATCAGTGGTTCTTAACCTTTTTGTCATGAGGGACCACTTTACCAAAGTTTGTCTTGCCGGGGACCACCTCATTGGTTTGCCTAAATTGATAGTTCTTTGATAAAGAACACAAGCACACTTTATAATTAGCACTCATTTCTTTATTAATTAGCAAAAAACTAAAAGCTACAGATTTTAATTTAATAAGATTTTTGTGACTGCATTCTCTTTAGTAACTTCTGAATTTTGGTTCAGTACTACTCAAAGCTAAAGGCATGTCGACAGTGGCATGCTCATGCAACAGATTTCTATGCTTGTTTTTAACAATCAGAAGGGTTGAAAACCCATGGACGAATTTATAGCTTTGACAAACGCAATGTTCAGCGTTTACAAAACGGAAGTAGATACTGTATTCTTTTATAGGTAAGTAAATATAAAGAAAGACGTACCCATGCCCATGTAGTTACAAATACGCGAGCGAAGCGAGCGCGAAATTTTTTTCGGACTCGTACGGACGTAAAATGTATCCCAAACGTACTTAACTTCTTGTTTGTTAAAAAATGTAAAAACGAGTTCATACAGTTTCTGAATATGCGAGCGAAGCGAGCGGGAAATTTTGATTATTTTTTAAGACTCAGAACCAAAATGACCTAAAACGGCTACATTTCAAACCTTTATTTTTTCTGTTGGTCAAGTAAGATGGATGGACAAAGCTTCGCGGACCACTTGGAATGCCTCCAGGGACCACCAGTGGTCCGCGGACCACCGGTTAAGAACCACTGCTCTAGATCATCATCTCCCGAGCCTTTTCTCAACTATGTTGCAGTCGGCTTGCAGTCTAACCGGATGCAGCTGAGTACCAGTGTGCCACAAGGAGCTACTGCCTATCTGACCTCCTCAGCCCAGTTACCTGGGCAACTCGATACCCCTTGGTAAGACTGGTTGTCAGAACTACTGGCTTCTGACTACCCGTAACGACAACATAATTGGGAAAATGCTATGCAGATGATGTTTATTTTTTGTGATGAAAAGTGATGTCACAATTCAGTGTTGCCATATAAAATATTTTTTTTATTTTAGTATATTTTTTAAAGTTTTTATTTTATTTGTTTAGTGGTCTCAACATATTCAATTAAGCGAG
Source organism: Helicoverpa armigera (assembly GCF_030705265.1). Classification (NCBI taxonomy): domain Eukaryota; kingdom Metazoa; phylum Arthropoda; class Insecta; order Lepidoptera; family Noctuidae; genus Helicoverpa; species Helicoverpa armigera. Next base: position 4,353,476 of record NC_087150.1, on the reverse strand, counting down.
TTATTTTACAAAATTGGAAGCCATATTGTTTTGCCAACTATGTGCAGACGAAGATATCAAACCAAGCGTGTAAAACTACCCACAATCAGTGAACAATTTTACTAAAGGTAAAGATACCGTGTGGGGAATTAAAATACAAAACCTTTTTTTGAGATTTTACATAAGTTAACATAAGATGTGAGACGAGATATTCTCATTCGTGACAATATTATGTGAATTTTTGATGTCTTAATTTAGAAAGATTTTTTTTAGATAGAAATGTTTGTCGAAATATTTTTGTTACTAAAAAGTTTTCAGAGAAAAGTGAATTTAAATTGAAAATCAATAGAATTTCGTTATTTAAACGTCTAATCTCGCCCACTTTGTAATTTCACTGAGCGGAAAAATTCGATTTGTTGTTCAAAATCTTTTTCGGTCCGCTCCACTTTGGTGGAGTCTGGGCCCTTTAGAGAGCTCAAGGATAGGAGATATTAGATCAAGAAGCCTTTAAGTTGATACTGGAGACAAACATATAGAACATTTTAAAGGCATTCGCCATTGGATATTGACCATTAGGAACCTCATCAGATCAGACAATTGTCATCCACTGCTTAACTCCGCTTCCCCAAGAAACGCCAATAATTAGGAATTGGAAATCTCTACAATGAGTTAATTGAGATTTTTTAACCAGGCATTTTGAGGACTTTTCTTATCACTAAAAACTACCTCACTCCAAATTTAAATGCTTTATGTCTCATCCAATCCAATTTTCAACGAATACTTAACAAAAACCTTTTTTTAAACACACTTGTCAAACCTACCAAATTTTTCCACATAGCAACACTATCAAACATGTTTATTCTTAGCAGAGTTTCCAGGTTTTCTTCTCCTAAAGTTACCCATAGAGCGTAATATCTGTGTGTTTTCGTCATCCACCTCACGATCCATGCCTGAAGTGCCTGGTATTTGTCCAAAGAGTTTTAGTTTTGTAGGTAGGTATATTAAGCCTAGGAGTGTTAGTACTGGAAGGAGAGAAAATACATGTTTTATATATTGAAAAAAAAAGCGATAAGATCATAACTTATATGTATGACGGCGCCACCGTCGATCTGTCAACGGTGGACCTTATATATATAAAGCGGCGCGCGCGCACGACTCGGGTCATTCGTTCGCCGACCGTTGCCGAGTGCACACCTCCCACAAATTCGTGATAAATAATTGTAGTGACTTATATTGTGTTAATTGGAATAAACCAAGTGATTGTGTGAAGACCTCTTTGTTTTATTTAACGATGTCGGATCCTGACTCAACTCTAGTCCAGGCCAGCAAAAATAATACCTATTCAAATATATATGGGATTTATGTACTTCTCTTCACATAGAAAGAAAATCTAGATAGACACTGGCAACACAGGCTAATGCTAAAAGGGGTAAACCAAGATGGACATAAAGCCTGTGAGTTTTTATAGTAGGTCCGTACGTATACTAATATTATAAAGCTGAAGAGCTTGTTTACCTAAATGCACTGATCTCAGAAATAAATGGACCGATTTGAAAAATTCTTTCAGTATTAAATATATTATTCCAATGATAGAAGTAGACAATATGCTATTCCTGATTCAGGTGCGCTCCGTAGTTCCCTGGGGACACTGTTGAAACCGCGGGAAAATCGCTAGTACTGATATAGGTACATAAATAACACATACTGGACCGATTTAAAAAATTCTTGCAGTAGCAAATCTAAATAACCCATTTTCTCCTAGCAAGGCTTTAGGCTAATTTTAATCCGGAAGCGCGGAGTTCTTCGCATGCGAGCCCTTAATATAAAGGTAAAAAAAACTTACTGTTCAAAACGCATGGAAACACAACATAGAAGTTGAGGTCTGTAGAGTGAAAGTAGAAAGCTTCAGTGAAATACAGGATAATTGTTAGCGACAGAGACCAGTAGCCCATTGACACCACCCTGTAAATAAAATATTTTTTATTAATATAGGAATCTATTCTGATATTAAAAAGAGGACATTTTCTTTTTTGTTCGTATGTAATGGGTAAAGTAAAAAAAAAAAACCGGACCGATTTTAAAAGTGTTGGAAAGCTACACTCTTCCCGAGTAACATAGGCTATATGTATAGACAACTTTACAGCGCTATTAGTGACCGCGTGTTGAAGGCAGAATTTGGTTTAGCGAGTAATACTGCTGCTCTATGCCAGGGTGTCGCCGTCCACGGAAACATTAGTAGGGATGATGTCCTCCTAGAGTCTAGCTATGAGGACTAATGTTATAAATGCGAAAGTAACTCTGTCTGTCTGTTACGCTTTCACGTCTAAAAAACTGAACCGATTTTAATAAAATTTGGTACAGAGATAGAATTGACCCTGAGAAAGAACATAGGATAGTCCTACACATAAGATAGTTTTTATCCCGAACTTTTGAAGAATTCTCTTGGAAACGCGATATAACCGAACTCTACGCGGGCGCGGCCGAGCGGGAGCTAGTCATCTACATTTTATCCAGGTAGGGGCAGAGTAGTCCCGGGCCGCGGGTGAAACAGTAGTAAATAAAATTCATACTTACGGTCTATAATGTATGTAGAGCGTACAATGTATAAGTGCGAGGGCTTTGAGAAACGAGTACATTCCAAGCATACGGGATATCGTGAAGTCTCCTGAAATCATAAAAACGTGTTATTAATATCATGTTTTTTTAACATCCGTTCAATATGTAGTAGATTTCATGTGGTTTAACCTGCTTTCTATATTAACTCATTTGTACATACAAAAGCCATTTTATTTATAGAGGGTGGGAATAGGCAAATATTTATCTGGGTAATTCCCACATGATGCGGGTAAAATAAGCTAATGTTGTTTTTAAGTTTTATCAAAATTATTTCTCAATAGTTTTTGTGTGATAGAGTGAAATTGAATGGCAGTGTAGATGTTTTTATCCAAACATTAATCCATTTGTTTTTCATAGTAGTGTGATATGTTTTTAATGTTTGTTCATAAGAAAAATAATACATTGCAGTAACAATGTTGCATAGTATAGTGGTGGAAACCAACAGAATTAGACTTGCAAATCTTCACTTCCTTACTTAATATTATAAATGCAAAAGTAACTGTCTGTTGCCCTTTCACATCAAATCTATGGAAACAATTTAAATAAAATTTCATACACCTTTGAAAGGACATAAGCTACTTTTTATCCTGCTGAAGGTAAAACCGCAAGGCACATCTACTAAACAGAAAAGTAGTTCTTTATTCCATTTTATTCAAATACCTCAAGGAAAACACAGCACATGAATACATTGCATATTTTTGCATTCAATTAGATTATTTATACAATCATAGTGGTTTGTGGAATACAGATGGACTATTTAATGAAAGCAGGTGAACCATACTAGGTTGTAAGTTGTGGTGGCCTAGTGGGTAAAGAACCAACCTCTCGAGTATGAGGGTGTTCGATTCCAGGTCAGACAAGTACCAATGCAACTTTTCTAAGTTTTTTATGTACTTTCTAAGTATATCTTGGACACCAATGACTGTGTTTCATATGGCATGTTATACTGTAGATCCCGGCTGTCATCGAACATTCTTGGCAGTCGTTACAGGTAGTCAGAAGCCAGTCTTACCAAGGGGTTGCTTCTTTTAAAGCACTGCTATTCAGCTGAATCCGGTTAGACTGGAAGCCGACCCCAACATAATTGGGAAAAGGCTCGGGAGATGATGAGGTGAGCTGTATATGTGTGTGTGAACATGCACATTGTGTTTGTATGTGTAACCTGGAGCTCTGTAGTAGCCAAGTCATAAATAGACATTTTGCTCACACAAGCATAGTATATGATTAATATTTCACTTGCTTGGATATACCAATTGAGCCAGGTTAAAATAATCTACAGATTTTATGCTGGATTGGGAAAACCTAAGACGACGCACTGACCGAAATTTATATAAATATTGTAAACTTAAGAGTTTCTTTGAACAGTATCTCAGGAACTACTAGGCCAATTTGAAAAATTCTTTCAGTGTTAGATAGTCTATTAACTGAAGAAGACTATAGGTTATATTTTATCAGGTTACGAAAAGTATTTCCCCTAGGAGAGGGACAAACTGTGAGAAACAGCTTATTATATTACAATTTAGGCTTAAGATTCCCCTAAGACGACCCACTGAGCAGATTCAGACTTAAACAGTTATAAACTATATAAAAAGACTTACCATCTAAGTGTTCATCCCCAGCGTTGCTAAGAAACGACCTTCTTTCTATGTAAGACCGGCCAGCGGTGCCCAAATCCATGAACGCAACAAACGCGATCCACCCACGAAACGCATACAAAACTTTATTTTGAACCGCCATAACTTTAATTTACACCTATATAAGTACACACACTATTTCCGGTTCTCACTTGCGACCTATTTACAACGCTAATTATAGGTATCAAAATAAAATAATAAGGCAATAGTTTAGTAAACTATCATGTGCTTAATTTAATTAGTTAAGCGTTGTTTTTGTATTAGAAATAACGCGTGTTTGTTGTAGCGTGCATCGCAATGCGGCATTTTACCTGCATTGTAGTTTTTCATATAGAATTTATAAATATGTTTGAAAAATAACTTTGCGAGTTTCGCGCAGAATCCGAGTTCTGTCAATTGTGAAATGTCAGTCGGTACTCGGTACGTCAAGCTGACAGTTGACGGTAGGATGTAGTGTTGCCATGCGAGTCTCAAATACGTTTATTACCTTGGCAATGCCTTGGCGATGGGTGGTGTGACTGCACCAGACTGACTCTTTTCGTCTAACGGCGTGCGTAGCGGGTCATTTAAATCATATTTAAACAGTTCTTATTAAACCGACTTTAATAATATACCTAAAACCTTCTCCTAAATCAGGCAGAAAACCTCATCAAAATCCATTTAGCTTCGATAATTGAGCACAAGCATACATATAGGTCAAACTGAGAGCCTCTTTATTTTTGAAGTCGGTTAAAAAAGAAGGCTAGGTTATTTAATGAATATCCCGTTTCACATGGTTGGTATATTGCAGATTGCACAGTCCAGGCCTACTAGTCTACTCTTTTGTTCGTGAATTATATGACGCTGAAAATCCGAGAACCGAAGACTTTAGTTAGGACTTATTATAATGTTTGCCCTTAATTTTAAAATATCTAGCATTACGTATTGTCGTTTCGTTAAGTTGCACTTATATCAGACTACGCTTTAGTTGTCTTCCTATTCACATCATTGCTATAGCATTCTTTCAGTATAATTTTGGAAGATGTATTTATGTTATGGACCAAGTGATTAATTCGGGCATTATAAATAATTCCCGAGCATTATGAATAATGTCTAGCTTTATCGGGCCAAGTGATTAATAACTATCTTAACTTCATTATTTATCACATTGCACGGGCATTATTATATTGCTACATGACAGTTGGGCAATTCGATAATAAACCTATATTTCACAGTGGCAGTTGTTCTAATCAATAAATCCTGTTACTTGCTACATATTTTATGTATGTTCACCGATTACTCGAAGACGCCTGGACCGATTTGTAATTTTTTTTTTTGTTGGATAGGGTTTACCTCCCAGGTGGTCCCATAATCATCAAGTCAGGATCTGATGGAAACCCTGAGAAATCGAGGGCAACTTTCGAAAACTTGACACTAAGGCGTATGTCTGATAACACTTTGCAATGGTGAAGGTTTGAAGCTGACCTGATGATGGAGACCAGAGAGAGTAAACAACCTCGTGTTTGGGCTTATATTATTCGTATTGATGAGATAGTGACAATGCTTGTCACTGAAAAGCTTAAAATAAAATTATTTTATAAATTTTACATTTTCATTTGACTTTTATTACGAGAAGATGTTAATTATGCCAAATATGTTGATGTTAATTAGTCCGATTGCTTAAACTTTAGTTTATTTTGTTTTATAATAATAAGTCATTTCTATAAAACAAAGATGTGTTGTAAAATTTTTGTTTTAAATTTAATTAAATTTTATGTTATATTTCACCCGCATCCCGTGGGAACCTCTGTACGAACCCGGATAAAAAGTAGCCTATAGCTATATAGCCTTCCTCGATAAATGGGCTATCTAACACCGACAGAATTGGTCAAATCGGACCAGTATCCTGAGATTAGCGCGTTCAAACAAACTCTTCAGCTTTTTAATATTAGTATAGATTTTTAAGGCAGAAGTCCTTCATAATTAATCCAAATCATGAGGCTGATTATTTAAGTGGTTTAATATTTAGTTTATTTTAAGTTAAATGGCACCAATAAAAAAATTGAAATTAAATATGTTTGTATTACTTTGCCCAAAAGGTCACGGGCAATATGTATAATGCCCGGTCAATTTGATAATTTGAATAATTATTATCAAATTGCACTCTCATATTGGGCATTTTTCATAATGACCGGGCATTATGAATACTGCCCAATTTATCACTTGGTCCATAACATTTACACTAGTCTTTTGAAAAAAAAAAACGTATATTTTCATGATATGGGTTAAGGAAAAGTTTAACAAAGTAAAACGAAAGTCTACAAAACAAAAATATTCTTTATTGCTAAATCATCATTGGTCTTTGGATGATTTTCTTGAAAAGAGAATACAAAAATAGGCCCAACAAAGAAAATTGCCACACAAAATATTGTCACGTTATCCGCTTGCAACTGGTCACAAAATACCTAAAAATATCGTCGCCATATTGGTATTGTCAAAAACTTCGGGATATATCGGTGCCGATGAAAAAATGGTTTCAAGTCTTTTAATTACCGAGTTATCTGTTTTCGAGTGATCTAAGAGGACCAGCGGTGACTTTAGATGTTACGTTTGTCGTATGAGTTGTGTTATTCGGTTCTTAAATGATGTTTTCCATGGAGAAATGTTTAGGCCGTAGTGGTACTGGTAATGCTGAGGAAGCTGAGCTCTTCGCCGGCGGTGGCGAGGGGCTGGGCAAGGAGGGAGTGCCTTCAGACGAGGTGGCTTCAGCCGTGGCCGCGGTGTCCGACGAGATCGGAGACATCCTGAAAGATGAGCTTGGCGATGCGGATCGGGCGGAGCGCATCGGGGCTGAGCTAGCCGATCTGAGCGCGGAGCTCGGTCTACTCGCAGGATTGGCGGACGGAGAGCCCCAGCAGGACTTCCCATCTCTTTTTGAAATAGCCGTGAGTACCAATATGGCTGACTGTTACCTCTCTGGTTTTAGGTTGTGACAATTGAGTCTGTCTTTGACTCCTCGCAGCGACGATGTCATTGAACTCACGTTCGCTAAATAGTACGTATGTTGTGTTTTGTGTATGTTTCGCGACAATAGAACGAAGATTTTGAATAAAACCTCTATGTGTTATTGATTGGTTGTAGCGCTTGCTAAACCTGTTTGCCTAGTAGTTACCTGATTTTTAATTCACAAGTTGGATTTTTCATTTTTAAGTGGGTGAACCATGTTTTTTTTGGTTTGTTTAAAGGTTTTCAGTTTATTTTGTAAAGTGTAAGGTATTTTAAGAAAAAATCTTCTATTTTTCTAGTATATTTTAGACAATTCATAAAGGTGTACATAATGAAATTACTATTTTTTTCAATACCAACCCGTTAGAACATAATTTCTCACATTTTTATTAATTTTCTTATTAGGATAAATCTTATATTTAAACTACA